>NC_052635.1:17258194-17561224 GCF_016161935.1 Mauremys reevesii | reverse complement strand
GCCCCCCTGCTCTTGCTACATCCCCATGCCTGCACAAGCCAGGCAGTTTGTCAGGAGCAGAAGCTGTGGCCTTAGCTGTGCCCTCCTCTCCTCTCTGCATTGCTGCCTGTGGTGGTGCTGCTCTGCACGCTCCTTTGACAGGCTGGTCCCTGGCTGAAGGGGTCTCCAGCCCCCTGGGCAGTAGGGCTTTGAGCAACTCCTTTGAAATGAGAGAATTCCCGGTTCATTTTCAGGCTGAGGAAGGTCTGGCAGAAGAGGAAGTGCACGATCCAGAATGGCTACCTGACCATCTTTCACAGCACGGTAGGGCCGGTGCCTCCATCATGGCCCATGCTCAGAAGCGGTGGGCTGAAAAGACCTGTGGGATTCAGTCCCTTCCAGGGGGTTGTGCAGATGATTAACATTGTTACCCACAGTGAGTCTAGTGGCTTTTCCTGAGCCTGACTAGAAACCCTGGAGTGTGATCTTCTCCAGCCCCATGCTGCTGGCCTGACCCAGTGCCCACTGGAGTCTTTCCATTGAGGCTGGAGTCCCTGTGCCCTCAGTGGACCACAGGCAAAGGCACTAGGGTCTTGCCCAGCCTGAGAGCCTGCATGGAGAGTGCACCAAGCATCCAGGAGCAGGGGAAAGGGGGAGCATTGCTGTGATTTCTTTTATTGTTATTGATGACAGCACCAGCAAGAACAATGTGCCTGGGTTACTGGAAAGGCCCACTGCGTTCTGTCTGGCCCCTGTCACTGGCCTAGCTGAGTGCTCACAGGCTTCAATGGATTTCCCCTCACAGCTCCCATGGGAGGCAGGGCAGGGCTGTTATCCCCGTGGACAGAGGGGAACTGAGGCTGGAGAGACTAAGTGACTTCCCCAGGCTCACATCGGCAGGCTCTTACAGAGCAGGGTCTTGAACTTGAGTCTGCCAAGTTCAGGTTTGTCCCTAACCGCTGGGAAGTTCTTCCTCCCTGTTCCCTGCCTCAATGGCCCTAATTGCTTGGGAGCATGGCAGGGACCTGCCCCCAGGGGTTGCTGTCCTAGCAATGCTGCAAGTACTAAGGATCCATCTTCCATCCACTAGCTAAACCGCCCACCAGCCAAGCTGAATTTGCTGACTTGCCAAGTGAAGCCGAACCCGGATGATAGGAAGTGCTTCGACCTCATTTCACGTGAGTCCCATTGTTTGTTTCGTAATGTCTGGGGAAGGCCCAATGGGCAGCCGCATGCTGGATTTCTGACTCAGGGCCCCGAGAAGGCGACATGTCAGAGAACCAATGCAAGCAGGCAGCAAAGTGCAGGGCAGGGGCACTGATTGTGTGGTTCCAATGGGGAGCTATAGGCCAGGCCCAGGGCATGGGGATACAGAGCATGTTTGCGAGGCCGTTTGCAGTTCTGAGCTTTCAAGCTGCTTGACAAACACCGAGCTGGGCTGTTGTGATGAAAGGGAATCTCTATGGTGGGATTCGCCGGAGTACGTCCATGCTGGATGTCAGCCTGGGTGGGTGGCACTAGCAGGAGGAAAGCAGAGGTTCAGTAACAAGCACATTGTAATGCAGGCAGCTTAGCCAACCACAGGGGTTCCTAGGTATTGGTATTGCGACTCCGAGTCAGGGCCCCATTCTGCTGGGTGCTGTAAGTGCAACTCAGTGAAACACAACACCCTGGTTGGCTTCCTGAAAGGACTTGGGGCTGAGGAAAGATTGACAGAGCAAAAGCGGTACAGCTCAGTGATGCAGCACCTTCACAGCTTCAGATGCTTGCGGCTTATGGCATGAGGTCCAGAGCTCTTGCACCTGGCCCCACTGGCACCACCTTCGGGTGGGGCAGGCCGGGTGCTAACCCATGCACATTGGCTGCAGAGGCTAAGCAAGTGAATGGCGTAGGAGAGGGCCCTCTCTGTGTGCTGGACTGTGCCACACACCCCTCACCTGGGAGTGCAGACAGCTGGCTCTGGGTGGCGTTGGTGCCCTCTGGGTACTGGTTTGTTTCAGGTCTAAACACAAAATGGTTCTGTGTATCTCAGATAACCGCACATACCACTTCCTGGCAGAGGACGAGCAGGAATGCAGCGCGTAAGTACTGGGGCAGGAGCACGGACTGCGCTGAGTTGGGAGCAGAATGGCTCCTTGGGAGGGGGACAAGTACCAGCCCTGAGAGCTGCTGAATGGAAGCCACCTCGTTGGGCCATCTCACTCCTCTGCCTCAGGCTGGAGCTCTGTGTCCTCCTCGCCCCTGCAGGAGGGAGGGCAGCAGCATAGCCAGGCTGAGGCAGAGGCTGCTGATGCCTGATTTGCCCAAGGCCATGGCTGGAATTCAACGGCCCCTGGCTCCCAGGCCTGTGTGTGGAGCAGGAGAGCCAGCAGCCTCCATGTTGCCTGGCCCTAGCACCAGCCGGTGCAGTGGGACTTGCCTGCAAAGCTCTACTGCCTCGAGCCTCCTGCTCTTGCCCATCCCCAGCTGTGGACATGGAGGCTGAAAAGTGGCCTTCTCTGTTGGGCTGCCTCTGTCTGCCCTACAGGGAGACGCAGCGGAAAGAAGGCAACAGTGGCCTGTGTGAGTTCACTGGCCCTCACTACCAAGTTCCTGCCAGTAATGAGGTGTGGGGAGGCGCCTGCTGTGAGCCCACCCTACTTCCTTCTCTGAGCCTGCACAGGCCTGCCAATGCTTTGGCCAGCCCCAGGCAAGTGTTGGTGCAAGGCAAAAGGTGCTGGGCAGGTCTGGAAGCACAGTGCCCACCCCCGCAGCCCTGAGATGCTGCTCTGCAGCCACGCCGGGGCTCCTGCCAAGTGCCAGGGTGAGGCCATGGGGTAGAGTCCCTCTTCAGAGCACCGTGCATGTGCAGAACTCGAGGTCTCCACTGCCCCATCACCCTCCCCATGTTAGCCTTGAGCATGCAGGGGCAACAGCACAGCATGGAAGCAATGGCTCATGCCTAGCCCTCGCCTCTGCTCCCCCATGCACCAGAGTACAGAGCCTGTACCCCCTTGCTGACATGGAACAGGAGCCCCTCTGACAGCAACTTCCTCCTCCTTGCAGCTGGATTTCTGTTCTCAGCAACAGTAAGGAGGAGGCTCTGAACGTGGCATTCAGCAGGGTGCATGGCAGTCAAGAGAGCAGCATGGAGGGGCTGACCAGGGCCATCATCGAGGAAATCAAGTGCATGCCAGGGAACAGTGTGTGCTGTGACTGCTCAGCACCAGGTGAGCGTAGTCATGGGGGATGGGACAGGGACAGGCACCCTAGAGCCGCTGCACAGTCAGCACCCAGCACAGTGATGCAGTGACCACACTCCAGCCAAGCCAGCAGCCATCCCAAACGCAGCCGCTAGCCCCTCTGCAGCCCTGTACTCCACTCACAGGATGGGGCTGCTGGAGCCATGGGTGGTAGGGAGCATCTGGACACCTTACTCCCACCTCAGCCAGCACACCACTGCTCCCATCCCCCTCGCCAGCACCGTTCAGGGGATTTCCACAACTCCCTGGGAAAATGCCCTGCACTCCTCCCTCCTGCAGAAGTACCCAGTTTAGCAGGAGCCTCACATATTCCCTGAATTACAGCCTTGAGGGAGGGGGACCATGGATCTGCCCTCAAGTTCTTGGACCCCCCCAGAATCAATGGAAGGATCCTGCTGTGAAACTGCTCGGTGAGAGGAGACTGTGTCCCCTCAGCCATCAACTTAGCTGAGCCCTTTGCACCTCACAAATCAGTGTCTCTAGTTCCCCTCCCTCCCGCCCTTTGGTTCCTCCCACTCAGTCACTCCTGCCCTCTGCTGCTGGAATCCTAGGTCTGGTTCTGGTGCCCACAGTCCAAGAAGGATGCTGATAAATTGGTGAGGGTTCAGAGATGAGCCACGCAAATGATTAAAGGATTAGAAACCTGCCTCATAGTGATAGACTCAAGGAGCTCACTCTATTTAGCTTAACAAAGAGAAGGTTAAGGTAAGGGGGGATGTGATTAGTCTAGAAGTACCTATGTGGGGAACAAATATTTGCCAGTGGGTTCCTCAGTCTAGCAGAGAAGGCCTAACACAGTGGCTGGAAGTTGAAGCTAGACACAGTGGTGACTTCTCCATCCCTGGCAAGTTTTGAATGAAGACGGGGATTATTTGGAGTTCGCTGGCCTGTGTATGCAAGAGGATAGATTAGATGAGGCCTTGGAATCTGTGAGTATTAAAGGTGGGATGTCGGGCAAGAAACCCCAGGAACTGCCTTGTACTGGAGCACTGGCAGCACGATCACCTCTGCTCTGGCAGCAGCCTACAAACTCCATCAGCATTTGCCTCTTACCCAGGGGGAATGGAGGCACAGGGAGGGGAATGACTTGGTCAAGGTCATCCAGCCAGTTAGTGTTAGAGTCTGGCATAAAGTCAAGTCCTGTGCTCTAGTCACTAGCCCACACTGCTCACTGCCCCCCGGGCCTGGGAGCTCAGACATGTCCAGGCACTGGCAGCTGGCATGTCCGTGTGTGACTTACTAAGTCAGGTTCTTTCTTCGAGTTTTGTTGCTAGGGAGCTAGCTCCAGAGGGGGCAGGGCCCTTTACAGTCAGAGCAAATAGCAAGGCAGGTCCCTGCCCAAAGCAACGTCCAGACCAAGCATTTGTGTGAGTTGCACCTAAGCTGGAGCACTAGCACTCGGACGTGGACCTGCGAGGACAAGACACCAACCTCTCGCTCCAGAGAGGGAGCTGGAGGAAGAAGCAGTGGCCTGGAAACTCCTTCTAGAGATACCTTTAAAATCAGTGAATTTATGCTCCCCTTCCCAGTCCCCCATGGGCAGCCCCATCACTATCAGCAGCGATGGAGAGCGCATTTCCATGGGCCGTCAGGGAAAGAGCATCTTCACCAAATTGCTACAGCAGCGCAGCTGCACCAGTGCAGATGTGCCATTTTAAGTGTAGACCTGCTAAGAGTGCCACTGCGTGCAGCATGCACAACCCACAGCAACAGCATGGCAAGGCAGCCAGCAGACCTGTCAGCTCCCATCCACAAACTCCAGGGGGATGACAGCATCCAAGTGGGGGAAAGGGGCTCCCCACTCTCCTCCCACCCCCATCCAAAGCTGGGACATTTTCAAATTATTTTTATGTTTGCCATAAACAGCCCCCTTTGCCATCCCCCACTGAGTCGATCATGTAAAGTCAAGTGGCCAGTGGCTCCTTGGACCCCATGGCACTTCCCCTTCCTGTTCTCACATTTTTTTCTACAGCCCAGATTCTCTATTCTGTCCAGTTATGCCTCCCTGATTCTCTGCCTGGCCCCTGGCACAGACTAAAGCATCCTGGGGGCTGCTCTGATCTGCACCCTGAGGGACAGGCTGTGCTGTGCTCCCTGAGGGACCATCCACCAGCTTGAGCCTGCCAGAGAGCATTGTGCTCTAGCCAGTCCCTCAGAGGCACCTGAGGCTGCATGGAGGAAAGCAGAGGAGCTGACAGTTCTAGGCCCAGCAAGGACTCTCTCAGTAAAGCGCACCTGGTCTGGGAAGGGGAATCTGGCTCTCACTGTCCATGTACCTTCATTCCCAGTTTAGCTTCTCTTCCACTCTCCTTCCTTTCCTGTCTCTGTCCCAGTCCATCTCGCCTGCTCCTCCTCTCCCTTCTACATTTCCACCACCTACTCAGGTGCCCCACTGTAGGCATGGGGGGGTGAGACTGAGTGGTTGACGAGGTGCCTTGCCCACCCCACCCTGTGCCTGTGACTGCCCAGCACCTCTGGCAGGATGGTGGTGCTAACCAGAGCAATGCACTGTCTCCCCAACAGACCCAGCCTGGCTCTCCATTAACCTGGGCATCCTGATCTGCATCGAGTGCTCCGGGATTCACCGGGAGATGGGCGTGCACCACTCCCGCATCCAGTCGCTGTCTCTGGACAAGCTTGCAACCTCCGAGCTCTTGGTAGGGAACTGCCCACGCATGCTCCCTCAGAGCACCCCCCCCCACTGCCTCCTGCACTCCTCAAGGCAACCCCCCCACTCTGCTGCTGACCACGTGTGCTCCCTCAGAGTGCCCGCCCCACTCTGCTGCTGCCTCCTGCGCTCCCTCAGGGCAACCCCCCCACTCTGCCACTACCCACGTGTGCTCCCTCAGAGTTCCCCCCCGCTGCCTCCTGCGCTACCTCAGGGCAACCCCTGCGCTCTGCTACTGCCCACACGTGCGCCCTCAGAGTGTCCCCCCGCTCTGCCACTGCCCCCTGCGCTCCTTCAGGGCACTCCCCCGCCCTGCTGCTGCCCACGCGCATGCTCCCTCAGGGTGTCCCCCCGCTCCTCTGCTGCCAGGGGCAGCTCTAGGATTTCCGCCACCCCAAGCAGGGCGGCACGCCGCGGGGGGCGCTCTGCCGGTCGCCGGTCCCGTGGCGCCGGTGGACCTCTTGCAGACGTGCCAAAGCCGCGGGACCAGCGGACCCTCCACAGGCACGCCTGCGGGAGGTCCACCGGAGCCGCCTGCCGCCCTCCCACGGGACGCCGCCCCAAGCGCGCGCTTAGCGCGCTGGGGTCTGGAGCCGGCCCTGTCTGCTGCCCACATGCGCTCCCTCAGGGTACCCGTCCCTGCTCTGCTGCTGCCACCTGTGATCCCTCAGGGTGCCTCTCCCTGTTCTGCCACCGCCTGCACTCCCTCAGGGCGTCACCCACTCCACTGCCACCCATGGGCGTGCCCTGAGGGCGTCCCCTTGCTCTGCTGTTGCCTGCACCTTGGATAGCGCATTGCACAGACAGGAGCTAGTTACAAAATGGGCCGGAGCCTCAAAGCAAGCTTACATTCCTGCCTGGCCCCTGCCCTTAGGCTCTACTGTCTAGCACCCTCCCCCCCCCGCCCGGTACACTGGCTGGCATGCCCTCCCAGCATGGTGCTGCATATTGCTGTTGCGCCAACTTGTTTCGTGCTTGTTTGTTTTGCAGCTGGCTAAGAACATTGGCAATTCTGGCTTTAATGACATTCTGGAAGCCAACCTCCCCAGCCCTTTGCTGAAGCCCACAGCTGGCAGTGATATGTAAGTAGTTTCTCAGGAGCCTGGAGCCAAGACAAACATCTCCAGATAGGGCTTTGGGGTATTAGCTGAGGAACATTGGGTTGCTTAGCCTATCTCCTGCACCTATTTGGAATGCACTGTATATTCCCAATCGCCCTCCCAATTTTCTTGGAACAGATGCCTGGGTTCCTCCGGGGTAGGAGGGTCAGCGTACACACCCACCCACGCCCCACTCCTCAGCAATGCTCAGTCATGGAATGAGGGAGCCGGATGGCATTTCTTTCTGGAGGAGTCCTGTAGACGGGCTGGACTCACCCCTGCGGTGCCTCCTGCTGGTGACTCTGGGGAATTAGCTCTTTCCAGCATTCGGAGCGCCCTCTGCAGGCCGGTGATCCCCCTGTCTTCTCCTGACCCCCATGTCCCTCCCAGGACCCCAGCGCCCCTTTAACCTTTAACTGAGTTGCCCCTTCCCAGGGGAACCCCCACCCTACTATCCCCACTTCGCCTCAGTAGTGGCTACTGCCCAGTCTCTATCTAGCCCCTGTTCGCTGGGGCAGACTGCAGTAGCCAGCACTCATCATCGGCAAAGGGGGTTTGGACCTGCTGCCTTGGCCTACCACTAGGTTGCCCCCTGCAACCCTCAGTACCTTTTGCCCTATGCTAGGCTACAGCCTGGGACTTTCTAGGCTGGAGCTTCCCCAGCTCCTCAGCCTTTCCCCAGCCCTGCTTCACCCTAGGTACCTTGTCTCAGTTCCCTGCAGCCAGGCCCATCTTCCTCTAGAAACAGAAAGAGAGTGTGTCTGGGCTTCTGGCTTACAGCCTTTATAAGGGCCAGCCGTGGCCTGATTGGGGTGTGGCCCAGCTGCAGCCACTTCCCCCAATCAGCCCAGCTTGAGAGCAGCAGCTCTCAAACCCTGCCAGGCCGCTTTTAAACCCCTTCAAACCACCCTGCTACAAGTCCCCAGACTGCTCTGGGCATTTCACAAGGACAGACACAGCAGAGAGGCAGTTCAAGCAGGGGGGATGTGACTTCAGGGCTGAGATTTCCAAAGCTGCCTGGAGCGTGGGCGCCCAGTTCCCTTTAATGTTACTGGCAGATTTCCCTGGGTGTCAATGAGAGCAGTTAGACCAATGCTGAGTGCATTGGAAAACACTCCTCAGCGTGGGAAGGTGTCATGGGCAGGGGCATACCCTTGGGTGCCAACTCTTCAGTAACGACCTTCATATCAGTTACATTTCAGATAAGACTGTGGGCCCAGCCCCCCATTGCCCCAGGGCACAGTAGTCGTGTGCCCCAGGGCATGGTGAGCAGTGGATGCTACTGAGTTGAAATGGCAGAATTTTACAGCCACTGTGCACAGGTGTAAATGCCAGTGCCAGGTGTAGCCAAAGGGGGATCAGATCCAGCGTGAGTGAGGGCAGAAATCCAACAAAGGAAGTGGAAGCACACAGTAGAAATAACAAGGCGAGATTCATTTTGGAAAAATACAAGACTGTACTTCTAGGGAGAAATAACACCAAATAAGCCCACAGCAGGTGGGAACAGGAACAGCTGCTGGAGAGTAGTCAGCAAATTCCACTGTGCTTCCAGCACACTGAGGTGCTCCAAGGGAATCTGGACTGCCTGGATAAAGGTGTCTGTGACAGTATCCCCGAGGTGCAACCTAGGACTGTGGGACTGCTGTGCCCCCTTAACTGACTAATCTGGGTTGTCTCTCACAATGCCTTACTGGTGACAAGCAGCAAACCCCTCCAGGTGCTATCATCACTCAGTACAACTGCATGTGGAGCCCCACACCCAGCTAGATTGCATGAATGCCCCCAGAGCCACTCACGAATCACAGCGAGAAAGGTACCAGCCAGATTCCCTCAGCTCCCAGCCTAGTACCTCAGGAATATACCATCTTGCACTGCTGAAGACCCTTTCTTGAGCAATGCAAATTTATTAATTGGTTCACCACTTCATGAATGGAAAGTGGATATACAGCAGCCTTTGTAAACCTGAGCACATTTACCAAACACTTCAGGCAAACTCACTGGTAAAGATAAACAGTTAAACAAATTTATTGACTACGAAAGATAGATTGTAAGTGATTAGAAGTGATGGGCAAAAAGCCAGAGTGGTTATCAAAGGAAAAGAAAATATAAACACTCAGTCTCAACCTTAACTCTTATCACACTAGACAGTATTTAGCTCAAGCAATGTTCTCACCCCCACTGAATCTTACAGTTCTCAATATACAGGTTTGTCCCGTAACCCTGGGCCAGACTCCTCTATTGAAATCTTCTGTCTTCTGAGCATCCTTGTTGCTTGCAGCATAGGTGAGGGGAGGAGAAAAGACTGAGCATGGGGCCACTGTGTTCTGTTTTATACCCTTAGTCCCATGTGCTTGGAGAACACAAGTCCAGGCATGTCTGGTGGGCATTGCTGAGTCATCAGGCAAGGTTGAGCAATTCCCCTGGTGTGGCCTTGTGTAAGTGAGTCATTGTATTGTAGCTCCCTTGTCTGTTTGACACCTGCCTGGGTGTTGGTCATCCCCCGGTTATTGTCTTTGGGTAGCTAGTATCTGGGCACTTCCTAAACCCACAGCATATTTAAGTGACAACCATGCAACACAGTTCTCATAACTTCATATGCATTAATGATACACACATTTAGATGGAACAGTGGGTTTCAGCAGATCATAACCTTTCCCGTGATATCTTACATGGCCTGCTTTATATGCAATATCACAACTATATACAAATGACAAATATGGGGGTTACAGGGTGTTCCCCTGGGGTGTAGAGTGTCATAGTGTCAATCACAGACCGGGGAGGCAACTGCACTGGCACATTGAAGTCAAGGCTGGTGGTCTACTTCTAAGTTCTGCTCTAGCTCAACCACAAGTTCTGGGCTGAATCTGGGAATTCCTGGGTGGGTTCTCTGGCCTGTGTTTGCAGGAGGTCAGACTAGGTGATGCTAATGGGCCCTCTGGCCTTAACATCTATGAATCTCTAAACACTGCATCCAGCTCTGGGCATTGCCTTGTCAGAAAGATATAGACAAAGGCCTGAGAGCAATGGAACCAGCCATGAAGTGAGAGGCTCTGCTTTATAAGGAAAGAATAGAGAGCTCAATCTGCAGGATGTGGCTAAAGCAAGACTGTCTGGGGGGCACACACAACTAGGCGTGGGGTGGTCTAAGTGTGATCTGTGGGGCTAGAACCTGGGGAAATGGGTGGAGACTGAGAGAGAGAAAAGAGATGCTGCATCTCAGGAAGTGACCCCTGAGCTATATGAGGTGATGCAAGCGCCTCCCAGGGGACAGGGCAGGAATCCCATGATTTGGATATTTAAAACTAGATGGGACAAAATGCTAGAAAATAAGCCCTGGGGAACAATCCTGCCCTGGCCAGGATAGGCTGGAAGGGCCAGCAGGTGTCTCCATCGCTAGCTTCCAGCATTCTGTGACCTGCAATGCTTGCCACTGGTGAAAGCCCCTGAAGCCCTCCTATTCAGAGGGCAGCAGCAGGGGTTGATGTGCTCTTGTGCACCATGCTGGTGCTCTGCTCCCCCCTCAACTCCTGCCCTGCCCATCCTTCACCTCACAGCACCATGCCTTAGTGTAGCGCATTGCAATCCATATGGAGAAATCTACGGAGTGCCCCTGAGGCAGGGCGGCATTGCTAACTTGACACATCAAAATCATGTGTCAAGCCCAGATATCATGAGATGATAACATTTGATAAGATCATAAGAGCGGCCATACTGGGTCGGACTAAAGGTCCATCAAGCCGAGTATCCTGGCTTCTGACAGTGGCCAATGCCAGGTGCCCCAGAGGGAATGAACAGAACAGGGAATCATCAAGTGATCCATCCCCTGTCGCCCATTCCCAGCTTCTGGCAAACAGAGGCCAGGGACACCCTCCCTGCCCATGCTGGCTAATAGCCATTGATGGACCTATCCTCCATGAACTTATCTAGTTCTTTTTTTGAACACTGTTATTATCTTGGCCTTCACAACATCCTCTGGCAAAAAGTTCCACAGACTGACTCTGTGTTGTGTGAAGAAATACTTCCTTTTGTTTGTTTTAAACCTGCTCCCTGTTAATTTCATTGGGTTCTTGTGTTATAAGGAGTAAATAACACTTCCTTATTTACTTTCTCCATATCAATCATGATGATGTCCTTTGCCTTCTGATTTGTGGGCCTTTTGCTTACATGTGGGACATTGCTTCCAGTGACCAGAAACTGACTTTTGAAGGATAGAAACCGCAATTCTCACATAATCACCTGACTGCAGCAGCTGCAGTTTAAGACAGAACCAAATATCTCAAGAGTTGGCAGTGCTTCTGGATCATGATCTGGGGAGCGGTGCAGGAGGGTGGGGGCCAGGCAAGAGGAAAGGAGGGACAGAGGTAAGAAGGAACCAGCAGCAGGAGAGGAGGGGAATCACCGCCTCTCTGATGGCTGCCCACCTTGTGGCAGCCTCAAGCCTATGCCTGCCTTGCCCAGAGTGGAGCAGGAGCGATCGGGAGCAGGAGCACAGGGCCTGTGCATTCCCAGGTGAATTCTAACTCTCTTCCCATGCTGGCACCACCCCAGGGCCCTTCGGAAAGATTTCATCATCTCCAAGTATGTCGAGAGGAAATACGCCAAGAGGAGCTCTAGGAGCCCAGCTGCCCAGCGCCAGGAGCTACAGGAAGCCATCAGGTGGAAGGACTTATTTGCATTGCTCCAGGCCTATGCCGAAAAGGTGGATTTAAGTGAGCTTGTTCTGGAGCCTGTGCAGGTGAGGATGCCCCTGTGCTGGGTGCCCCAAGAGACAGTGTAGATGGAAAGGAGCAGCCCAGGCAGGGACAGTGCAGACTGGGGCAGTGGGACCATGTCACTGACCGTCAGGGACAGGCATGGGGCACCGTGCTGAGGCACCAGGCCTGCGATAAGGGGCTGACACGCAGGCATGGGGTAAGGGGCCCCACCCCTCTGGTAGGGGGCAGGGTCAAAAAGGGGTCTGGGTTCTCTGTCTCCAGTGGCTGCTGCTGCTACACTGCCCCAGTTTTTCTTACCTTAGGTCAGAGGTTTCAGCTCTTTCTTCTTGCTCCTGCTGCTTTTGGCACCTGTGTTGGCTTTTCACAGGCAGTGCCCCCATCTGGCCCTGTCAGGAATCACAGGCTCTTGGTAGATGTGCAGTTGCTTTGCCATCTGTTTTTCTTCCTTTCCTGCCTCCTGCAGCAGCTACGATTGGCTGTTCTTCCCCAGGAGGTGGAGAAGTGGGAAGCAGCCATTCAGAGGGGGATTTCCTCCAGGCCGGCTAAAATGTGTTAAGGCTGCAGCTTCTCCTGTCATCGTGAGACTTGCTCCAGCAGGGTCTAGAATCCTGTGACTGTGATAAATTTGGGAGAGTTGGCCACACTGGCTGTACTATTAGTGCATGAAAGCACTGTGCTTTGTTTCAGGTAAGATTGCACTGCAGATAGCATCCCTTGGCACGCCCGTCTCCTCCTGAGAGTCTGGCTCCAAAAATGTGCAGAAGGGGTGGAAAGAGCAGAGGGCTGCTGGCTTTGAGGTGGTGAGAGCTCTGGAAAGCAGAGGCAGAGCTAGGGTTGGGGTTGATTCTCTGGGGTGTGTGGTTGTGCTAGTGGGGAGGTGACAGCTCTGGGCTGAGCAGATGGAAAGTTCCGTTGAATGGCTTCACTTTGCATTTCTGTCATCTTTAGATTTTCTGTAGAGCAATTTTAACTGATCCCCAGTATAGTGTTTTGAAGTATGATTTCCCTGGTCTCTGGAGACTTGGATAGGGTCTCCAACCCAGTGACGATGCCTTTCATGATGGGCAGGCCCTTTGTCAGAGCATCCAGCGGGCTCAGAGCTCGCTCTCAGCACTTTCATCAAGATCCTGGTATTCACCAAAAAGCTCTTCGAAAAGCTGTTCTACTGGCTCATACTCTACTCCTGAATCCGCTCAGCAGTGTGGCGGGTGTCCTGCCAGGGTGGATAAAAAACTGGTTTACAAAAAAATCAGACTTTTTAAATTTAAAATTGAATTTTTTTATTTTGTTGTTTAAATTATAATATTTTTTCTTTTCCAATGAAATCTGAATTTAATACAAAATATGTTAAGGCCTAAACTTATTATAATCTCTTCTTAAAAATAAAAAAAAATATGCTGATTCCATGAGCCACTGCTTTTCTATATCAAGAAAAAATCGGGGGATAAACATCGAATTTTGGAGGTCAAGCTTTATGAATATGGCACAGTAGGTCATGTGCTGTGGTAAGGGCCTGATCTTGTGGTGGACCTGGGGCTGTGCTACTGGGTTTAAGAGACAGACAAAGTCATCACAGGTGCTGAGACCCAGCCTGTGACTCCAGGAGACACCATCATATATCTCACCAGGATCATCCACTGAACCCACCTCGGGGGTCTCATACTCCTGTTTTATAGCCTCTCCCTCCCTGAGTTCTGCTGGGCTCAGTTCTCAGATTATGAAGATTTACAACTCCACCCACCATGGAAACTTACTAAGGGACAATATTCATCTGAGTGCAGCCTCTTGGGTTGATTTCAACACCTGGAAACTGGAGGGGAAAAAACTGCCATGGCTTCAGCTCATTTAAAAAAAAACTATCTGGGAATATTTTCAGGAAATTCCTTTACCTCTGGGTAAAAAGGGAACAGGAGTCAAATGTAAACAGTGCAACAAGGAAACGCAAGGCCTGGTTGTCAAAAGGAAACAACATTAAGAAAGGGCCACTCAGAAGGCAATGACTTTGAAGCTGATGTGGACTTGTCTGACCAATCTGAATCAGCTGGTTAGTAAACTTATTTTTGCATTCTTAGACTGCCTGCCATGGTTTACTATGCTAGTAAAGGCTTACTTAGATTATTGTCATACATTTATGTTTTGAGTGGATTAATTGCTTACGAATTTCAATATATTTGTGTTCAGAATATAATTGGTATGTTGTGGGAGTATTTATCAAATACATTTTTACTGTTACTGCTGGACTTCTGAAGTGATCTTTTATTGCTCAGTATAATCAAGCATCCTAGGTGAAATTTACCCGTTTAAAAGTAAAGTTTTATTAGGCATTTATGAATTTTGGTATTACATTTTTTCCAAGCTGTTTGGTATGTTACTAGAGGTAAAGGTTTTTGATCCTTTTGTTTCAGGGTCCAGCTTAGACAGGAGGGGTTATAAATGTCCATCATTTACAATGTCTACAACTTTAGAGTCATCGGCTGGTACCATCGGCAGTGCTACAACTATTCATGTGTCAGACAGTAAATTACCAGTATCAAAAAAACAAAAAAGACTTTCTTCATCCTCCAGTAAAAGCATGGCTCCATTTGTAATCAGGACCAGCACATTCCAGCAAAGCTCCATAGACGAAATGGTTGCTCAGTTCATTTATGCAATACATTTTTCCTTTTGTCTTGTTCAGAACAAACATTGCATTGACATTATTCAGTCATTACAACCAGGCTGTGCTCCTCCTGGCAGAGCAGACATTGCAGGAAGGATGCTGGTTACAGTATATGAGAAGGAAATGGAAGAGTGTGCAAAAACATTGATGGGAAATTCGTTAATCTGAGTCTTGATGAGCAATGTACACAACGATCCAGTAATATGTGCTTGTGTGGCAACAGACAATAAGGTTGTGTCTCTCAAACAATTGATACATCAGGAAATGCATATACAGCAGAATACTTAAGAAGTAGCAATACAAGCTGTAACAAACTGAAGAAAAAGTCGTGTGTAGGTTTGTCACAAACGGTGCTGCAAATATAGCTGTGACTGTGGTCACTGGAGGGGCTATACTGACAATACTCAACCAGAGCAAACTGCAAAGAATAAGGTAGATGATCCCTCAAACCTGTGGTTTATTCTTATAATTAGATTCACCAAGCAAGCAACAAAACAGCTTCTGTAATACCTTACTGGCTACTAAGAAGCCAAAATACGGTTCCTTTTAAGCAATCCAGCCCTTGGGTCTCACCAGACAGCCAAGTCTATATAGTGAGGGATATTTAAGACCTTATTCACCATATAGAAAGTTCTACCAATCACAAAAGATCAGCCACATTACCCATCAGATCAATGAATATTTCAGATCTCACTCAAATACATATTTACAGCGAGTTTTTATTAGCTAATCTAATATTTATTACTTAAAAAGAAAATAGAGTTATTTTGGTTAAAAGATTATTATACATACAGATATGAATAAAGTTCTTAGGACAGTTTCATAGAAGAGATGGTGAGGCTGCTGATTTGTAGAAATTAGGGCTGTCAAACGATTTAAAAAAATTGTGATTAATTGCATAATTAAAAACATTAATTGTGCGATTAATCGCACTGTGAAACAATAATAGAATACCATTTATTTAAATATATTTGGATGTTTGAAAATGTAGAAAATATATTGATTTCAATTACAACACAGAATACAAAGTGTACAGTGCTCATTTTATACTTATTTTTATTACAAATATTTGTGCTGTAAAAAAACAAAAGAAATAGTATTTTTCAATTCACCTCATACAAGTACTATAATGCAATCTCTTTATCATGAAACTGAACTTACAAATGTAGAATTATGTACAAAAAATAACTGCATTCAAAAATAAAACAATATAAAACTTTAGAGTCAACAAGTCCACTCAGTCCTACTTCATGTTCAGCCAGTCACTCAGACAAACAAGTTTGTTTACATTTGCAGGCGATAATGCTGCTCGCTTCTTGTTTACGTCACCTGAAAGTGAGAACAGATGTTCACATGGCACTGTTATAGCCTGCTATAATATGAAATAGGTGGCAGAATGTGGGTAAAATAGAGCAGGAGACATACTAGTCTCCCCCAAGGAGTTCAGTCAAAATTTCATTAACGCATAATTTTTTTAATGAGCATCATCAGCATGGAAGCATGTCCTCTGGAATGGTGGCTGAAGCATGAAGGGGCATACGAATGTTTAGCATATCTGTCACATAAATACTTTGCAATGCTGGCTACAAAAGTACCATGCAAACTCCTGTTCTCACTTTCAGGTGACATTGTAAATAAGAAGCTGGCAGCATTATCTCCTGTAAATAAACACACTTGTTTCTCTTAGCGATTGGCTGAATAAGAAATAGGACTGAGTGGACTTGTAGGCTCTCAAGTTTTACATTGTTTTGTTTTTGAGTGCAGTTATGTAAAATAAGTTGCACTTTCACAATAAAGAGATTGCATTATGGTATTTGTATGAGGTTAATTGAAAAATACTATTTCTTTTGTTTATCATTTTTACAGTGCAAATATTTGTAAAATATTGTACACTTTGTATTCTGTGTTGTAATTCAAATCAATATATTTGAAATGTATAAAAACATCCAAAAATAGTTAATACATATTCAATTTATATAAAACTGTGTTTAATCACAATTAACTTTTTTAATCATGATTATTTTTTTTTCAGTTAATCGCATGAGTTAGCTGTGATTAATCGATAGCCCTAGTAGAAATCTTTCTGAAATTAATTTTAAAAGATATAGTACAATAGGCAGTGCATATGCAGAGTTTGTTCAAATCTTCCATAAGAATTGCAGGGCTAACCCAGAATAGACATGGAGACCTCAGTTTTGCAACTTGAACTTCCCCTGACCAAGTTTAAGCAGAAATGAAATGGTAAGAATCAGGCTCAAAAATTCCGTTATAGCTGAAGTGCAGCTGATAAGCCTCTTAGAATCATAGAATAGAATATCAGGGTTGGAAAGGACCTCAGGAGGTCATCTAGTCCAACCCCCTGCTCAAAGCAGGACCAATTCCCAACTAAATCATCTCAGCCAGGGCTTTGTCAAGCCTGACCTTAAAAACCTCTAAGGAAGGACAGTCCACCACCTCCCTAGGTAACCCATTCCAGTGCTTCACCACCCTCCTAGTGAAAAAGTTTTTCCTAATATCCAACCTAAACCTCCCCCACTGCAACTTGAGACCATTACTCCTTGTTCTGACATCAGGTACCACTGAGAACAGTCCAGATCCATCCTCTTTGGAACCCCCTTTCAGGTAGTTGAAAGCAGCTATCAAATCCCCCCTCATTCTTCTCTTCTGCAGACTAAACAATCCCAGTTCCCTCAGCCTCTCCTCATAAGTCATGTGCTTCAGCCCCCTAATCATTTTTGTTGCCCTCCACTGGACTCTTTCCAATTTTTCCACATCCTTCTTGTAGTGTGGGGCCCAAAACTGGACACAGTACTCCAGATGAGGCCTCACCAATGTCGAATAGAGGGGAATGATCACGTCCCTCGATCTACTGGCAATGCCCCTAATTATACAGCCCAAAATGCCATTAGCCTTCTTGGCAACAAGGGCACACTGTTGACTCATATCCAGCTTCTCGTCCACTGTAACTCCTAGGTCCTTTTCTGCAGAACTGCTTCCTAGCCATTCGGTTCCTAGTCTGTAAGACTGAATGGGATTCTTCCATCCTAAGTGCAGGACTCTGCACTTGTCCTTGTTGAACCTCATCAGGTTTCTTTTGGCCCAATCCTCTAATTTGTCTAGGTCCTTCTGTATCCTATCCCTACCCTCCAGCGTATCTACCACTCCTCCCAGTTTAGTGTCATCTGCAAACTTGCTGAGAGTGCAGTCCATGCCATCCTCCAGATCATTAATGAAGATATTGAACAAAACCGGCCCCAGGATCGACCCTTGGGGCACTGCGCTTGAAACCGGCTGCCAACTAGACATGGAGCCATTGATCACTACCCGTTGAGCCCGACAATCTAGCCTGCTTTCTATCCACCTTATAGTCCATTCATCCAGCCCATACTTCTTTAACTTGCCAGCAAGAATACTGTGGGCAACAAGTGGTCATAGGAGGCATTCCTTAGGCGAAGAATAGGTAATGTACATTGTTGCTTTGAAGTAATTCTCTATTTCCTAGGCATACAGCAATATCTAATTGCATTGATTAGCAAAAGGCAATTAACCATCCAAACAGTTCATAGGTAGTTTACTACAAACTTCAAAGAGAAATAAAGACAATTATATTATTAAACCACAAGTTTCATCTAAATATTAATATCCCCTTTTGATTGCTGAATCAATAGAATATAGTAATGAAACATTACAGACAGGAACCAATGTTTAGCATCTACAAGCTAATTAGATCACAGTGTTGAACTTCTAATAAGATATCGGTAAACATAGACAAATAGAATTAGTATCTACTTCTGATTCTCTAACAATACAGGCCTACATTTCAAGACTTCTAGTCTATAGTTAATATAGAGGACCTCTAGTCTTCTATACTGTGGAAAGGGATCTGGGGGTGATAGTGGACCAGAAGCTATATATGAGTCAACAGTGTAATGCTGCTGCAAAAAAAGCAAAAATCCTTCTGGGATGTATTAGCAAGAGTGTTGTAAGCAAGACACAAGAAGTAATTCTTCCACTCTACTCCGCGCTGATTAGGCCTCAACTGGAGTATTGTGTCCAGTTCTGGGTGCCACATTTCAGGAAGGATGTGGACAAATTGGAGAGAGTTCAGAGAAGAGCAACAAAAATTATTAAAGGTCTAGAAAACATGACCTATGAAGGAAGATTGAAAAAATTGGGTTTGTTTAGTCTGGAAAAGAGAAGACTGACGGGGACATGATAACAGTTTTTTCAAGTATGTAAAAGGTTGTTACAAGGAGAAGGAAGAAAAATTATTCTTCTTAACTTCTGAGGATAGGACAAGAAGCAATGGGCTTAAATTGTAGCAAGGGAGGTTTAGCTTGGACAGTAGGAAAAACTTCCTGTCAGGGTGGTTAAGCACTGGAAAAAATTGCCTA
Organism: Mauremys reevesii; assembly: GCF_016161935.1. Classification (NCBI taxonomy): domain Eukaryota; kingdom Metazoa; phylum Chordata; order Testudines; family Geoemydidae; genus Mauremys; species Mauremys reevesii. Next base: position 17,542,467 of record NC_052635.1, on the reverse strand, counting down.
GGGAGATTTTTAAGAGCAGATTAGACAAGCACCTGTCAGGAATGGTCTAGATAATACTTAGTCCTGCCATGAGTGCAGGGGACTGAACTAGATGACCTCTTGAGGTCCCTTCCAGTTCTATGATTCTATTTAACATGGCTTTGCTAACTATCTATACAGAATGGCCCTATTTACCATTTCAATATTCTTCTAATATGTCCTTAAAGGTTGCTTTTACTTCAACCAACCGGCTGGTTGCTTAACCCTCACTGGCTCAGCGTCACAATAGCAAAAATGAGAAGAAATCTAAAAGAAGATAATGAATCATAGAATCATAGAAAATTAGGGTTGGAAGAGACCTCAGGAGGTCATCTAGTCCAGCCCCCTGCTCAAAGCAGGACCAAACCCAACTAAATCATCCCAGCCAGGGCTTTGTCAAGCCGGGCCTTAAAAACCTCTAAGGAAGGAGATTCCACCACCTCCCTAGGTAACCCATTCCAGTGCTTCACCACCCTCCTAGTGAAATAGATTTTCCTAATATCCAACCTAGACCTCCCCCATTGCAACTTGAGACTATTTCTCCTTGTTCTGTCATCTGCCACAACTGAGAACAGCTGAGCTTCAGGCAGTTGAAGGCTGCTATCAACCCCCCCCCCCCATACTCTTCTCTTCTGCAGATTAAACAAGCCCGTTCCCTCAGCCTCTCCTCATAAGTCATGTGCCCCAACCCCCTAATCATTTTTATTGTCCTCTGCTGGACTCTCTCGAATTTGTCCACATCCTTTCTGTAGTGGGGGGCCCAAAACTGGATGCAATACTCCAGATGTGGTCTCACCAGTGCCGAATAGAGGGGAATAATCACTTCCCTCAACCTGCTGGCAATGCTCCTACTAATGCAGCCCAATCTGCCATTAGCCTTCTTGGCAACAAGGGCACACTGCGGACTCACATCCAGCTTCTCATTCACTGTAATTCCCAGGTCCTTTTCCTCAGAACTGCCACTTAGCCAGTCAGTCCCCAGCCTGTAGCAATGCCTGGGATTCTTCTGTCCTAAGTGCAGGACTCTGCACTTGTCCTTGTTGAACCTCATCAGATTTCTTTTGGCCCAATCCTCCAATTTGTCTAGGTCACTCTGGACCCTATCACTACTCTCCAGCATATCTACCTCTCCCCCCATCTTAGTGTCATCCGCGAACTTGCTGAGGGTGCAATCCATCCTATCATCCAGATCATTAATGAAGATGTTGAACAAAACCAGCCCCAGGACTGACTCCTGGGGCACTCTGCTTGATACCGGCTGCCAACTAAACATTGAGCTTTTTGATCACTACCCCTTGAGCCTAATGATCTAGTCCGCTTTCTGTCCACCTTATAGTCCATTCATCCAATCCATACTTCTTTAACTTGCTGACAAGAACACTATGGGACACCGTATCAAAAGCTTTGCTAAATTCAAGGTATATCACGTCCACAGCTTTCCCTATATCCACAGAGCCAGTTATCTCATCATAGAAGGCAATCAGGTTGGTCAGGCATGACTTGCCCTTGGTGAATCCATGTTGACTGTTCCTGATCACCTTCCTCTCCTCCGAGTGTTTCAAAAGGGAATTTGAAACGTACAACATATGGATGCAGTGCTAATTTGATGCATCTTGTAGCCACCGACTTAAGTATAACTGCAGGAAAAAGGAAAATGTTGAAATTTCAAAATACTTCTTTAGCAACCACTTTGCTTCAGCTTCACTAAAGAAAGCAGAACATAAGAATGGCCATACTGGGTTAGGCCAAAGGTCCATCTAGCCCATTATCTTTTCTTCTCACAATAACCAGTGCCAGGTGGTTCAGAGGGAATGAACAGAATAGGTAATCATCAAGTGATCCATCCCCTGTCACCCATTCCCAACTTCTGGCAAACAGTGGCTAGGAACACAATCCCTGCCCATCCTTGTTAATAGCCGTTGATGTACCTATCCTCCATGAATTTATCTAGTTCTTTTTTGAACCCTGTTATAGTCTTAGCCTTCACAACATCCTGTGGCAAGGAGTTCCACAGGTTGTCTGTGCGTTGTGTGAAGAAATACTTCCTTTTGTTCATTTTGTTTTGTTCGTTTTAAACCTGCTGCCTATTAATTTCATTTGGTGACCCCTAGTTCTTATGAGAAGGAGTAAATAATACTTCCTTATTTACTTTCTCCACACCAGTCATGATTTTATAGACCTCTATCATATCCCCCCTTAGTCATCTCTTTAACAAAATAAAAAGTCCCAATCTTATTAATCTCTTCTCATGGAAGCTGTTCCATAGTCCTAATCATTTTTGTTGTCCTTTTCTGAACCTTTTCCAATTCCAATATGTCTTTTTTGAGATGGGGTGACCACATCTGCATGCAGTATTCAAGATGTGGACATACCATGGATTTATATAGAGGCAATATGATATTTTCTGTCTTATTATCTATCCCTTTCTTAATGATTCTGTTCACTTTTTTGACTGCTGCTGCACATTGAGGGAATGTTTTCAGAGAACTATCCACAATGACTCCAAGATCTCTTCCTTGACTGGTAACAGCTAATTTAGATCCCCATCATTTTGTATGTATAGTTGGGATTATGTTTTCCAATGTGCATTACTTTGCATTTATCAACATTGAATTTCATCTGCCCTTTTGTTGCCCAGTCACCCAGTTTTGTGAGATCCATTTGTAGCTCTTCACAGTCTGCTTTGGACTTAACTGTCTTGAGTACTTTTGTATCATCTGCAAATTTTGTCACCTCACTGTTTACCCCTTTTTCCAGATCATGTATGAACATGTTGAATGGCACTGGTCCCAGTACAGACCCCTGGGGGACAACCAAACTAATTTTCCCCCAAGATATACAATGGAATTTAGTGGTTGACTATTTTGAGCTTGTAATGGATGGTGCTCACTGGTGGAGTCATCTAATGGTTAGGGCACTGTGTCTCTACTCACTTCACCTCCAATGTTTCACCAGGGCACTGTTGCTCCATGGCAGTCTGTCTTTTGCTGGTTGTTGACTTGATCCTCTAGTCAGGTCACCAGTTAGCTTTATCCCTCTCTGGAGTAACAGAGTTCCAAGAAAGATACTGGGTCTCATGCCCTCATGACTGGGGTAGGAATTCATCCATCTGTGGACTCCTCCAGGTGTCCAGTCCTAACCACTGAATTTTCAGTCTTTACCCTCCCCTGGCTTCCTCAAGGGGGAGTTTGGAAGTGAGGAGCCTTGTGCTCTCTGTAACAAAGGTGGTTGGTAAGAGAGCCCAGACCTTCCTACTCCACTGGGCTCTGGCCCAAGACCCTGTAAGAGGCAACAATGTCCAGCACCCAGGAGTGCCTTAAGACTGCATCCCTGGGCCACTTCCTACATCCCTGGCTCCAGCCCAAGTCTCACAGAGTGACACAAAGCAGTAAAGAAAAGGAAAGTAACTGACCGGCAGCCCCTCTGAGTGCAGCAGACAGGCTCTGCCTCCCAGGGACAGAAACATAAAAGATATGCTGGATATACTCCTGCACCTCTCTCCAGGTGCTCTCTGCCTGCCCTATCAGGCCCCTTCTGAGCTGTCTGGCTCCCTTTCAAGCTCCACCTCCAGCTGGCGCATGCTCTGTAGGTGCGGCTGGACGGGGTCACCTGGGCCCAGAGCTGCTCTTTAACCATCTCAGTCCCAGTGTGGGGTTTATACATCCCATCACAGAGCTATTTATTAAGAGCTGGCCTAGACTGATGACAATTTGTGAAGAAAATCATGACAAAACAGATGAAAGTATCACAGCCAAAGTAGCCACCGTTGGACTAAAGAGAAACATAAAAGATATGCTGGATATACTGGAACCAGTTTCCATGGCCTTGGACAAACCGCAGAAAGATTGCTGTTGCATTGCTGATCCTCTTAACGTTTGGAAAGAACTTCAAGAGACATTAAAGAAAGAAGTGTAGGCAGTAAATAAACAGATGGATCAAGCACTTATTCCACCTCACTTTCTTGCTAATATCCTCAACCCAAAGTACCAGGGTAGATGTCGAACTGCTGAAGAAGATGCTGCTATGATGTGGGCATTTAATAATCATCCCTTAATCATGTCAACCATAATGAATTTCAGGGCTGGAGGTGAACCATTCACACAGGACATGTTTGCTGATGATGTTTTAAAGAAAGTCATACCACTGAACTGGTGGCAGTCACAAACTAAGCACCTGGAACCAGAGTTTGTTGAAATGTTAAACCAGCTTTTGACAGCAGTAGCATCTTCTGCAGGGACAGAAAGAGTATATTCTTCATTTGGACTAATTCATTCCAAGTTAGGAAATCAACTGGGAGTTGAAAAAGCAGGAAAACTTGCTTCTCTTCCAATCTATGAATAAAAACGAGAAGGGAAGGACAGCCTAAGTCTCTTAGGAGACTGTTGTCTCATTTTCAGGAGACTTAGGTGAGTAGGGACTTAAGCTCCAGTCACTTTCAGGTATATTTGAAATTTTTTCCAGGCTGACCTGAAATAATCAGTTTCATTCACTGACTACAGTGAATCCCTTTGTTCCTGTAATAAATTGTTTGTGGTAAATGTGAAACCCATTTTGTTCAGAGAAGTTATGTATCCAAAATATTTAAGGTTGTTTTGTTTAATAAAAATAAATTATATATGGTGTGTTTAATTAAGTTCCTGTTACCATCCTAATGTAGCTTGATATAAGTCATGAGGTTAATTATCTAGTAAATAAGCAATATATCATTCACCATTTTCTAACGTACTAAAATGTACAGTTAATAAGAATGTGAAAATATTAAGCTATATAATGATTAAATAAGTGTATATAGTTATAATGTACCCTCCAAGGCAGCAAAAAGATGTAGCAAATCTAGTGTAAAAGCTCTATTTAGTTGTAAATCAACATGTTTTAATAGTTATATTAGCCAATGAGAATGCACCTTTCTTTAGAAAATAATAAATACAAATGGAAAAGTTGATTAAAATTGATGATTTAAATTGAGGTTTTCCCACTTGGTGATTTAAATCACCTTGATTTATATCAGCCCACCCTGCATCCAGGTCATGGTCAAAGCAGCTGCTACTGTGCCGAAGATCTTGCTCTTTGTAAAACTGTCCAGCTGTCTTGGTATCTCAGTTTCAACGAGATCCTGATCTCAGCAAAGCATCCATTCCTTTGTCCGTGATCTTCTCTAGCCCAACACCAATGCCCTTGGACAAGCACTGCCCACTCCCCTTACACCATGGTAGCCCCAATTTCAGACACAAGAAAGGTTCCTGGGGTTATCTGACAAAAGGCAGTATTGTAATCCTTTCTCACACTTTTCAGAAAGACTTCCCCACACTGCATCAGAGAACGGAGGTGGCCAATTTAAATCATGCTTTCCATAAGCTAAGCACAGTGCATACAGATTTAATTATGGTAAATAACACTAATACATTCTCTTCTTTTTGTTAACTTGCAAACTAGTCACATCCGAAGAGAGATGCCACACTCTCCCTACATGCATTTCTGTATGCCATAGTTTTTAAGCTAGAGAGGCTTGAACAATCATAAAACTCAATCTTTTTGAGTTAGAACTTTTTAAGGCCAATTTTTAACTGATTAAAACTCAGAAATTAACAGATTTATTGAAATCCTCAGAAAGTTCACACATTACTCAGATTATGGGCTGAACAATTGGGACAGATACATTAGGTTTTCAGACCAAAGTCTGAAAGATAATACGTGCTTCAAGTGAAATAATAAAACACAACCTTAAGTCAGAAGTCACTGCCACTGCTCTATAAATAGTATGGTTACCTCAGGAAAGGGATTCCTGTAGAGAGAAATGAGAGAAGGAACTCAGCCTAACAAAATGATGAAATGAGTGACTTCAGCGGGGCAAACAGCTCATTGGTTGCTTCTTGGAACAGCTAGCTCTAGAGCACACAAGACGAGAGGCTGTTCTCAACTTCCTAAGTAAGGCCTGGTCTGCACTGCACAGCTAGCTGTCTTACGTCAACCTAATTATGTCAGTGTCTACACGACAGCCTTGTCCCACCGACGTTAAGTGCCCTACTACACTGAAATAATAACTCTACTTCCATGAAAGGTGCAGGGCTTATGTCGGTGTAGTTAGGGCGACAGTGTTTGTGTAGACACTGCCTTACTTACAATGGCTCTTAGCTGAGAAATTGACAAGAAAGCCAGGCAGCTGGAACCCAGTTGCTCCCTGCTCCCCTGGAGAGCTGGGTGCCTGGACCCCACTCCCAGCTGGGAGCTAGGGCAAAAAGCCTGGGCAGCTGGACCCTACTCCCGGCAGGGAATGGGGAGGCGAGAAGCCCCGGGCGGCTTGCCCCATACTCCTGATGGGTAATGGGGAGCCGACAGGGGGCCGCCTGCAGGGAGGCCGGGAGCCTGTGGGGCAGCTGGGCTTCCGGCAGGGAGCCGCCAGCAGAGATGGGCTGCCCCCCTTAGGTCGGTGCTCCCAATGAGGATGCGGATGAGGATGCACACCACTGACCCAAGGAGGTAGTGTGGACTAATTACTGCGGTGGCTGTAAGTCGAGCTAATATAGGTCAACTTAAGCTTTTAGTGTAGACAGGCCCTTACACAGGAGTTAAATCAAGAAGTAAGAATAGCTGAGCCACTATGGATGTGTCTACTCTGCAATTAAAAACCCGCCTCTGGCCTGTGTCAGTTGACTCGGGCTCACTTCGCTCGGGCTAAGGAGCTGGTCAGTTGCAGTGTAAATGTTCGCGCTTGGCCTGGAGTCCAAGAACTGGGACCCTGCGAGGTGGGAGGGTCCCAGACTTGGGCTGCTGCCCGAACCCAGAAGTCTACACTGCAATTAACCAGCCCTGCGAGCCCAAGTCAGCTGGCACAGGCCAGCTACAGGTGTCTCATTGCAGTGTGGACATACCCTTAGGTGCAGGCTGCCAGGAGGAGGAAAGATTGCAGTAATGAGCACGGTGACACTAAACTTCAAGAAAAGAAGGAAACAAGTAAAAAACCATAAAATTAAGAAATGAGGAAATTAAAATCCTTGAATTCAGCATGGAGACTGTTTAAGCAACCCTAACAGTCCCCAGAACATATGTACCCTCAATTGGAAAGGGAAGCAGAAAGACAGGAAGTAAACCTGCCTGGCTAAATGGCAGGTTCAAGGGCTATAAACTGAACAGGTATCCTTCCAAAACTGGAAAGCCAACGTTAGTGAAGCCTGTAAACGAACATGTAGACTATGTCAGGCAAAATGTCTGAAGGAAATCAGGAGGCATAAGAGGGAATCCAAAGAGCAAATAACTAACGGCATAAAAACAAATCACAAGCCATGTTTGAAGTATATCGAAAGCAGGACACCTGTCCTGTGAGAGAACTCAGGAGTCTGTTGCCTGCTGCAGGATAAAGGGAACAATTAAGGAGGGTAAGGAAGTGATTTTTGTAATAAAGACGAGGCACTGCAAGAAATTGTGGTGTCAATATAGGAAGTATTAGAGCAAACTGATCATTGAAAGACTGAGTCTCCAGGATCACATGGCACACATCTAAAAGGAATCCAATGGGAGGCATTGTGGTCCCTTTGGATAGGGCACTGGATCTGAACTCAGGAGAGTAGGGCAGTTCTGCTGTTGACCTGAAGTGTAACCTTAGACAAGTCTGTGCCTCAGTTTCTTCATCTGAAAAATGGGGTATTTACTATAAAGCTCCTTGAGATATACAGTTGAAAAGTGCAATATGCGGGATTGAGAAATAAAATGGCTGAGCTGCTTATAAAATATGTAGTCACTTGTTAAAATCAGCTACAGTAACTGGTCAGCCAGTGGGTATCAAGTGTAAAAACAATGCCCGGGGTGATGTGGGGAATTACAGATCACTGAGTCTTCACCACTAGGAAAATTCACTAAAGTAATCGTTAGAATTATACACCACCACGATGACCTGGGTATAAGGGAGAAACCAGCATGGCTTCTGCAAAGGAAAATCACACCTTGCTGATACATTGCAATGTTTTGTACATGTCAGTACAAATGGGTGAAGAGGGGCCAGTTGGTTTAGCTCAGGTGTCTGTGAAACAATGAGATCCTAATTATAATTGTGGCCTCTGGGTGCCCCACTAATACTGTATGATTATAGTGTGGTGACCCGGCCAGGCAGGCAAGGCAAACTGGGAGGAGAGGCAAAGGCAAACCAAGACAAATGGGTCATTTGAAATTTTTAGAACTTTATAAGGGAAAACCCCCAAATTGTACCAGGAGCTTAAATCTTGTAGAACATTGCCAAAGAGCTACTGTTCATAGTACTAAACTATAGGTTACCAACTTGTTAACCTCTGGGGCTTGTACACCCTGGGCAGTTAGTACCAAACGGATTCTTATTAAGAAGAATAAAGAGATTCCTTAACAATAGACTATGTCACTTCACAAAAGAGTCAACTTTTCTTCTCCTTGGCTGCAAGCCAAGTTCCACTCTTGCTGGCCTGTTCTTTGCTTCTCTTTGGCTTGAAGGGCTCCTTAGATTTGCTGTCCCTGTGGCTGTATCTCTTTTCACAGAATTTATCTACAAATGGGGTTTCTTCACCTAGTGGGCCCTCATTTGTGCATTAGGCCCCTTTGAACTGTATCCCATCACTAGATGGTCACAGTCACTCTCCCTGCTCACGTGCTTCAGGTCCCTTGTGGGCGGCCTTCTCGTTTACCATTTTCAGGATCTGCTTTCATCTAACACAGCTTTCTGATCAAGTCCCTTTTTCACCAGTTCTGTTTCCTTCCAGTTTTTCCCTTGGTGCTCTGTCTCGGGTCAGTCTACTTCCCTTCTCTATTAGTGCCTGCTCACACCTGCCAAGTCTGTTTATTTTTCTGCTTCTCTTGACCTGACACCTTGTTATTTTCCTTCTTTCCTCCTTCTCACATCCCAGTCCCCTACTTTTATTTTCCTGTTCTTCGTTTATTTTATCACCTCCCCTGGGCTCCGGTTCACCCGCTAGCTCAGCATCTCGATTCTTCTCCTTCTCTAACAACTGCCCCTTTGGGTGGATTCAGAGCCACCTCCCCAGTTCGAGCTGCTCTCCCATTGGCCGTCCCCTCCCCAGGACAGTATTGTGTGCTGCTGCATCGCAGCTGGGGCAGGGGCCAGTGCCACGGGGTGGGTTACTGCACTACTATTATTGTAATGATGATAATTTGAAAGGGCTGCCGGTGATAGTAGGGATGGACCCAGTGTCCCAGGAGGTCCCTTGCAGGTCTGTGTCCTAGTAAGGAAACTACGTCACCATTGTCTCTTACCATTTGATGATTGCATAATGGGGCCCTGATCTAAGCAGTACTGCTGCTCTTAATTACTGATGACTTCATCTGCAGTTATATTACATAAAGAATCGGGATATGAACCCTCCCCTGCCCCGCTTCAGGGTATGAGCAAGCCTCTAACTGATGGGTGTGAGGAAGACACTTCCCCTATGGATGGATTATTCCAAACTTGTCCACTCTGGGGATTCTTGTGCCTTTCTCGGAAGCAGCTGGTACGGGCCACAGTCGAGATAGGGTATGGGGCTAGACAGGCCCCATCCCTGATCCATGGTGGCAATTCTTCAAGTCCTGGAAGTTAAGGAGGGGTAGAACATGCTTGTTTTGCATGGAGAAACTGAGAAACTCAGATGCATCCATTCACTTGCTGTTTGTGTCCCGTTTACAGGAACCCGGGGAAACTGTTCTCCACCTGGCAGTGTTGTTAGCTGACCGAACCTCTCTACACATTGTAGATTTTCTGGTGCAGAACAGGTAAGCTGACTGCAGCACTTGCAGGGGTAGGACTGTCTGCTCAGGATAAGACACATAAGGTCATCAGCGGAGTTAGTGCTGGATAGCCTTGGAGACCAAGTGCCTCTGGATATCCCCTGAAGTACTACCAGGGGGCAGCATCAGGGCATTTCCCTGTGGAAGTGCCTCAGTTTTGACTTGGAGAAACTATCTTTAGGGTTAGAGGGGAATTCATGGCCATGGCCCTTCCCTGGACTCTCTGCTGAGGGGAGCAATGAGTGCCAATGGAGATGGACACATGTCCCCCTGGATGGTTCAGCCCATGCCCCTCCTCCCACCCCGCCACTGAACAGCTCTCCGGTGGGCACGCCCACCCTGATTGCAGTCCACTGGTGACAGGCTCCATATCCCATTAGCCACTACTCCGGGCCAGCCAGGCTCGAAGATGGGCTTCCCAAGGGCCGGCTCTTGGTTTTCTGAGTGAGTCTGGTTCTTCCTGAACAAGAGGAGGGACATTTATGTTCCTTCTGCATTCAAGCCCAGTGCACCATTGATTGGGGTGGAACCAGTGTTAAAGTCTGTCTCCCTAAGGGCTGCCCCATGGTGTTTGGGTACCTCCCAAGTGTTTATGGATTTATCTTCCCAGCACCCTTGTGAGCTCAGGCTCCGTTATCATCATCTCCGGTTTACAGAAGGGGGAATGGAGACTTAAAGGGAGGAAGTGACTTATGCAAGGTCACACAAGAAGTCTGTTGGAGCTGGGAATGGAATTCAGCTCTCCTGGGTTCCAGCCCATACAAAACCATCCTTCCTCTTAGATGATCCTTCTAAACCCTTATCTTCTGCATCACCTCCTGTACTGTGAACTCTTCTCTTTATCTCTAACCCCCACTTCCTCCGCAGCCATATATGGTTGTAAAACTTGAAAGCTGATAAAACTGTGTGCTCACTCCATGCAAAATTCCATGCTGGCATCACTCAGTGATGCATAGCTGTGTCTTCACGGATGTGCTGTCCTGTGTGATCTGCTTCGCAAGTGCAGGACTGTGTTCTGAGTTCGGCTGCTGCTGCGGTAGAGCGGGTATTGTACCAGCCACACAGCACTGCCCATTGCTGGGGGACATGCACACAGCTGCCAAGATTGGGGAAATTCCATGGGTAGAGTATTCAATGAGAAGAGTTGCATATGCTCACATAATTTGCATACAATCCTAATTATTTTAATAAACGCTGTGTGATTTATTACTGGAGGCAGCATCTGGCAGCTTGGGATGAGACAGCCTTCCCTGACCCTTTTCAGACCCTGGTTTAATCTGGGCCCCAGTCAGTCCCTTCCATTCAGCGTGTGTCACATCCCCACCCCCACAACAAGCTGTCTCTTCCTGCCCTAAGCCATGTGCCACAACAGCCTCTTGTGGTCATAGGATGAACTGCAGTTGCTACCTCGGTCAAATGTGTGAGGTTCCAGGTGAGCTGTCAGCGGGGGTGGCAGGGCTGACCAGTGCACCGGAGCTGCACAATCTGCCAGACGTTTGGCAGCCCTACGTTCACATGCCTTGGCTAAAAGCCCGAATGCTGGGCAGTGTCCGTTCTGATCTACATTCCTGTGAGCCAGGGAGAAGGGGGTGGGGTTGAATGTCCCACAGTTATTGTTATAGATGAGAACTGCTCTTTCTCAAGCATACTGATACTGACTGTCCTTTGCCCCAGTGGGAGCCTTGTGAAGCAGACAGTGAAGGGAAACACACCGCTTCATTACTGCTGCCTCCACAATAAACCCGAGTGCCTCAAGCTCTTTGTGAGAGCCAAAGCCAGCATCGCCATCAGTAAGTGACTGCACGGGCTCTGTTCTCCAAACAGGGAAGCAGGTGTTGGAGTTGAGTTCCTTATTTTTTACTGTCTCACTCGCAGGGCCTGTGTCTGCTCTCTGCACCTTGCATGTCTTACTGGGAACAGAATAGGAGCCCTTTGCACCAGGTACTAGGCCAAATGCAATAGAAGAAGCATGAAGAACCAAGTGGCTTTTATACACAGAGTGTGTAGCATTGTAAATCCACAGGGCAATGTGTCTCAGGAGCAGCGCGGAGGTGCCCCTGACAGGGTCGGCAGTACATGGTGTGTAACAGGGATTATGGCTTAGCGCTGGTTAGAGAAGTCAGATGCTGATCCTTGATGACTCAGTGGGCTGTAAGAATCCTGATTCCTTCAGGAGATACCTGGACAGGAGAGGCTGTGACTGGGAATGTGACAACCATGGGTTTTATACAGGAGTGACTATTCCAGGCCACAGGAAGGCAGATATTGCTGACCCATTGGCTTGGAGTTACTTGTATCTTATTGACCAGTGGTTTTGAAGCAGCTCTGAGCATGTTTGAGGTGTCACTAATGTCTATTAAGCAGATGTAGAGAATCCCCAAAAAAAACCTTGTTACAGTTAAGGTTACGTGCAAGTCAAGAGCCATCTTACAATAAACCCATCTTAAACCCCTCAGACATTAGCAGTTTGGACAACTACCTATACTTGAGCATGTGCACACACACACACTTACCATTAAAGAGAAAAATGCTCAATGACCACCGCTCAAACAACCTTAACTCTGCCCCTGTATTTGTGTTAATATGTTAGGCCCTGACCTGACCTCTGCTAGAGACAACAGCAGTCTTTGCTTTTACTTTATTGGGAGCTCCCTTGGTCCCTTGTGCTCCTGTTACATAATCTTATATGTGTCCTTCCTCTAGTGTGTAATTCTGTGTCTGATTTGTGATGATGTGCACAGTTCCTGTGTTAATATAATGAATGTGGATCTTTCTCAGCTGGTGTAGCAATTCTGGTTAGTTCATATAGTAGCGTTGTCTCTAACAATATGTCTTTAATTAGGGATGCATGGTATTAGTAGTAGGAAAAAAATCACTTTTTGGATGGGTTTGCATGCTGTGCCGATGGGCCCTGTAACAAACTTTAGATCAGGGGTTCTCAAACTGGGGGTTGGGACCCCTCAGGGGGTTGCAAGGTTATTACATGAGGGGTCCCGAGCTGTCAACCTCCACCCCAAACCCCGCTTGCCTCCAGCATTTAAAATGGTGTTAAATATATTAAAACATGTGTTTAATTTATTAGGGGGGGTCACACTCAGAGGCTTGCGATGTGAAAGGGGTCGCCAGTAAAAAAGTTTGAGACCCACTGCTTTAGATGCATATTGTGACAGGGTGTATAGACCCCATGCAGACAAGGAAGGGCTAGCCCCACCAAAGGGGGGCCCTGTGAATCATGTATGATAGGGAGGAGGTCTTTTAAAGGGAGGACACTGCAGGGTGGGAGAGGAGCAGGATTGCCCTAAGCTGCAGACTGCAGGAGTGACTCCTAGCCAGGAGACCTTCACCTTGAACAACAGACTCCCAGAGTAAGAAGGACAGGCTGAGCCTGACCCAGAGGCCCGGCCAGAGCAATTTCCCCCAAACCAGTACCTTGGTGCACTGTAGACTTGGTGCCCCTCCCCTTTTGCTGGGCCAGTGGGAGGGAGTATCCCTGAATGCGTTGGGGTTTGTGACTTTCATTTTTGATACCCTCCCCCCCCTCTGGAGAGACTTAAAAGGGCCCACAAAGGGCAGAGCCCCCCACCCTCAAATAGTAAGGAAGTGGGGCCTGGGCTGAGACCCCCCAGTGCAGATAACTGGGCATTGTCAGGTTCCTGCCCTCCCCCCACCCCCGAGGGAGGAACCACCAAGGACTCTGTTACACATATGAATTCAGGGATTCCTAAAGTGCCTTTAGTTTGGTGGATTGGATTTTAGCTTTACAAAAAGCCTGATTGATGACAAGGGGTACCAGATGTGATAAACAGAGGCATATCTTAGACTAGTCTTGGGATTTTATAAATGTTATCTCAATCGCTGTAAGCCAGGCAGTGTGTGCTGGCTGGTGGAGAGCTCCAATCGCTCCAGGAGCTACAATCAGTGAGATTAATTACTGCAGACCTGGGACAGGTAGACAACTTCGGAGAAGTACCATCCCCAGGGGAAATTGCACAGACTAATTCAGACCATTCAAGAGGCACAGGAGACAAAGAAGAGCTTGTAAAGGCCCAGCCTGAATTGGCTGAGGAGGTCCTGCTTTTGATCCAACAAATTGACATGATCCTTTGACCAAAGGGGCAAACCCTACCCAAAGGCTTGAAGGACTATGATCTACCAGATCCCCCACGTGGATGATAGGCGACCTCTGATAAGCTAACATGTGTTTAGACCTTTCTTTGTTGTATGATATATTTCCTCTGTAATACTTTTCTCATAACATCAATGTTCTGTGCTCTGTGAAATCTGTCTGGTACCAGGTAACCCCTGTCTGGTTCCAGGTAACTCACGGATCTTGGAGGATCAAAGTAAAACGCAGGTGCTGAGCGAGGTCAGAGCTACTGGAATAATGACCGTGAGTTGCACAGGGACTGCAGCCTTTAAACCCCCAGTCTGAAGGGAGAGGGGAGATGGCTGGAGGCCTGAGATCTCAAGGGGTGCCCTTGAGCAGACCATGGAGGGGGTCAAAGGTGCAGTTACCCTGAAATGGTGACACAAGCTTTCTATATAAAAGTAATGTGCCCATGCGTTTAGGTGCAGTTCTGAGAGAAAGCTCTGTGATGGATGGAACATGTCGTTCATGGAGTGCGCTTTCTCTTGGCGGCACAGTTAAAGTTGTTTGAGTGCTGGGCATTGAGAAAGTTGTTGCTGATGTCTAAATTGTTTAGGTATCAATTTCTATCCATACCTGTTAATGCTGAGTGGGGTTGCTTTTGTGTGTCCAATGTGGCTTCTTCTCTGGACTATCATGTGCTACTTTAACTGCAAATTGACAAAGTCTTTGGGTTGGAATCCCTGTTTTGGTAAGTCTCAGCTGGAATCCAAGGCCAGACTTCTCCCTGGAGAGCTCTGTGCATATCAGTGTAATATTACTTAATGCTTTCTTGGCCAGATGTGCAGGGGTATCCTCAGAGCAGCTTTGGTTGTTTAACCATCTCCATGGTTCACAGCCCTTCCGCTAGGCCAGCTCCCAGCCCCTCAGCCAATCACCAGCCAGTCATCCTCACTCAGCCAGATCTCACTGTCCTCTTCCAACTCCCAATCAGTCCTTGCTTTCTAGCTGCAGCTGTGCTCACTAGCCCCATCCCCAGGCCTGTTCCATGGACCAGAAACACCTCAGGTCCTCTAGCCAGCCCTGTTTGCAAGCTCCAAACCTCAGGCAGTGCCGGCTCCTCATGTCCAGTCCTGCAGCCCTCAGTCAGCTCCTCCCTTTGGCTCCTGCTGTACCGCCATGCACTCTCCTCTCTCCACTGAGGTCTGTAGAAGGGGAGCCCCATGCAGCTGGACCTATATAAAGTCTGCCAGAGCAGGGCTCCCCTCCATTAGACACTGGGCTGCACATCAGAGCCTCCTCTTTCTGTCTCTTTCCAGCGCCCCCCCCCCCCCAGGGCCCCACCAGTAGTTCCCTCCCTACAACCTCTCAGCTCGGCCTGCTCCCTCCAATGGTGGCTCTAGTGCTCCCGATGAAGGGGACCATTGACTTGGAGAGAGCTATGAGAGTTTACCCCAGCTGAGCATCTGCCCCAGGACATTTGTTCAACATCTTCATTAATGATCTGGATGATGGGATAAATTGCACCCTCAGCAAGTTCACGGGTGACACTAAGCTGGGCAGAGAGGTAGATACGCTGGAGGGTAGGGATAGGGTTAAGAGTGACCTAGACAAATTGGAGGATTGGGCCAAAAGAAATCTGATGAGGTTCAACAAGGACAAGTGCAGAGTCCTGCACTTAGGACAGAAGAATCCCATGCAGTACTAGAGGCTGGGGACCAACTGGCTAAGCGGCAGTTCTGCAGAAAAGGACCTGGGGATTACAGTGGATGAGAAGCTGGATATGAGTCACCAGTGTGCCCTTATTGCCAAGAAAGCTAGCGGCATATTGGGCTGCATTAGTAGGAGCATTGCCAGCAGATCGAGGGAGGTGATTATTCCCCTCTATTCAGCACTGGTGAGGCCACATCTGGAGTATTGCGTCCAGTGGAATATTTGCCCCCACTACAGAAAGGATGTGGACAAATTGGAGAGAGTCCAGCGGAAAGCAATGAAAATGATTAGAGGTCTGAGGCACATGATTTATGAGGAGAGGCTCTGGGAACTGGGGTTATTTATTCTGCAGAAGAGAAGAGTGAGGGGGGATTTGATAGCAGCCTTCAACTACCTCCAAAGAGGATGGATCTCGGCTGTTCTCAGTGGTGGCAGATGACAGAACAAGGAGCAATGGCCTCAGGTTGCAGTGGGGGAGGTCTAGGTTGGATATTAGGAAGCACTATTTCACTAAGAGGGTGGTGAAACACTGGAATGGGATACCTAGGGAGGTGGTGGAATCTGCCCACAAAATAAGCTCCACCCTGGTGCATTGCCAACACAAGACACGAGACACAGTAGATTATGTTGATGTTCAGAATATGATCGTGTGCCAGCTGGGCTCCTTGAGCTTGGTTCTGCCTTGGCAGGGCCTGAACAAGCCTTTGGGCTCTGCTGGGCTCAGCACCTTTTAGACTGGGGAAGAAATGAATTGTGGCATCTGCCCAGTGCCACCCACCTGCAGCACCAACATGAGCCGTTACTCAGTAAATGGCAGGTGTGTGGCCCTCCCTTTCCTCTCTTCCGGGGTACGGGCGGGGGGCGGAATAGCTCCCCATGGTGACACCTGAATGTTCATCCCTAGGCCTCTGAGCAATCGCCTCCCTGAGATGAATGAGGCAGGGCACACCTTTCAGAGCTGCCATTCCAGATTCAGGCAGACATGTCTGCACAAGTGATACTTTGCTCACACTTTTGAGGTTTTCTACACACAGAACAGCTAGGGACTTCCTTTCTTAAAGAATGAGGGCTGAGATTCCGGAGAACAAAAGAGCAGGCGTGGAGCAGTACTGGTATGGTGTATGGGCATATGCCGGCTGTTTTTGAGCCCTGACCAAAGAGCTAATAATCTGCTGTGCATGAGGGTATGAAAAATGTACCTGTGTTTGACCTTTGAGATTTATAAAGAATTCCACTTTAAAGTTCAGGGTGGCAGTCAAATCATGAGAACTAATTAGTGTCTGTATCTTTGTCACGCATTTGTCAGTGGTGTCACACATTTACCTTTAAAGGCTGCCCAGGAACCATTTAGTAGTAAGGGCTATTTGGTTGTTCTCTCCTCTTTACAGTCCCTGGCTGTACACACATCTGTGCTCATGTGCAGAGCAAATTCTGCAGGGGCCAGTCAGGGGGCTAAAAGCATGTCCTGACCTGAGGGAAGCCAAAACTCCCAAGGCTTGGCAGCCAAATGTTAAACTCCCCTGTGCCAGCACCGCACCAGGAGCTCTGAAATCCTGCATCCCACATGGAAGCACCCAAACAACTCACTCACTCAGAGCAAGAGCTAGAGGAGATGGGGGTTAACATGGAACTCCCAGGGCAGCCCCATGGAGAGTCGCTGCCTTCGCGCTCACAGGGCTCATGGCAGCTGCTTTTCCCCCACAGCCAATGAAGCTGAAGAGACGGCCCTGGATGTGGCCAGGCGCATGAGACATTCCCTGTGTGAAGAACTGGTAAGAAATGGCACCTTACAGTCTCCACCCTTGAGGTGTGAGCTCCACGCAGCAGGTGGGACGCTCAGTAGCAAGCCAGGGATTGGACCTCATTAGAAGGGGAAGGTGGCAGCCCCACCACACTGCTTCTGCATGGTGCTTCCCCGAGCTCACATCGCACTCCCTCCAGCATAGATCTAGCAGTGTGCTGGGCAAAGAGCTCCCTTCTAAGGTCGTGCCTCTTGTTTAGTAGAGGTCCATAGCACTCAGCTTTACTGCCCATAGTTGCACAGTGCCAACAAGACACCTAAGCTTCTGGCCCAGGCTGCACCGGGCTCCATGTGATGACTTGGCTGAATTCTGTGAGGTTGGTCTCTTCTTGGTCTGGAATCTGACCTGAACTTTGCCTGATTGGTAGGGGGTTCTGAGCTTAGGGGTGGGGGGAGAGATGGGAGTTGCCCCTCCCCCAGCTCATCCAGGATGGCCTAGGAGTGCTGCAGGCAGTGCATGCTGCTTCTGCTGGTCCTGGCTGACAGCTGGTGCCCTGATGCAAGGCCTTGTCTGAGTTGCTAGGGCTCTGCTGGTACCCATGAGGGATGCAGAGCAGGACATAAAGTGACCTCAGGCAGATGCCTGGTCTGCTGTTGCTGACAGAGAATGGGATTCGTTCAGACCCCACTTGGGGGATGGGACAGCCAGTTTGGAGACATTTCTAGTGGTAGTGCAGGCTTTGGGGTTAGAGAGGTGTTTCTTCTCCCAGCTAACAAAATCAGAGTCAGAACTGGTGGGACATGGTCTGGATTTGCCAGGTTGAGAGGTCTCTGTGGCTATCGCTGCTGGGCTCAGCGCGGTCTGCTGTGGGATGATCTCCCGCTGGCATATGGAGGATCCCACACCCAGAGCCCAGAAACCACCCAGAAATCTTGCTTTTGTGCTGCCCAGGGCCATGTGTTAGGGCTCCAATGCAAACAGCAGTGTCCTGGAAAGAGGAGGAAGTTTGTAGGAAAGTCCCCAGGTAGAGGTGGGGCAGCCTGGGTGCCATGCTTACCAGCTGGAAACCACTGCTTCAGACTGAGGCGTGTCTTCCCCCAGGACCTGTCTCTGTGACCCTGGGCTGCCCACTCCACTTTCAGCCTTGATGCAGAGCACTATAGGTGGGTATAGGAGAGAGTTTGACCTGAGCCCGATTCCTTTGTGTTCCAGCTGCTGCAGGCTCAAAACAATCAGTTCAACATGCGTGTTCACGTGGAATATGAGTGGCGGCTGGGCCAGGATGACATGTATGAGAGCGACGATGATCTGGATGAGAAGGTGAGGTCCCAGCACACTACAGCTGTCCCCAGCTACAAGCCAAGGTTCTTGCCCACATATATATTGACTGGTATGGATGCAGCACAGACCTGGCTCAGCACTTCTTCCCATCACTGAGCCATTAACCGGGACTGCATGTGCAGATCTTGCCTGTCCCCCTATTGCAGCTGCCTCTGATCCTGCCTCATTTCCCTTCAAGGTTATCATGTGAAACTGTATTGGATGCTTCACTGAAGATGAGCAAAAATACGGCACCCATTTTCTCTTCCATGTTGTGCCATCAACGCAGGAGCTGAAACTGGGCTGGAATGGGATTTGTTGCAGCCATGCTGCTTGCTGTTTATCACCTGCCTTATTATTGTTACAGTAATTTACCGGGCGGGGAACTCTTTCGTCCATCCGTCTGCCTGCTTAGAAATTGGCATGACACGTGCATGTATCATGTGCTCAGGGAACTCGGCAGTTGAGGGTGAAAGAGCTTTTCAGCTGAAGCTTGCTGGATTGAATCCAGCCCAGGTTGCAGTGACCAAAAGTCTCCATCACTTCACAGCTCCAGATAAACAACATGCCTGTCTCTTCTTTTCAGTTGGGTTCCCCGAAGGAGCGCATTCTCCGCCCTCAGAGCTGCTACCATTCACCTGCCACTGCCTCCCAGCCATGGGGAAATGCAGCAGGGCTTTCAAAGGGTGCAATTCCAGCCCCCCAGGGGAAATTGCATGACATCTATGCACACCCTCACTCCCACATACCAGCGGCCCCTGCCTCTGCTCCATGTGTGCCACCTCTTCCACCACGCAGTGTAATCCGAGGTGAGACTTTCCTTCATGGTCGCCCTGCTGCAGCAGTGGGGTTTGTGGGGTAGGGCCAGCCCCAGAGCAGGGGAGTCCGGCTGGACAGATTTCAAACAATAGTGATGCCCTTCCTTCTTATCCTAGGCAAAATTGGCAGTTAATTGTCCTGTTGGCCCCACTGACAATGCCCCATCCCTGCAGCTCCCTGCCCCAGCCCCGGGGCCTGACCACCACTGGGCCAAGTCCCAGAGCAAGCGTTGTCAAAGCAGCCAGGCCCAGACCAATCCGCCTGCAGCAAATGTCTGTGAGGAAATGTCTTCAGTTATTCTCCATGTACAGGGGGTGGTGACCTCTCAGGGGCTGAGGCGGGGCAGCCCCCCAGGTACAAGGGGCAGCATTAGTAGCTATCCAAGCAATTCAGTATCAGCCCCTCTAAGTTTTTGTCCACCGCAGGCCAGATTCTCAGCGGGTGTAAATCAGCCTTGCTATGTTAATGTCCATGTAGCTTCTCTGATGTGCACCAGCTGAGGCCCTGTCCACCAAAGCTGTCAGTAGTCCCGCCCTGTGTCCCCCTCCCTCTCCCTCTGCTCTCCTCTCACTGCCAGACTTGCTGTTGGTTTTGTGTAGCTCCCAACCTGCCCCCGCCCGCTCCTCCTGCCAGCCAACTGGCCAGTGCTGTGGACCCTGGAGTCAGGAGAATCCTGTCGCTACCTCTGAGCATCAAGCACAAACGAACCTCATCGGAGCCTGTGCCCTGGGTGCCGCTCAGCCCCACGCAGCCCAGCCACAGCAGCCTGGCTCCAGGTAAGGGACTGGCCAGCAGGATGGGGCTCTGTGGGGAAGACGCTTGGGGAGCTGAGGACACTCGCTCTGTCTCCGTTGCCCTTGGCTCCATCCCTGCCCGAGGTAGACACCGTTCCTGTCAGTCCTGGCCTGCTGGGCGTGTCCAGCTCCCTGGGATTGCAGGGTCTGACCCTTCCAGTTGAATCCTGGGAGATGCACACACACACCTCCCCCCCCCCCCCCGAAGGCCAGAGAGCACAGGGATGGAGAGGATCCCCAGATGGCAGCGGACTGAACCGTGCAGCTGCCAGGGACTAACCCTGCGCCAGCCCTTCACCCCGGATTGTTCCCTTCCCTGGGGCTCTGGGGCTCCTTGGCCAGGCCTCTGGGGCATGGGGGAACGTACTGAACCTCGGAGCCGCATGTGATCCGAGTGCAAAGCATCTGTATCTGGGAATCCCTGGCCGTCCTGGCTGGCATAGTACATCGCTCCCAGCTCTGGGCCAGGCCTGTTCCCCTGCCTGGCTCAGCTCTTAGAGATGCTACGGCAGTAGCTGAACGTTTGCCCCGTGCCCGGGACGGGGTCCCTGGTGCTGGGTGGGGGTGGGGCATGGCTTGGATGTGCGCATTGCCCATCCACAGTGGGTCAGCAGCTGCCGAGAAGGCACCACCCGCGGGCAACACACCACTTGTTTCTCCATTGCTCTGGCCATTTCTCTTCTCCCGGTCAGATTCTGGATCCTCCTCACCTCCCAAAGGCCATTCTGCAGCAGGAGCCCCTCCCAGGAGACTGAGGTAACTCCCCATGGCTGAGCTCACTGAGGGGCAAGGCCCTGGCACCCCTTAGCCTCGGCCTGAGTTCACATGAAGCTGAGAGAGCTGGAGCCTAGTCATGTCACTTGGCTACAAGCCCCATGAACCTGGGACGAGCTATGCAGGGCCTCTGGGGATCACAGGGGAGAGCTCCCTGGGCAGAAGGCTTCTCTGTGGGGCAGGGTAACCTGGGGCTCTCTGGAGGGAGCTTCCTGCACAGCTGGGGGGTTGTCAGAGTTCGGGGAAGATGAGTGTCCTGATTGTGCCTCACACCCAACAGGAGGTCCTGAAACAGGCTGAGGGGGGAGGGCAGGGGGACGCTGACGTCTGCAGCCATTGTCTCCCAGTGCCACTGTCCCAAGACTGGGAGCCTTGGTGATGGCTCTGGGTGCCACGTGCTGCTGTTGCTAAATACCATGTCCCAGCGCCCTGGCATGGGTGTGTCTGGCCAGCTGCCCTGTGCGATGGCCCCTTCTCGCGGGAGGGGTGGTGGCTGTGGCACTATGGCGAGGTGTGGGTGAGACTTTGCCCTCTCACCTCCCGTCTCCTTCCCCATGGCAGGAGCCCCAGGCTGCCCTCCATGGAGGCTGCAGCATGGCTGGCCCTCTGGAGTGCCTTGTGGCTTGCTGGATGCGGCAGGGCTCCTGGAGGGGCTGCCTCCACCACTGGAGAAAGACCCCAGGCCAAGCCCATCACCCAGCTAGTGTCATACTCCTCTGTGACTCTGCCTGCCAGTGGGGCTGGCAGTGGGGCTGGCTGGCAGTCAACAGCCAGCAAGGGAACCCCATGGGGCCCACCTGAGATCTGCTGCCCACCGATACGCGCTTCAGGAGCGCAGGGTACCGGGGGCCCCACCCATCCTCGTCCTCTCTGAGTGACCAGCCCTTCTCTGCGGCTTCCCTCAGCACCGGATCCCGCCAGGGCACCAGCCACTCTGCCACCAAGGACACGACACAGCCTGGTAAGGACGACCTGAGCCCTGCTTGGCTACCAGTACCTACCCGCGGCCTGCCACATCGGGCCCAGCTCCCAACCCTAGCGCCCCTCACTTTGCAGGCACTGCCCAACTAGCCCAGCTGCCCGCCACCATCCCCCCCCTCCAACCCCTCCAACACCCTCTGTCATCTCACCCCTCCCCCAACACCCTCCCCCAGCCCCTCCACCATCCCTCCCCTCGCCCAGCACTGCCACCCTCCAATGCCCCACCCTCCATGACCGTACCTCTCCCCCAGCCCCTCTGTCAGCCCCCCCCTCGCCCAGCACTGCCACC
This sequence comes from Mauremys reevesii, assembly GCF_016161935.1. Classification (NCBI taxonomy): domain Eukaryota; kingdom Metazoa; phylum Chordata; order Testudines; family Geoemydidae; genus Mauremys; species Mauremys reevesii. Next base: position 17,520,189 of record NC_052635.1, on the reverse strand, counting down.
TCCCCTGCTCCGCCCCTCCGCCACCGTACCTCTCCCCCAGCCCCTCTGCCATCCCTCCCCTCACCCAGCACTGCCACCTCCACTGCCCCACCCCTCCATGACCATCCCTCTCCCCAGCCCCTCTGCCATCCCTCCCTTCACCCAGCACTGCCACCTCCACTGCCCCACCCTCCGCCACCGCACCTCTCCCCAGCCCCTCTGCCATCCCACCCCTTCACCCAGCACTGCCACCTCCACTGCCCCACCCCTCCCCCACTGTACCTCTCCCCCAGCCCCTCTGTCATCCCACCCCTTGCCCAGCACTGCCACCCTCCACTGCCCCACTCCTCCGCCACCGTACCTCTCCCCCAGCCCCTCTGCCATCCCTCCCCACGCCAGCACTGCCACCTCCACTGCTCCGCCCCTCCATGACCGTACCTCTCCCCCAGCCCCTCTGCCATCCCTCCTCTCGCCCAGCATTGCCACCCTCCACTGCCCCACCCCTACGCAACCGTACCTCTCCCACAGCCCCTCTGCCATCCCTCCCCTCACCCAGCACTGTGCTGTCTAATCCCAGCCCCACTGCCCTCTGCCATCTTGCCCCAGCCAGCGTTCTCTGCCTCCCTCCCCTCACCCAGCCAGCTGCCAGAGGAGGCCTCCACTGCCCCACCCCTCCGCCACTGTACCTCTCCCCCAGCCCCTCTGTCATCCCACCTGGTGCTGAGCCCAGCACTGCCACCCTCCACTGCCCCCCCCCTCCGCCACCGTACCTCTCCCCCAGCCCCTCTGCCATCCCTCCCCACGCCAGCACTGCCACCTCCACTGCTCCGCCCCTCCATGACCGTACCTCTCCCCCAGCCCCTCTGCCATCCCTCCCCTCACCCAGCACTGTGCTGTCTAATCCCAGCCCCACTGCCCTCTGCCATCTTGCCCCAGCCGAGCGGTTCTCCTGTCTCCCTCCTTTGCCCAGCCAGCTGCCAGAGGAGGCCTGGCTGGTACAGTGTGGTGCTGAGCGCCCTGTGCTGCCCTGCGGTTGGTGCTGAGCGTCCTGTGCTGCCCTGGGGGTGGTGTTGAGCGCCCTGTGCTGCCCTGCGGGTGGTGCTGAGCGCCCTGTGCTGCCCTGCGGGTGGTGCTGAGCGCCCTGTGCTGCCCTGGGGGTGGTGCTGAGCGCCCTGTGTTGCCCTGCGGGTGGTGCTGAGCGCCCTGTGCTGCCCTGCGGGTGGTGCTGAGCGCCCTGTGCTGCCCTGCGGGTGGTGCTGAGCACCCTGTGCTGCCCTGGCGGTGGTGCTGAGCGCCCTGTGTTGCCCTGCGGGTGGTGCTGAGCGCCCTGTGAAGAGAGGGAGTTGGTGACTGTTCTGCTGGTGTCCTAGCTGCCCTGGGGACAGTGGAGACGCTCTGTGAGGCCGGCCCCAGCAAAGGAAGAAGCCGCGGGCTGCCATGGCCCTCACAAGACCCAGGTGGAGGCCCTGGCCCAGCACAGGACGTGCCGCCCCCGATCCCAAGGAGGGACGTCCTGGTAGGTTGTCTGGTCTGGGATGTCGCGCTCAGATCCCCCTTTTCTCTCCATATTTGGTTGTTATGCTGGCAAACGTGCCCCCCTTCTAACTCCAGTGCTGCCCCGCTGGCACCCTGGCCATGGACAGGGCTCGGAGGGCGGCAGAGCGCCACGTGGAAATGGCAGGAGCTGATTGCAGGCATGGAGCCCTCCCCCTGCGGGGGCATTCACAGAACACCCTGGGGAGCAGAGGGCTAGCCCGAGTCCCTAGGTGCGCAGTCCCTCTCATCCCCACACAGCCCGAGCAGGCTGCCTGCGGCCAGCAGTTCCACAGGGCCTGATTTCTGAAGGGAGGGACTGGGGTCCCTGTACATCTTGCCTGCTCCCTTCCCCTGAGAGCACGTGCAGAGTGGGTGAGCGTGTGTCCCTGGGGACGTGTCAGCACCTCTGCCCGGGCAGACGCAGGCGTGTGCGTGGGGGGGAGGTACACACAGTGCATGGTGAAGGCTGCATGCTGCAGATCAGGCCCTCAGCCCTGTCGCTGGGGCCCTGTGGAGGCCAGATCCTCTGCCTCACTCTCCCACCAACCCTTCCCCCAGGCTCCCTGCCCCCAGGAGAGCTCCACACAAGCCCCCCTCTCTCCCAAAAGCCCACAGGGCAGCAAATAATCAAGGACACAGGACTTGCTGTCTCCAGGAAGATTATAGGGTTTCCAGGTGTCCGGTTTTCGACTGTAAAGTCCAGTCAAAAAGGGGACCTAGCTAAGTCCGGTTACCGCAGGAGGGAGAGAGGCGCTGGGCCATCAACCCACACCAGCCCCTGCTCAGCCGGGGCCGCCTCCTACTGCATCTCATGGGCAGGCAGGGATGAGGCTCCGCATGAGGCTGCAGCTCCTGCCCCAGCCAGGGAGAAGCAGAGGGAGCCCAGCTGTGGGGGGCAGGGGGAGAGAGGATCAAGCAATGAGGGGAGGGGGGGGGTAGAGCAGTGAGTGAAGGTGCGGGAGAGGAGCCAGCAGGGGTGGGGCTTCAATGGAAGAGGCCGGGCAGGGCCGGGGCCTTGGGGGAAGAGGCAGGGCCAGGGCTGGGGCCTTGGAGGGGGAAGAGGCGGGGCTGGGGCCTTGGGGAAGAGGCCGGGCAGGGGCCTTGCGGGGAAGAGGACGGCCAGGGCCAGGGCCTTGTGGGGAAGAGGCCGGCCAGGGCCGGGCCTTGGGAGGGCCGGGGCCTTGGGGGGGAAGAGGCCGGGCAGGGCCGGGGCCTTGGCGGGGAAGAGGCCGGGCAGGGCCGGGGCCTTGGGGGGGAAGAGGTCGGGCAGGGCCGGGGCCTTGGGGGGAAGAGGCCGGGCAGGGCCGGGGCCTTGGGGGGGGGGAGGGGAAGAGGCCGGGCAAGAGGGCCAGTTTTCAGAAATTCAAAAGTTAGCAGCTCTCTGGAAGAACACTGCAGTTAGGGAGCTGCCAGAGCCACACTACACAGTCTCCCACCTCTGGACCCCTGCAGCCCTTCGCCACCCCCTCCAGAGCTCCCAAAGCACCCACAGCCACCCAGCACTCACCTCCCCTCTCCCCCCAGCACTCTCCCAGCCTGATCCCTCACTCACCTGCTCCCATGCTGGTTGGTGCCCCCCACCCATGAGCCTGGAGGGGATTCTCTCCTGCCCTGAGTGTACAGGGGCTTGGGGACCAAAATGCCCCTGCGCTCAGGCTGCAGGTGTTTGTGTCTACCAAAGAGCATGGTGCAGGACAAAGGGATCCAGGCTTGATGGTGTTCTCCCCTCCTTATTTGCAGAGTAAAACGCGTCTCTTCCGGGTCCGAGCCCTGTACGACTGTCAGGCTGACCGGGAGGATGAGCTGACCTTCCGCGTAGGAGAGATCATCATTGTGGCTGAAGAGGAGGACAGCAATTGGTGGGTAAGTATCAGCCTATGCTGTAGTACGGCACTGCAGGCTCCAGTGTACGTGTGTAGTGCTGACAGACCCCCGGTTGCCGGCGGACAGGATCTAACCGGGGACCTCTGGAGCTTAGTGCAGGAGCCTCTACTTCATGAGCTAAAAGCCAACTGACTCTTAGCTAAGGCTGTAGAGCAGACTCATTTTCCGTCTCTCTCTAAGTGGTCTCAGTGCCACTAGATGGGACAGAACACCACACCCAGGAGGTGTGTGGGTTACACATGCTGATGTCCCCTTGACCTGCACACCAAGCCCCTCTCTAGCCACAGCTCCCAGAATCTTAGCCAAGCTGCCTTCCTCCCTTGCCTCCCCTGGAGCGCTGTCCTGGTCTCCTGTTCAGTGCTGAGCCATCCCACTCCTGTCTTGCTGATCTCCAGAGCTCTACACCCAGCCCTCGGGACTCTCCACTCTGATGTGCTCGCCCAAACCCTCATTGGCTCTCTCTTCCCTCTGCCTCTTGCACTGAGACCGGTTAATCCGCTTGCTCCTGTCACACCCTACTCTCCTTCAGCACTTCAGGTTCTGCTGTTGTGCTAACCAGCTACAGACTTGAAATGCAAATGTTAGAATATTGGGAACCAGTTGTGCCTGTCCCATCTCTACTGGACATCTAGAAATCTAACTTATGGCTGGCTCTTCCAAGACAAACAATACAGATGTCACCATTTTATTAAAAAATAATTATTATGACGGGTCCCCTCTCCCCCCTCACCGGGGTGCCACCTGGGCCTGGGGTACCACTGAGCCCACCTGACCCACCAGCCTGGGTTCTCTTAACACTGTACTGGTCTGCAGCCTGCCAAGCCCTCCCTCAGGCTTCAGACTGCACTTTACCAGCACACATACAGGCAGGGATCCAGCTACAGATCTGTACCCAGCTACAGATTCACACAGATGCTGAGATCAGCTCTGCATGGGAAGGCTCAGCTAAGGTACAGCCCAGTACTCAAGTGCACACCGCCCTCTAGAGGGTAAATCCAAAATTATGCCGTCTTGCGCTACACAGAGATCTGTGCAACATAAGGTCATGAAATTCACCCTCAATGTGGAGAGGAATATACACAGCTTTCTGCCCCACGGTTATGATTTCCACACACTGGCTTTAGATAAAACAAGTTTATTAACTACAAAAGATAGATTTTAAGTGATTATAAGGGATAGCAAACAGATCAAAGCAGATTACCTAGCAAATAAAACAAAAGCATAATCTAATCTTAATATTCTAAAGAAATTGGATATGTGCAGCAAATTCTCACCCTAAATGTTATTTTAGGCAGATTGCAGAGATTCTTGAAGGCAAGTTTAAAACTCCAGTTATTCCTTTCACAGGCTAGACAACCCTCTAGCCTGGATTAAGCCCTTCTCCCCTAGTTCAGTCCTCTTTCTTGGGCAGGGAGTCAGTGAAGAACGAACCACAATGATGTCACTCCCCTACCTTAAATAGTTTTTGCATAAGGTGGGAATCCTTTGTCTCCCAGTTTGATTCCCACACCTGCTCAGTGGAAAAACACTAGTATTATCATGGAGTCCAGTACCAGATGACTTGGTCACATATCCCTGTAGGGCCACCGCAGCCATGACTCAGAGGCTGTTTGCAGCGTCCTCAAGAAGGCTTCCCAGGAAGGCTCCCCGGTGGAAGATTAGCATCTTCTAAGATCTTTTGTTCTCCCTAATGGCCCTTCCCAGCCAGCCATCTAGAGTGATTGCATTCCCCAGGTGTAAACACATTTGTAATAGATGCATAGACACATTCCTAACTTCAGATACCACTGGCTGCTGCTGGGGCAGTCTCAGGGCCCCTCTGCCCCCCAGCAGAAGGAGTTTGGGTGTGGGGCGGCTCAGGGCTTGGGATTGAGGCCAGTGATTACTGGGGTGGGGGCTCCTCTCCCTGAGATCCTAGCTCCACATGCTGCCTCTGCCCACAGGCACCGCCCCAGCAGCTCCCATTGGCCATGGTTCCCAGCCAATGGGAGCTGCAGAACCGGGTCTTGGGGTGGAGCAGAGGAAGCATGTGGAGCTAGGGAGCTGGGACCACCACTTCCCAGGATCTGGGTAGGGAGCCTGGTCCAGCCCCACCAACCCCTGCCCAGTACCCATGCCCCCCCCCCAGGCCATGACTCCCCCCACCCGAGCACCTGCACCCCCTCCCCAGCACCCACCAGGAACTGCGGCCAATGGGAGCTGTGGGTGTGGTACCTGCAGGCAGGGGCAGTGCACGGAGCCCCCTGTCCCCCTGGGGGTATGCTGGCTGCTTCCAGGAGCAGTGTGCAGATGGGGAAGCGTGAGGAGCCCCCTGGCCCCACTTACCTCGAGTGGCTTCTGCTAAGGCAGGCTCTATCCCCGCAGTTCTCATTGGCTGCAGTTCCCAGCCAATGGGAGCTGCAGAGTCAGGGCTCCGGGCACATGCAGCACACACTGACCCCTGCCCCAGCAAGGGCCACCGGGACATGCTGGCTGCTTCTGGGAGCAGTGTGGGGCCAGGGCAGGCAGGGAGCCTGCCTTAGCCTGGCTGCACTGCCAACCAGGAGTCGCCCAAGGTAAGCACCCCCCAGCTGGAACTGACACCCCTCACCCCCTCCCACACCCCAATCCCCTGCCCCAGCCCTGAGACCCCTCCTGCACCCAAACTCCCTCCTAGAGTCCGCACCCTGTCCTGCACCCCAATTCCCTGCCCCAGCCCACACCTCCTCCAGCACCCCAACCCTGAGCCCCCTCCAGTACCCAAACTCCCTCCCAGAGCTTGCACCCCGTACCCTCTCCTACACCCCAACCCTCTGTCCAAGGCTCAGCCCAGAGCCCCCTCCCATACTCCAAAACCCTTGGCCCAAGCCCAGAGCCCACACCTCCTCCCACACTCCAATCCCCTGCCCCAGCCCAGTGAAAGTGAGTGAGGGTGGGGGAGAGCAAGCGATGGAGGGAGGGGGGAATGGAGTGAGCGGAGCGGGGCCTTGGTGAAGGGGCGGGGCAGCGGTGGGGCCTCGGGGAAGGGGGCAGGACAAGGGTGTTTGGGTTTGTGTTATTAGACCGTTGGAAACCCTAGCTGGAACCCTGGATGGCAGTGCCCTGGTTCCTGTAATGACTGGGGCTTGGGTGGTCAGGTCTCATGGCTAGATTCAGGCACCAGGCCGCGGGTCAAAGCTGGAGTCAGCATCGGGGTCGAGCGTAGGACCAGGGATGCGGAGTAAGGCAGGAAAGCAGGAACTGGGAACAGACGGGGGTCTAGGATAAGGATGACAGCAACAGAGAGGAAGGCAGGAACCAGGAGTCATGCAAGCAGGCAGGGTCCATAGCAGTAGTAGCAGCAGCCAGCCAGGGATTCCTCTAGTTGCTCAGACAACTTCCTGTCCCTTTCTGGTCTAAACAGAGCTCCCCAGCCGGTCCATGGTGCTGGACATTGCCCCCAATCAGGAGCTTCGGAGGCAGAGCCCTTTGTGAGCTAGAGCTTCATTGGTTCCCTTCTACAGTGGCTCAGGTGAGCTGCTGGGTAGTGGCTGTGGACGGAGGATCCAGGGGCCCAGATTCGAAATCCACTCACAATACCATTGTGCCTTCAGTGATTCAGGAAAGAAGAGAAGAACTAATGCAAGCTTGCTGAGAACCTCGGGACCTGCCCAGAACCTGGCCTTGTTCTCAGGGCAGCTGGCTAGTGTGGAGACTGGAGTGGCTGGGCACTGCCCAGGCTGGTTTGGGAATGGCTTGCAGTCATTACTGTAGTCAGTGCCTTTCCACTGGCTACCCAACCCCATGGACGAGCCATAGCTGACTAAGCCTTTGCTGGCTTTTCTCTTCACAGAGCGGCTGGATTGAAGGGCAGCCCCACAGGAAAGGCGTCTTCCCAGCATCATTTGTTCATGTGCTGAGTGAATAGGACCTGGATGGCTGACAGAGGAACGAACATCTCCGCTGCTCGAAGTGCAGATCCCCCCGACTCCCTGTTTTCAGCAGGCTTCCTGCAGAGAACACATTGGCGAGCTTGTGCTGTCTCATCTCTTGTACCTTGTCACTCTCACCTTCAGGCCTGCAGTATGTGGTTCGGCCCACGGGGCCCAGAGCGGGGCTTGGAGGGGTCAGAGCCTGTCCCCTGAGTTGCAATCAAGTATCCTATCGGGTGTCCTGCTTTCAGCTCCAGCTGTTCAGTGTGCAGCCTCCCACACAGCAGTGCAGCACTCACTCCTGCATGGTGCTGGCTGGGAGTGGCCAAAGCTGGGAGAATGCCAGTTTAGGGACACCAGAGTTTGGGGCCTGTTTTAACATGGGATAACTGACTGCTAATTAACTGGATAGTCAGTGCCACTCTAGACACGCCACAGATGTCTGTTCCACACTCAGCCCTAGTGTCCAGATTAACATCCACTCTCCTCCCAATTAACGTGAATTAACTCAGGTTCAAACAGGTCCCAAGCCCCATTCCAGTCAAACCCTTCCACTATCCCAGCCAGGGAGCTGCCCGAAACAGGCTCCTTTCCACTCTCCCATTTGAACCAGTCATTCACCTGAGCAGCCACTTTGACACCTGAACCCAAAGAAACTGCACCAGTTCCTGTCTGTGCTGGCAACACTTCACAGTGTTTTTCTGCTCCAGTGCTACTAGTAGTGTGAGCTGGGAGTATAGCTAAGGCTGAGGCATTTTTACCAGCCCTGTTCAGAGCCCTCTTTCCACTAAAGCTGCCACCACTGGAATCACCAGCAGAGCTGTGCTGGGACCGAAAAACACCCAGTGGACAGGGGCATGTGACAGGAGAGAGCTCATAGACTTTAAGACCAGAAGGGACCATTGTGATCAGCTAGTCTGACCTCCTGTACATTGCAGGCCACAGACCCTCACCCACCCACTCCAATAATAGACCTCTCTGGCTGAGTTACTGACTTCCTCAAATCATGTTTTGAAGACTTAAAGGTACAGAGAATGCACCATTTACACTAGTTTAAATCTGCAAGTGACCCATACCCCACATTACAGAGGAAGGCAAAAAAACCCAGGGTCTCTGCCAATCTGACCTGGGGGAAAAATTAGTTCCCAACCCCTAAATATGGCGATCAGTTAGACCCTGAGCATGTGGGCAAGACCCACCAGCCAGGCACCTGGGAAAGAATTCTCTGAAGTAACTCAGAAACCTCATCATATAGTGTCCCATCACCAGCCATTGGAGCTATTTGCTGCTAGCAGTCGCAGCTCGGTGACATGCCATTATAGGCAGTCCCATCATCCCATCCCTTCCATAAACTTATCAAGCTCAGTTTTAAAACCAGTTAGGTTTTTTGCCCGCACTGCTCCCCTTGGAAGGCTGTTCCAGAACTTCACTCCTCTGTTGGTTAGAAACCTTTGTCTAACTTGAAGCCTAAACTTCTTGATGGCCAGTTTATAGTCATTTGTTCTTGTGTCCACATTGGTACTGAGCTTAAATAATTCCTCTCCCTCCCTGGTATTTGTCCATCTGATGTATTTATAGAGCGCAAACATATCTCCCCTCAGCCTCCTGTTGGTTAGGCTAAACAAGCCAAGCTCTTTGAGTCTCCTCTCATAAGGCATCAATCCTCTGATCCTGCTAGTAGCACTTCTTTGCACCTGTTCCAGTTTGAATTCATCTTTCTTAAACATGGGAGACCAGAATTGCACACGCTATTCCAGAGGAATTTTCACCAGTGCCTTGTATAACAGTGCTAACACTTCCCTGTCTCTACTGGAAATACCTCACCTGATGCGTTATGGGACTGCATTGGCCTTTTTTACAGCCACATCACTTTGGCAGCTCATAGTCATCCTGTGATCAACCAATACACCCAGCTCTTTCTCTTCCTCTGTCACTTCTAACTGATATGTCCTCAGCTTATAGCAAAAATTCTTCTTGTTAGTCCCTAAATGCATGAGTTTGCACTATTATATTTCATCCCATTTTTATTACTCCAGTTTTCAAGGTTATCCAGATCTTCTTATATGATATTCTGGTCCTCCTCCATATTGGCAATACATCCCAACTTTGTGTCAGCTGCTAGTTGTATTAGTGCCCTCCCACTTTTTGTGCCAGGGTCATTAATGAAAATGTTAAATAAGATTGGTCCCACTGATCACTCCACTAGTAACCTCCTTCCGGCCTGACAGTTCACCTTTTAGTATGACCCATTGTACTCTCCCCTTTAACCAGACACTTACCGTTCAATTCTCATATTAATCCTGTCTTCTCCAATTTAACTAATAATTTCCCATGTGAAACTGTATCAAATGCCTTACTGAAATCAAGGTAGATTAGATGCATTTATTTTGTCTAAAATATCAATTATCTTCTCAAAGAAGGAGATCAGGTTGGTCTGGCGCGATCTACCTTTTGTAAAACCATGTTGTATTTTATCCGAATTACCGTTCACCTCTATGTTCTTAACTACTTTCTCTTTCAAAGTTTGTTCCAAGACCTTCCATACAATTTAGGTAAAACTAACAGGCCTGTAGTTTCCTGGATCACGTTTTTCCCTTTTAAAAAAATAGGTACTATATTAGCAATTCTCTAGTCATAGGGTACAGCTCCTGAGTTTAGGGATTCCTTTACAATTGTTACTATTGGGCTTGCAAATTCATGCACCGGTGCCTTTAATATTCTTGGGTGGAGATTGTCTAGGCCCTACAATTTGGTCCCATTAAACTGTTTGAATTTGACTTACACCTTGGATGTGGTGATTTCTACTTCTGTCTCCTCATTCCCATTAGCCACCGTGCCACTACCCCTAACTCTTCATTACCCTTATTAAAAACGGAGGCAAAGTATTTGTTTAGGTGTTGGGCCATGCCTAGATTATCTTTAATCTCCATTCCTTCCTCAGTGCTCAGTGGTCCCACTTCTTCTTTCCTTGTTTTATTTCTTTCATTTATATGGCTATAGAACCTTTTATAGTTGGTGTTAATTTCCTTTGCAAGGTCCAACTCTGCTTGGATTTTTGCAGTTCTCATTTTTACCTTACACTTTCTGACCTCCAAGAGGTAGCTTTCCTTGCTGATCCATCCCATCTTCCATTCCCTGTAGGCTTTCTGCTTTCTTTTAACCTGTTTGAGATGCTTGTTCGTCCTGTTTGGTCTGCAACCTTCCCTACAAATTTTTTCCCCTTGCTTGGGATTCAGGCTTCAAATAGGTTCTGCAACTTTGATTTAAATTAATTCCAAGCTTCCTCCACATTCAGATCCTTGTGTTCTTCAGTCCAGTCCACTTCCGTAACTACTTCCCTTAACTTTTTAAATTTAGCTCTTTTGAAATCAAGAATCCCAGTTGCAGACCTATATTTGTTGATCCTTCCATTCAGTTTAAACTGAATTAGCTCATGACTCAAACCAAGACTGTCCTCTACAGCTTGTTCTTCTGCAAGGTCCTCACTACTCACCAATAGGCAATTTAAAATGACATCCCTTCTTGTTGATTCAGTTGGTGAAGAAATCTTTCATCTGTCACATCCAGGAAAATCTAGGCCTACCACTCATCCTCTAGTGTATATCTGGAAAATTAAAGTCTCCCATAATCACACAATTCCCAGTGGTATTTATTTCATTAAAAATATTAAAGAGGTCTCTATCCATATTCAAATTGTATCCTGGGGTCTGTAGCAGACCCGAAGCACTGTCCCAGTGGAGCCTTTGTTATCTTTCTTCCCCCAAAGTGATTTTGACCCAAACTGACTCATCCATTCCATCACTTCTAATTTCTTTACAGTCTACCTCACCATTAACATACAATGCTACTCCACCTCCTTTGCCTTTAGTTCTGTTTTTCCTAAACAGCACGTACCCTTCACTACCTGTACTCCAGTCACAACAACCTTCACCACCTTTACGCCATTGCCAACAACCTTCACTACCTGTATTCCAACTCTACTGTTTGGAAGTTGAAGTGGGTGCCCTGGGATCCATGGGAACAAGTGCATCCAAACTGAGGATCATCCTGGATTCAGCTCCCTCTCCTCCAAGAGTATAGCCCGCACTCACTCGGCACCACTAGCCAGCCTCTCTTGCAGGGCTGGCGCTCTCTGAACTGGAGAAGATTCAGATAATTGCTCTGTCCTTTGCTAGAAGCCCTGGAACAGTGCTGAGGCCGTGAGCTTCTGGGATAGTATCTCTAACTCAGGAACCAATCCATGCAACAAACCTCGATGCCAACTCTGCCCACATATCTACACCAGAGACACCATCACAGGACCTAACCAGATCAGCCACACCATCACCGGTTCATTCACATGCACGTCCACCAATGTAATATATGCCATAATATGCCAGCAATGCCCCTCTGCTATGTACATTGGCCAAACTGGACAGTCTCTACGGAAAAGGATAAATGGACACAAATCAGATATTAGGAATGGCAATCTACAAAAACCTGTAGGAGAACACTTCAACCTCCCTGGCCACACAATAGCAGATCTTAAGGTAGCCATCCTGCAGCAAAAAAACTTCAGGACCAAATTTCAGAGAGAAACTGCTGAGCTTCAGTTCATCTGCAAATTTGACACCATCAGCTCAGGATTAAACAAAGACTGTGAATGGCTTGCCAACTACAGAACTAGTTTCTCCTCTTTTGGTTTTCACACCTCAGCTGCTAGAAGAGGGCCTCATCCTCCCTGATTGAACTAACCTGCTTCTTGCTTGCTTATATATACCTGCCCCTGGAAATTTCCACTATATGCATCCGACGAAGTGGACATTCACCCACGAAAGCTCATGCTCCAAAACGTCTGTTAGTCTATAAGATGCCACAAGACTCTTTGCTGCTTTTACAGATCCAGACTAACACGGCTACCCCTCTGATAGCTTCTGGGAAGTGACCCAGTCACCAGTAAATACTGACTGTCCACTACTTGGTCTCACAGAAGGAAGGAGTGTTCCAGTTTCTTTCTCCAGCCTTCTTTCCAAGCCCACCCCTACCTGGTCATCAAACCACATCTCCTGGGAACTGGTGTGGAAAAGGCCCCTAGGATCCCATCTAGTCCAGCCATTGAGGGTTAGGGTACAATAGTCACTGCCAGCTTTTTCCAGTCTAGTCTTAAATGTGCCAAGTAATGGCACATTCCTCATGTATTCTAGGCCCAGGGTCCAGTCTAGGGTATGACTGTGTTTACTGTTCCAGAAACCAGCGGTGTGGGACCAGGGTGGAGAGAAGGGTTTGCCCATTGTGTCAGAGGAGTTATTTGCACAGCTGTTGAAGTGTCCCAGTACAATGAGCCACAGGAAAGAAGTGGCTCCATCTTCCTCCATTTCCCAGAGAGCCCATTCCCCAGCTGAGTACATCTCATTGCCAGGGAGATTACCGGAGTCTGAACCTAAGAGTTTCCTATCTTAACATCCCCCCTCTGTGCCTAGTTCTGCTCCTAGCTCCCCTCCTGGCTTGGTGTTTACACCCCTCAAAGACCTGTAGACAGCTGAGTTCAGCTGCACATGCGTGAAGAAGAGATGCTGGGGGCCCTGCTGCTGCACACAGATTGTAGAGGAGGCACTGCCAGAAAGGACCTCTCTCCTAGCCCTCCAAGAGAAGCTGCAACCTGCTCAGTCTCACACACTCTTCATTCAACTGCTAAAACATGTGAGAGAAGGAAAAGAGACCCCCCACACACATACACATCCCATCCTGCTCCGGTTTGCAGGCGCAAGCCTGCACTACATCCTTTCCCACAGCAAACGGCGCCACAGAGGCCAAGTGGCCATGCCACTCCCCTAAGTATCTGGCATTGGATACACCTGAGTCACATGCCACCTCTTCCCACTGTCTATCACAATCCCGGTACTCAGCTGGGGAAACCCTGTCTCCAAAGCACCTTGCGCCATCCAAGGGACTCACCAAGCACCTGTAGCCACCCCTGCCTAATGAGCCCCAAAGCCATTCACATACTCGCTAGCAACTGCCACCCTGCGGGGCGGGGGAGGGGGGCGTGCACACGTGCTGCTGTGAGCTGGATGGGGAAGCTGTGAAGGCCAAAGCCAAGTGCACACCTCTGTGCCGTTGGTCTGAGGGGGGTGGGTCATAACCACAGTCAGCCTCCATGCCTCTCTCCTTTGAGCTGGGGTGTGTGCCAGGAACTGGCAGTTTCACCCAGCACTGGCTGCTGCTACCCTTTCTTGCACTGCAGTTGCAGGATGGGGTTTTGGGAAGTAGCTTCCATGGGTGCCCCCCAACTATGAATCCCCAATAACAGCCCCCTTCCCACTGAGTTCTGCTTCTCCTCTGCCCTCCTCTGTTCCTGACAAGTGCCCAGCATCAGTAACATTCTGGGATGCACTTGTGTCTTACTCAATAGTTACATGTGCTAGTTGGGACCGTGCCATCAGGAAAGATGTCACATCCTGCCCTTTATGGGTTTTCACAATTTAATTATTTCCTAACAACCACACGAAGCCAGTGTATTTGTTGCTCTTTCCAGCAGGGCAGTAGAGGTGACACAATGCTGCAGGGACAGGACTTGCTCAAGTAGAAGATAAGCTGCCCTGTTTCCTGTGTGGGCATCATTCTATTCAGGGCTCGTAATGCAAATAACCCTGAGCATGCTAATTGGATTTTCCAAGGTGTAGTACAGGGATGTACAGGGCTGTGGACAGCCTCAGGGCCCAGCGCACACAGGGCTGGGACAAGGCCGGGTGTGAGCTTTGCTGGCAGTCAGTGCCTGGGAAGGGTGGATCTATGCATCTTGTTCTTCCCGCCTGTTTTGCTGGCTCTGCTGCACAGTGACCAAAGGCAACGGTGCAGTTGTGCTGCCTGAGCCTTCGTGAACAGCCCCACAAGGGAAGGCAGCAGGGACTGCACAGGTGGCATTCAGGCTGGAGCTGTCACTCGGATGAAAAATGGGTCTTGATGTGGAAAATGTAATGAAAATGGAGGAAACAATCATTTTTCTCTAAATTTTCTTTGGAAAATTTTGATTTTTCAGTGGAAATGGAAATACAAAAAAACCCAGTCAAAAATGGAAAGAATTCAGCTGAAAACCAAAATATTTGACTTGGGAATGCTGTTGCGATGCCTCATAGGAGCTGGGGTTCGGGTGGCTTGTGCTCCCATTCACCTTTGTAGGTTGGACTCTTGGGTTTGACTATGTCTCCCATGATGCACTGTGGTCTTCCTCTTGGGAAGGGGAGGCAGTGAATCATGGTAATCCCTGGCCATGGTGCAGCATGGGAGATGTAGTTTAGCTGGGTGAGCCTGGACCACAGAGGAAAATGTGGACAAGGCACCAAACTACAACTAAGAGGCACTGCAACAGCATCTCTCAATTTTCAGTTTGTGGGGTGGTGTTTTTTAATGAAAATATCTAAATTTTCCAGAGGATTCAGATACTTTCCAAAAAAATGTTTTGTTGAAAATCCAATTTTCCGCAGAAAACAGTTTTGTCAGCACATTTTCCACCAGTCTCAGTGGCCCTTCATATGCCCCTTGTGCCTTTATTTACTACACCTTGGAAAATCCAATTAGCATGCTCAGGGTTATTTGTATTACGAGCCCTGAATAGAATAATGCCCACACAGGAAACAGGGCAGCTTATCTTCTACTTGAGCAAGTCCTGTCCCTGCAGCATTGTGTCACCTCTGCTGCCCTGCTGGAAAGAGCAACAAATACCCTGGCTTCGTGGGGTTGTTAGGAAATAATTAAATTGTGAAAACCCATAAAGGGCAGGATGTGACATCTTTCTTGATGGCACGGTCCCAACTAGCACATGTAACTATTGTGTAAGACACAAGTGCATCCCAGAATGTTACTGATTTTGCAAAAGAGGATCTGAGTAATGGTGAGATGCCCCATTCACGTAGTTTGCAAGTGGCCACTTTTGAAATCTTAGTATTCTGTTTGTATCAATCTGACCTGCACCAGTCCACCACAGAAAAGTCAAATATACTATTTTAATGACTACATTTTGTTTATTTCTATTTTTGCAACACTTCTAAAAACAAATTGTGACATTCACTCCTGTTAAAAAGAAATGCCTAACAATGGGTTTACTACTGTGCCACCATAATACCAGTACACCATACACTGCCACCTCTATCTATACCTTCTTATGCGACCAGTAAGCCTGAGTTACAGGAAATATGTGCCTTCACCATTGTGTATGCATCTGGAGCACTGCACTTCTCTGGGGGATGAGACCTCCAAGGCTGCTGTGCCGTTCTTCTGGTGTCCCCAAGAGCATGAAAGCTGATGTGGCTCCCTGCCCTTCCCAGGATGCCCTGTGGGATAGGGCTCAGTCTGGGATCAGGCCCAAGGAGCAAGCCAGAGGCTATGTGTGAGCAGATGCAGCAGGCCAGAGGCAGCCTCCCAGGAGCTGGGGGAGAATCTGAGAACTGTGCCGGAATGCAGGCTGTGGCTCAGAGGGGTGATGGCTCTGGCAGGAGAGCAATGCAGGCCCCAGTGTGAGCACAGGTGATAAGACTGAACTCTGGCCAGTGGGAGGGGCAGCCTATCAGCAGTTCTCAAATTTCATTGCACCATGACTCCCTTCTGACAACAAAAGTTACTCACAACCCCAGGAGGGGGGACCAAAGCCTGAGTCCACCTGAGCCCTGCCACCCCAAGTGGGGGAGCCAAAGCTAAAGCCGAAGGGTTTAAGCCCCAGGTGGGGGGGCCTGTAACCTGAGCCCCGCCACCCCGGGCTGAAGCCGAAGCCTGAGCCCCCATCACCACCATCGCCAAGGGCTGAAGCCCCAGGTGGTGGGGCTCGGGCGTGGGCCACAGGCAGTGGGGCTCAGGCTTTGGCTTCGGCCCTGAGAGGTGGGACTCAGGTTTCAGCCTCAGGTGGTGGCTTCGGCCCCAGCAAGTCTAACACCATCGCTGGTGAGCCCATTAAAACAGGGTCGTGACCCACTTTTGGGGTCCCAACCCAGTTTGAGAACCGCTGGCTCAGTAAAAGGTCAATGGAGCTGCTGGAGACAATTATCCTTCTGCCACCCATTGGGAACTACTTTGTGGCCTGAAAGAGCTGTCCCTAGGGTCTTTCCCCATCTCTTCCTCCAGAACCAGCAATGGCCCTGCCCTGCCTGCCTGGGGGAGTGAGAATGGCTGGGAGAAGAGCTGTGTGCCAGGTCTGGTGTGCCAGACCTAAGCCACTGCTGGAGTCACTCTCCACCCATGCCCAAGGGCCGGGGCAGCTGCCTGCACGGGGCTGGAGGAGAGGCACTTACTGGGAGGCTGCTCAGCATGGGATTCCTTCCCCCTCCCCCATCAGCAGCCCCATGGGCCTCCTCCCTGGACTGGGAACCTGCCCAGCAGGACCCCGTTCCCTGACTTCCTCAGGCTGGGTAGCAGCGAGCATGTGCCTGTGACAGCAGCAGGGGCGGGGAAAACTCAGAGCAGCTCCATGCTGGACCAGCTGCTGGAAGTGGAGTCGGGGAGGTAGCAGGAGAGACGGGGGTGGAGGAGGGGCGCGTGTGCGCATCCCAAGGAGAAGGCTGGAGCCCAAACCTAGCCATTAGATTTTGAGCATACTGACCTTTATCCCTGTGGGACTGAGGCCTGCAGTGCCCTAGGAGGCATATGCTGGCCTGGACACTGAGCTGTGGGGGCCATCACCCTGGCACCCCTGCAGAGGGTTGTGGGGAGGGGACAGCACCTCCCTGGCATGCACTGCTCTCTGGGATCCTGTGGGATCTGGATCACCAGTGGGGGAGGGGCAGCAGGTTTGTGTCTGCCTCCTGGCACAGAGGGCCCTATGGGACTGTCTGGGGAGCCCTGCTGCATGGGTCCATGCAGCCAAGGGGCTGAGAGCCATGTGGCTTTGCAAGGTCTTCTGGTTTCTCCCCCCCTGAGGGTGCCAGGGGAGGCCAGGCCTGTGCAGGGTTGCTCCATGGGAGCTGTGTGGCAGTCCCAGAACCCACTCTGAGGGGTGGCTAGGAAAGCACCTGTAGTAATGGCTCCCCAAACCCCCAGTGAGTCACTCAGCCCAGCACAAGCTCTCCTGAGCCCTGCTCTGGTAGCCCTGGGGTGCTGTCAGTCAGCCCTCAATGCGCATGCTCCTCAGGCTGAGTTGTTTCCACAGGGCTGAGTTGTTATCAGGCTTGTGGGCTGCAAATTTCCTCTGTGCGCTACACAGATAGTTCCTGTTCAGAGAACGGATGTGTGCTCCCCGCCCAGCGCAGTGAGCGAGCAGGGAGAGTGCTGGGGGCTGCAAGGCGCATGCTAGGACGCTCACTTGTCATCGTCACATCTCAGTGCCGCCGGGTGAGGCACCCCCAGGTGAGTGTGCAGCAGCGCAAGTACGGGGGCTACATTCTGCTCTGGCACAGCAGCATCTTTGTAACGCAGTCCACAGGGCCATGTGCCAGCACACGGGCCCTACCTGCATGCCCAGCATCGTGGCAGGCTGAGGGGAGGGGCAGGGAGACTGTCCCACTCACTCAGGCGGGGAGCAGGGTCCTGGATGCGGCGCCTCCAGCCTGGGTCTGCTCTTTGTTGTTTTAAACCAGCCACCAGGGCTGCATGAGGCGGCCACCCCATGTTGGCTCTCCACTGACTGCGTCTTTCCTCAGAGGAGCAGAGTTTGCTTGGTCTTCACCCAGGCCCATGGCGTGGCCAAGTCCAGCTGGGGAAGGGTCGGCTCCCAGTGCGCCGGGCAGATGGAGGGAGGGCGAGGCCTTTAGAGTTCTCGCCCCCTCGGCTGCTCCCATTCGCTGCCTTTTGCACGCAAGAGCTTAGCCTCCTGAGGACTGAAATGCTTTGATCTAGTTCAAGTCTTGGGGCTCAAATCAGAAGTACCAGGATCATAGAATCATAGAAGATTAGGATTGGAAGAGACCTCAGGAGGTCATCTAGTCCAGGCCCCTGCTCAAAGCAGGACCAACCCCAGCTCAATCATCCCAGCCAGGGCTTTGTCTAGCTGGACCTTAAAAACCTCTAAGGAAGGAGATTCCACCACCTCCCTATTCCAGTGCTTCACCACCCTCCTAGTGAAATAGTGCTTCCTAATATCCAACCTAGACCTCCCCCACTGTAACTTCAGACCATTGCTCCTTGTTCTCTCATCTGCCACCACTGAGAACAGCCAAGCTCCATCCTCTTTGGAACCCCCCTCAGGTAGTTGAAGGCTGCTATCAAATCCCCCTTCACTCTTCTCTTCTGCAGACTAAATGATCCCAGTTCCCTCAGCCTCTCCTCATAAGTCATGTGCTCCAGCCCCCTACTCATTTTCATTGCCCTCTGCTGGACTCTCTCCAATTTGTCCACATCCTTTCTGTAGTGGGTGATAATTAGTGACCTGAATTATACAGGAGGTTCCTTCTGGACCTTAACCTTCTATGATACCATAGAACCCCCCAGAAACCTGCATGTGCCTGGAAATTCAATGTGCCTGGAAATTTTATTGCATTTGTCAAGGCTGATTCCCCACACAGTTACTCCGAATGCAGAAGGTGGGGCCCAAAAGGATTCTAAAAGTGAATATTGGCCACAACAGGCTTGTATTAAACTCCCAAGGTTACAGCTTTTCTCTGATCTTGTATTGGTAGATGCTGCCACCACCCAAATGCAGAACCCCTTTGAGAGCCCAGGAAGGGGCACTTGGGAATTCCTTCCTGTGGGGTACCTTCAAGCCCTTTCACCCCACCTCCAGGGAAGAGCCGAGAAAAAAAAGGAAATCAGCTGTTGCCACCAGCTAATTACACATGTGCACAAACCTCTTAAGATACAAAAATCGAAGTCTATTCTTAAAAAGGGTAAATGTTATTAATTAAAAAAAATAGAAAAAATTAAAATTTAAAATTCAGCTACTCTGCTGAATAGCTGATAGCAGCAAATGTTGTGCCTTGGGGGAAGAGGGGTTACCACCACTTTGGAGGCCAGAGCTAAAATTCAGAGGGATCTTGATAAATTGGAGAACTGAGTTATAGACAAAATTAAATTAATCAAAGACAAATGTTAAGGTGCTACACTTAGGGAGGAAAAAAACAAACACACAAATATGGAAAGGGGGTAACTGGGCTGGCAGCAGCACTGCTGAGAAGGATCTGGGAGTTGTGCTGGATCAACAATATGTCAGCAATATGATGCTGTTCCAAAGAAAGCAAATGCAATTGTAGGTTGCATTAACAGAGGCAGAGCGTAAGAACAGTAGGACAATGGAAGAGATGCCTCAGGAGGTTGTGGAAGCTCCTTCACTGGAGGTTTTCAAAGGGGCGGTGGATAGCCATGTGTTTTCAATGGTTAGACACAACAAGTCCTGCATCTTGGCAGGGGTTAGACGAGGTGACCTATGCACTCCCTTCTGATTCTATGAGTCTATCTGTATTTGTTTTTAAAGTGCTAAGAGTGATTAAGGAAATTAGAATTAAGCCTTATTTCTGTACCTAGCAAATAGGTCAAAGAGATCATTAAAAATAGGCTAATAAACACCTACCGGTTCATGCTCTGACAGGGTCTGCCAGCACGGCTCCTGCAAAGGGAAATCACGGCTCTGATCTATTGGGCTCCTTTGAACATGTCAGTAAAGTAGTGGATAAAGACCAAGCTGACATCATTTATTTAGGTACCAGAAGGCGTTTGACAAGGTCTGGCATGAGAGGCGACTGAAGAAGCTAAGTTGTCATGGGGTGAGAGGCAAAATATTGTCCTGGCTCAGAAACTGGCCAGGACATGGGAACCAGGCAAGGGTTAAATGGTTGATTTTCACTGTCATAAAAGGAGACCAGCTGGGGCCTCTAGGTTCTGGCCTAGGCCCCGCATTGGTTAATCTATTGATTAAGGGCCAGTGGGCCAGCGAGAGAGGGAATGAGACTGGCCTCCTAGCCCAGCAGTCAGTGCACTCTCCTGAGAGACCCTGGGTCCAGGCCCTGCTCTAAGGGCTATTTCACTATTTCGTGCAAGAGAGACTGGGAGCTCCGCCCCAGCCCAGACTAGCCCAGACTTGGTGGGGAGGACACTGGCATGGGTCCAGGCTCCTAATCAGCCTCAGGGGTCAGTGCTCTAACGATTGGATATATTGCAGGGAGGGTGGGGCTGACCTGGCTTAGGCACCTAACTCCAGGAGAGGAGCAGGGCCCGTGCCCTTGTACAGAGCTGAGGCACCTCTCTCTCCCCATGCATTGTACGGGGAGCCTGGGCGCTGAACTCAGTGCTGTGAATTTCACTGGGCAGCAGGGCACCTAGACGTTAGGGGCTGCAATGCTCGGCCTGAGGCGTGAGTCCCCTTTGTGAGCCTAGCCCCAGAATGCTTAAAGGTTCCTTCTATAGCTCTGTGGGGCTCCTCACACCTGGGGTGGGTCAGACCACTGCTGGGTGCTGCCTGCGGGGAGGGGTGGATCCCAGGCTGGAGCTGCTCCAGGGCAGTTGTATTAATTTTGATGGAATAAATGGGCTCAGAGTGCCAAGGATGTTAATGTGACCCTATCCCACACGTAACAGTCAATGATGAGCACACCATTAAAAATCGCTATAACCTTTTATTAGCGATACTGAATGTCAGAACATCAGTTAAAGCATTTGACGGATAAAGTATTAACTAAGGCTTTCATTCTGAAAACCTCCCTGGCTCCCTTTAGCCGTAGAGAACTTTTACAAGGGGGAACGACCCTATTTGACAGTCTTTTCAAAGGTACTAAAGAGGGCAATGAACATCTGTGATTTGAAGGGCATGCCTGGCCCTTGAGCACCTTGGGGGAGTAACCATAGGGCTGGACACAGTAGCACCAGAAGGCTTCTGGAGTTCTCGGCTGGAGGAGGGGCCCTGTCACCCCCCCCCCCCCCCATTTTTTTTGTTGTGCAGACCTGACTTTTCACACACACACCACACCTGCCCCCCCACCCCCCACCAACCACCTACAACCTGTTCAGCTCGCTCTTTTGGGGCCCAGAGTGGCCATAGCAACAGGGTAGACTTGGAGCACCATCTCGGTTGCTCTGGGGCAGCACAATCTGGGGGATTTCTTCATTTTGCCTGGTGTCTTGCATATCAGTCTGCCCGCTTGCTCACGTGACTAGGCCTGCTGCTATTTCTGGGTCCAGAGCCAAGGCCGCAGCCCTGTTATTCATAGAGGATTAGAGATTACCCTGCAAGGCATTGGGCTTTCCACCAGAGAGCGGAAGCATTTTCAAATGCTTCCAGGGGTTTCCCGTGAGCCTCAGGGTGACAGGAGTTGCCTGGCAGCATGCCGGGAGCACTTCAGTGGGGATGGCCCAGTACTACACGGTGCTGCATGTGCCCAGCTCCTGCTGAACTCAAGCGGGCGTCAAGCTGAGAACACCAGATTCCAGACAGAATAGGGAAGACTCACCCCAACCTGCTGGTTATCCTATCATTAGATTATACTAAGCCAGTAACAAAAGTGAACGTCTGTCTCACCACACTGGCTAACAAGAAGTCAAAAATGCACTCTCCTTAGGCTTTCCAGCCCTTGGCTCACCACCCAGACACTGGCCTGTATGATGAGTGGTTACTGAAAACCAGTTTAATCAAATATAGGGTCCTTCTAATCCCAAGGGGTCAGCCACTTAGCCAGGTCCAAATATAACTCAGATCTTACCTAATAACCACGCCGATGCCAATCCTTTTGTAACTAAAAACTAAAGGTTTAATAAGAAAAGAAAAGAAGAGAGTTGTGAATGGTTAACTTTTCCATTGACGCCTTCCATGACATACTTTGTATGCGATTTGTTGCAATTGTCTAACAGTGGTACTATCACTGATATAATGATTCTGTTCAACCATACAGCATCACACTGCCCCTGGCGAGATGAGGCCTGCCCTTTCCTTATGGGAGGATCCTTCCCGTTCTGGGGCTCAGCTCAAAGGGGGATTATTGTTTGGAGACTTAATGCAAAAGACTTTTAGCTTCTCTGAGTCAGGGCACAATGGGTGGGAAAATCCCTCTTTTCTGATCTTATCAGCTGGCGAGGGTTTGGCCCCCAAATAATAAAAAGAATGGCTGAGCCCTGGTTCTGGATCCTCACCGGGGGCTGGAGTCCTCTGGCATAGCTGAGTGTTCCTGAAACTGCAAAGCTTTGCAGTTCTGGGTTTGCCACATGCTACACAGAACTCTTCGCTGTTGGGAATGGTGGTGCCAGCGTCTCACTGTGCATGTGCCAGGCGGAGGTGCACGTGGTTTATTTGTTCCTGGCCCACTGCCTCCTGGGGCAGCAGAGGGGATTGTCTTTGAGCCTCACTTAGCCAGAGCTGAGCAAGGACCAGCGTCGTTTTTCAAAGGAAAGAGCATGGGAAGCCTATGTCGCTGGAACACAAAGGCTGAAAATTTAAACAAAGGGGTGAGGTTCCCCCAGCAAGGCTGATGCCCCCACATTGCACTTGTGGCATATATCACATCTGGAAAATGGGGCTGAGTTAATGCTTCTGGGAGGAACCATAATGTTTGAATTTCTTGACTTATGTCTGTTTACATTCTCTGCTTGGACTGTGCATTAAATGTAGATTTGAGAGGTTCATATTCTTAGAAAAAAATTACCATAACAATAAATTACAAATACATTTACATTACTTAGAAAAACCTCCTCCTGTCCTCGGCCTAGTCAGTGCTGTCAGACTCTGTCCTGCAAGACTTTCCCCTGGCACTATAGTCTGTACTGATGCTCGTTATCTGGTCTGTTTCAGGCTGGGACAGAAAGAGCCAAAGCCTGGAAGAAGCTGCCCCCTGCACGGAGCTATGCGGGACTGGTGCTAACGCTGACTTGGGATCAGGGCTGGAAACCTCCAGTGGCTCCTGTGTGTGTTGGACATGCCTGCCCCTTCCTTCCATTCTTGGGGATCTGCAGTTACCCAGGAAAGGCTCCTGTTCATCCCGTAAGAGCAGGAAAACTGCAACGGTGCCCAGGTGCCTACGGGCAGTGACCCTGAACACCACACATGGGCCCCTTCCCATGGAACGGACCCACTGAAGTTCTGCAGGGAGGAGCTGGTGGAATGAAGGATGCTGCACCGGAGGAAGTTGTGGGCTGCTACAACCCTGTGTATGATGCTTCTCCTGTGGCAGGTTCATCAGTCCTTGTACCTGGGGCATTCTGCCTCTTCCTGGAGCCTTGGAGACATGCTGTGGCCTCTGTCTGTCTCAGAGGCCAAGCCCTGTGGCTGTGCCAGCTGTATTGTGGAGCTCAGCAGCTCAGCCTGGTTTAACAAACGGTACGACTCAGCGATAAATCCCCTGCTGACGGTGCACACCTCCAAGATCGCCCCAGACGTTCTGTTGTGGTGGCTGGTGAGTTACAGAGTCACAGCAATTAAACCAATGCAGGCACCTCCTACCATGGCCGTTGGTGGCAGAGCCCACCCTTGGGCCCCTCAGAGCATTGCAGCAAGGACAAAGCAGCGGACTGGGGCATGGCACCATGGCACGGGTGGGTAGCAAACAAAGGGATGCTCTGAGCGCCAAGGGCTGGCTCCTTTGTAGGACTGGTCCCAGGAGACAGGCTGTAGCAGCTGAAGAGGCCAGCAGAGACTAGTGAGGGTGGGTGCTTGCCCCTGCTGCCATGCTCCCTGGTTGGGGGGCATAGGGCCGGGCCAGGGTGCTTTCACATTCCCCAAGCAGCTGCCCATGCAGAGAGCCTGTTCTGTGCTCCTCTCCCTCCCCCATGGATCCCTCTGGGAAGAGGTGGTTGGGGTAGAAAAGGGCAGCCACCAGCACACCTACCAGCAGTTCTGGTCTGCAGGGCAAGCCGCTCAGCCGGCGCCTTCCAAGTCCCTGCTGGCTGCATCTGTCCACTGCGTGCAGCTCCCTGCTCTGACACCCGCAGCTGCCTGTACAGCCGTGCTTAGCTCAGCCAGGAGCAATTCTGGGGGCCCAGAGAGTGGGAGCTGCAGGGAGCAGCCAGGGGCCCATGAGCTGAGCTTGCACTCTCAGGCCTTGTCTTCACTAGGCGTTAGCTCACAGAGTCACTCACACTCAGGGGAAGGCCAGGCTCTTTGGAGTGTTCCCACAAGATCAGAGGTCGCAGGAACCCTGGGCTCCCCATTAGCATTAACTTGGCCTGTTAGCTCAGCTGGCCTGGTCTGCATCGGGATGGGACTGTGCGTTAGCTACCTCACGGAGCCACAAGATCAGTGCTTTGGAACAGTCTCTTGGAGGAACCCCTCTGATGTGCCAGACCCCCAGGGGTCTCGCTCTTCCCTCAGGGTAGGCCACCCGGCCTCGCTGCCTCCTAAGATTGAACCTCTGGGGCTGCAGTACTCCTGCTTCATACAGTGAGCTCTGTTCAGCGAGTCCAATGGAGACAGATTCCTGGGAGAGACTTGTCTGCTCTGCAGGGATTAATGCACCTCACGAAGTATTTACAGGGACACTCAACAGTGGTTTCAAACCAGTTGGGTTTATTTGTCCCTGGGCACACAGCATGGGAAGTCCTTAGGTTAGCACAGAGAAGTGAAGTTTAGCACAGTCCAGTCTGGTCAGCCCAGAGTCCCAGCCATGCTGTAGTGAACCCTATTTTCAGGCTCTGTCTCTCTCAATTTGACCTTCTGTGTCAGTTCCCAGGTTCCTCCAGAGAACTCCCAGCTTCCTCCAGAAGCCCCACTGCCCACCTTCCAGTCCTTTGTTCTTAAACTGGACTCTGTGCCCGACTGCCCTGCTGAGAGGCAGCGAAATCCAGGAGGCACTGGAGCTTGCATTGTTTTTTCAGGTCCTGTTGTTGAACTGGGTGAATTTCAACCAGTTCCTTAATGACTCTTCAGTCCACCCAGACCTATGTCCCTTAGCATAGGCGCTGACTCAGTGGGTGCTCTGGGGCTGGAGCACCCACGGGGAAAAAATGGTGGGTGGGTGCTGAGCATGCACTGGCAGCCCCCCATCAGATCCTCCCCAGCACCTCCCACCCACCAGAGGTTGGAGCACCTCCCTCTCCTTCCCCATGCCTCCCGCCCGCCATGATCAGCTGTTTCACAGCATGCAAGGAGGCTGAGGGGGCAGGAGCGAGGATGTGGCACACTCAGGGGAGGGGGCAGAACTGAGCAGGAAATGGTGGGGTTGGGGTGGAGTGGGGATGGGAAGAGGTGGGGCAGGGTTGGGGTCTTGGGGGAAGGGGTGGAGTGGGGGTGGGGCCAGGGGCAGAGCCGGGGGCAGAGCCGGGGGTCAAGAACTGTGGAAAATCAGCACCTGTGTCCCTTAGTCTGCCCTGAAAGCAAAATTAATCCTTGTTCCTTACTGGGTAACCATGCAATGTATCAGGGAAACTGAGGCACACATCAAGGTCATACAAACTATTAAAAAATTCCCAACTTCATTATACCAACACACCTAGTAGAGATGCACCCGTGTGGCCAGCAGAGCTCCGCTGGCAGGGAGCTTGGGGCAGCACTGGGCGAAGTTGCGCAGGCAGGGTGGGGAGGACTGCCCCAGCCATTGCACTGCAAAAAGGGGGTGTCGCAGAGCAGGAGCCGGGACATGCTGTGTGCCCTCTGAGCACAGCAGGGTTGGGCTCACAGCTCTTCTGGCCCCTGCAGAGAAGGCCTTGCCTGCCCGGGCCCAGCCCCCAGGCCCTGCCACCCTGCTGCGCATTGGGCTCGGTGAGCTACAGGCATGCCCTATCTTTGTTCTTCTTCCTTTAGGAACTGCAGGGCTCGCAGAGCAGTGCCCAGCTCCAGGGAATAATCCAGCAAATGTTTGACATTCTCCCATCCCCAACGCTGGACGCTCGCGCCCCCTCCCGCTGCAGGACGTGTGCGGTGGTGGGGAACTCCGGGCGCCTGCGGGGCTCCCACCATGGGCGAGAGATCGACTCCCACCACTGGGTTCTGAGGTGAGTGGGACAGAGCTGACTCATCCCCTGCTCTGTATGTGCCTCTCCAATGGGCCCGGCCCTCTGGTGGAGCAGAGTAAATCTCTGCCCACAGCTCTGAGATGGAGCCCCAGCAAAGGCGCAGATGAACCCGGGACCCTGTCCTGCCCCGGGGTGCCTCACGGCGCTGTGCCCTCCCAACAAGCAGTGAGGAGGCACCCGGTGCTGCAGCCAGGCTGCTGAGGCCCCAACGGCCCTTGGGCACCTGGTCATTGGTGGGAAGGAGTTCCCAGGCCGTGTACGAAGCACTCCCTGGAATCTGTATCGCCAACTGTCTTCCCTCATGCACCATGTTTCAGCTCATCTGGGAGCTGCTGGAGGAGAGCGGGGCACAGCTCTGGGGCGACATCTGAAAGTAAAAAAGCAGCCAGCTTGGGCTAGCAGCCCCAGTGAGCACCGCCCACGACGACAGACAGATCCAAGCCCCCCCATTCCCTCCTGGCCAGGATGGCTCCCTTGCCCCAACCCATCCTCCCAGCCATAGCAATAACCATACCCCATCCCCCACCCAGCCCGTCAGGGTGAATCCCGAGCCCCATCC
Source organism: Mauremys reevesii (assembly GCF_016161935.1). Classification (NCBI taxonomy): domain Eukaryota; kingdom Metazoa; phylum Chordata; order Testudines; family Geoemydidae; genus Mauremys; species Mauremys reevesii. The sequence goes on along the minus strand of NC_052635.1, from coordinate 17,493,516 downwards.
CCCACCCAGCTGGCCTGGGTGGGCCCCACAGTTTTCTTCCCCGAGCCCACATCCCCACCCAGCTGGCCAGGGCGAGGCCCAAACCCATCCCCACCCAGACGCCAGGGCGAGGCCCGAGCCCCATCCCCACCCAGGTCTGGGCCAGGCGAGGCCCGAGCCCCATCCCCCACCCAGCTGCCCAGGCGAGGCCCGAGCCCCATCCCCACCCAGCCCTGGCCAGGCGAGGCCCGAGCCCCATCCCCCACCCAGCCGGCCAGGGCGAGGCCCGAGCCCCATCCGCACCCAGGTCCGGCCAGGGCGAGGCCCCGAGCCCCATCCCCCACCCAGCTGGCCAGGGCGAGCCCCGAGCCCCATCCCCCACCCAGCGGGCCAGGCGAGCCCCGAGCCCCATCCCCCATCCAGCCGCCAGGGCGAGGCCCGAGCCCCATCCCCCACCCAGCCGCCAGGGCGAGGCCCGAGCCCCATCCCCCACCCAGCCGCCAGGGCGAGGCCCGAGCCCCATCCCCCACCCAGCCGCCAAGTCGAGTCCCGAGCCCCATCCCCCACCCAGCTGGCCAGGGCAAGCCCCAAGCCCCATCCCCCACCCAGATAGCCAGTGTGAGGCCCAAGCCCCATCCCCGCCCAGCTGGCCAGGGCAGGCCCCGAGCCCCATCCCCCACCCAGCTGGCCAGGGCAGGCCCCGAGCCCCATCCTCACCCAGCTGGCCAGGGCCGCCCCCGAGCCCCAACCCCAACCCAGGTGGCCCGGGCGGGCCCGGAGCCCCATCCCCCACCCAGCTGGCCAGGGCAGATCTCGAGCCCCATCCCCCACCCAGCTGGCCAGGGCGAGCCCTGAGCCCCATCCCCGACCCAGCTGGCCAGGGCAAGCCCCAAGCCCCATCCCCCACCCAGATAGCCAGTGTGAGGCCCAAGCCCCATCCTCACCCAGCTGGCTGGGAAGGGCCCCCTGGGAGGCTGGGAGTGCAGGGTCCCAGCATGTGTGGCCAGGCGTGCTGCAGCAGACTGATCTGTGCTCTCTCCTCGTGCCCCCAGGATGAACAGGGCGCAGACTGCTGGGTTCGAGGAGGATGTCGGCGCGAGGACAACGCACCGCTTTATGTACCCAGAGAGCGCTGTGGACCTCCAGCCTGGGGTCCACCTGGTGCTGGTCCCCTTTAAACCTCTGGACCTGAAATGGGTGACCAGTGCCTTCTCCACGGGGGAGCTGCGCTAGTGAGCATGGGGCCTAATCTGCTGAGGGGGATCCTTTGAGGGCAGTATCCCAGGCAGGAGGCTCCAGATGGGCATGGCTCATTTGCCCCTGGTGGAGGCTGAGGTGGCTCTGGGGTCCTCCTAAGATGCAAGGTCTGAGGTGGCTCTGGGGGTGCTGTCTCATCCCAAGGGGCAGTGGGTTCCAGTGTGCCCACAGCACAAATCCCCACACGAGATGGGGCTTAGGTGGTGCCCAGGCTCCATTGACTTAGTTGGGTTTGGCCCTGCTTTGAGCAGGGGGTTGGACTAGATGACCTCCTGAGGTCCCTTCCAACCCTGAGATTCTATGATTCTATGACTTGTGGAAGCTGATTCACCCCTTTGTCCAAGGAGAGGGGACTTGGGAGGCCCCCCAGAAGGATGACCCCACCCTAGGATGGGGGATGGAGGATCCCCAGGACACTGGTGCTGCCCCTCCCCCCAAGATGGGGGCTGTGCTTTGGGAAGCTAGATTGCTCCTGCCTCGTCCCTTGAGGGGACTCAGTGGCTCCCTTGGGAGGTTGATAGGCTCAGAGGCTCCTCCCCCTCAGACCGGGGCACACACCAGACATGAGGTTCGGCTTGGCTCACTGAACCCCAGAGGGTGGCAAAGGACAGGGCAGACCTGAAGCTGGTTAGAGAGGGTGAGAAGCTTAGTACCAATGTGGACACAAGAACAAACGGATATAAACTGGACACTAGGAAGTTTAGACTTGAAATTAGACGAAGGTTTCTAACCATTAGAGGAGTGAAGTTCTGGAACAGCCTTCCAAGGGGAGTAGTGGGGGCAAAAGACATATCTGGCTTTAAGACTAAGCTTGATAAGTTTATGGAGGGGATGGTATGATGGGATAGCCTAATTTTGGCAATTAATTTAGCAATTGATCTTTGATTATCAGCAGGTAAGTATGCCCAGTGGTCTGTGGTGGGATGTTAGATGGGATCTGAGTTACTACAGGGAATTCTTTCCTGGGTGCTGGTGGGTGTGTCTTGCCCACATGCTCAGGGTTTAACTGATCACCATATTTGGGGTCGGGAAGGAATTTTCCTCCGGGGCAGATTGGCAGAGGCCCTGGAGGTTTTTCACCTTCCTCTGCAGCATGGGGCACAGGCCACTTGCTGGAGGATTCTCTGCAGCTTGAGGTCTTCAAACCACAATTTGAGGACTTCAATAACTCAGACATAGGTCAGGGGTTTGTTATAGAAGTGGATGGGTAAGATTCTGTGGCCTGCATTGTGCAGGAGGTCAGACTAGATGATCATAATGGTCCCTTCTGACCTTAAAGTCTATGAGTCTATGAGAACATTTGTACAGACCTCGGGGAAGGGCCATGTCTCATGGCTGATGGCTCCAGCACTGGTGTTCAGAGACACTCCACAGCGCCCAGTGGCTTAATGGCATTGTGCTGAAAGGCATCCTGGCTCCTGAGCTGAGGTCAGTGCATGGCCCCAAGGAGACAGCAGCTCCAGCAGACGCACTGATGAGGAGGCAGCCACTCAGCGCCTGAGAAGGTCTGCGCAGGCATTAGCCTCATCCCTGGTGGATTGTAGAAGTCATCGGTGGGGCCAGAAGAAAGCTGAGCATATGGTACAGAGGACACCACTGTCCACTGACTATGCTTCCTCTTCCTTTGTAGCACGTACACAAGAGTCAAACAGTTCATTGAAGCCGACAGAAGCAAGGTAAGGGCTGGCTGGGGACACAGCCAGCACCAGCCACCTCTGGACATTTGCTTCCCGAGTCTGGGTAGAGGGTGGCCAGGTCTGTGGGGAGGACAGTTATCAGAGGCCCTTAAGGTTACAGTGCCAGATGTTTACAGTTTCCTGACACTGCTTAATGGCAGAGCGGGGTCTAAGAATTTCCAAAAACTTTGATCAAGTGGCCAAGGACTAACCATGGAACCCGCTTGCGTGGGAAGCTGGCGACACAAAGTCTGTACGTTAGAGTCTGGGGCAGGTGCTTGTAAAGTGGTTTCCAGTAAAGTGGCCTGATGGCCAGTTGTGCTCTGGAATCCCTGAGACACACTAGGAATCCATGTCATGCAGCCAACGAAGTGGGTATTCACCCATGAAAGCTCATGCTCCAATACGTCTGTTAGTCTATTCGGTGCCACAGGACTCTTTGCTGCTTTTACAGATCCAGACTAACACGGCCACCCCTCTGATACTTGACTAGGAATCCAGTCATTCAGGCAACAAACCAGTCCAGCCACACAGACGGTGTGTTCCTGAGAACCGGCTGCAGGAGCACTCCATCTTTCCTAGCCAGCCAGTGCAGAGCTCCAAGCTCCTGACACCGCTGGGAAACAGCAAAGCACACGAGAGCCCTTCCAGAACCTCCTGGCCAGCCAAGCGTAGCATTCCCAGGCTGGCCATTTCCAGCAGCAGCTGGTTAGAGTGTCCCAGAAGGCTCTCAGGAGTGGGGTGCCCTTGTGGCGCATTCTCCACAGCGCACCAAGACCCAGGATGGGCCATTCATCTCACAGCAGACTAATCCAGTAGAGCTCCTGCCCTGATGGGAGCTAAGCTCACCCTCTCTAGGTGCTCATCTCTGCCCCATCAGCGAGTGCCCAGCCCTGTGCACACGGTCCCAGACGGGCTCTCACTGTGATATTCTCTAGCCCTTCCAGGACAGTGACGCACACAGGAGTGTCAGCAGTGAGCAGGGATGGGGCTGTGCCTTCCGGGCATGGCCTCTTAGTATTGGGTAGGATGATGACAGAATCTCATAGCATTTGCCCTGTTCTGTTCTCCTCCTCTCAGGTGCTAATCTTGAACCCTGCCTTTCTCAAATACATCCATGACAAGTGGACTCAGCACCATGGGAGGTATCCATCCACTGGCTTCACAGCACTGCTCTTTGCCTTGCACACCTGTGATCAGGTAAGTGTCCGAGTGGGTGGGGCCAATGCCCTTGGCCTGTGATGAGGGCAGGAAAAGCTGGAGTCAGATGTTGTCCAGACGCTATGATCAGAGGATTCTGGAGCAGATGCCGGGTTCAGCCTCCATGCTGAGACCACAGGCAGCCAGCTCACACACCACCCTTGCTGCAGCTGCCTGCCCGTAGGCCCCTTTGGTGCCCTTGCTCGCCTCTGCCCCAAATTGCAGCATGGTACCCGGGCAGCACAGCGTGCTACCTGGGCAGCTCAGGGTGGGGCCTGGGCAGCTGAACATGGTACCCAGGCAGCTCAGCGTGGTACCTGGGCAGGTAAACATGGTACCCGGGCAACACAGCGTGGTACCTGGGCAGCTCAACATGGTACCTGGGCAGCTCAACATGGTACCCGGGCAGCTCAACATGGTACCTGGGCAGCTCAGCGTGGTACCCGGGCAGCTCAACGTGGTACCCGAGTAACATAGCGTGGTACCTGGGCAGCTCAACATGGTACCTGGGCAGCTCAGCGTGGTACCCGGGCAGCTCAACGTGGTACCCGAGTAACATAGCGTGGTACCTGGGCAGCTCAGCATGGTACTTGGGCAGTGCAGTGTAGTACCAGGGCAGCTCAGCTTGGGGCCTAGCAGGTCGGCATGATATCAGGGGAGCTCAGCATGGGAAGCTCAGTGTGGTACCAGGGCAGCTCAGCGTGGGGCCTGGGCAGCTCAGCGTGGTCCCCAGGAAGCTCAGTGTGGGGCCTGGGGAGCTCAGCGGCTAGGGCCTTGTGCCTTTTTTTAAAATAATTTTTTGAATGGGGGGGATTTCTTATTTTGTTTTAGCCATTAAAAATGTTGTTTTATTTCTTTTATTACATGTAGATAATAAAATACCTCAAATGATCCCTCTCTCAGTGAGCCCCAGCCCTCATATGAACCCCTGGCACACTCCTCCCCCTCCCACCCCCCAATTCATTCCCCTAAATATTTCCCTTCCTGACTCTGACTCTCCATCTCCCCGCTGGCTGCCGGGGCATTTGGGCGGGTGGGATCCTGCCCTCAGAGTGGGAGACGCAGGGGCTGCAGACTGAGCCTGCCCTGCACTCAATCCCCAGTGGCAGCTGCAGGCCCCGTGCTTGGGTGGCCAGGGTTGCAGTGCCCCTCAGGTTCGGCTTGGCCATCTGCCAGGCAGAATGGGAGCCCCACGGGCTGTGGCTGTACGGGGTGGGGGGGGATGTTTCGTTTTATGTGGGGGGCGGGTTCATGTGGGGCTCTGCTGACATTGCCTGTTTGCATGCAGGTGGCAGTGTTTGGTTATGGTGCAGACAACAGTGGGAACTGGCACCACTACTGGGAAGAGAACCGTCACCCTGGAGCCTTCCGCAAGACCGGCGTGCACAGCGCTGACTTCGAACTCACCCTCATCAAGAAACTGGCAGCTGAAGGCAAAATCTCCTTTTATAACTAGCTAAGGGGGCTGCTCCAGGGCCTCTTCAGCCTTTGCTACCCTAACGCCATCCCCCAGACAGGCAGCGCCTCCTCCCGCGGGAGCTCCACTATCCACACCCAGCCCCACTGGCTCAGGGAGCATGACTGTTCGGCGTTGCAGCAGAACCAAGAACTCGTCAAAGCTAGATTCTGACCATGCTGCCCCATTCCTCTGGCTTTTCTTCGCTGAGAGGGGAAGCTCTGGAGGGGGGTGTCTGGCTATCCTGGTAGCCAGCCCCGCCCCGTCATCACTCAGCAATGGCTTTACCCTCTCAACACCCCAGGAGGTTGGCCAGCTGGGGAACTTGCCCAAAGCCACCCAGGAAGGCTGCAGCAGAGCAGGGGCATTGCAGTGTGTGGTGTTGCCCAGTGCACAGCCGCACATTGCTGCAGCTTTTCGGGGCGCCTATGACCTGATTGCTGGTTACTTTGAATATGAATGAGAAGCTGAAGAGCCGTTCACAGGGGGGCACAGGGTTTTACAGGGAGCCCCAGGGACAGCTGTGTGCACAGTAAGCCACTAAAGGGAGGCATGCAAGGTCTTTACCGAGAGACAGCAACCCCCCTCGGCATCAGCACTGTGCCATGTATGGCTGCTGGGTAATATTTAAGGCATTATGTATTGTGATAGACCCAGGCCAGTTAGGACCAGCAGAGTAGGAGAAGGGAGATATACCGGCCACTGGAGAAGCAGTTTTCTGTTCCCTGAGTGACCAGAGCAGGGGCTGCTCCAGGCTAACGAGAACACCTGACTGCAATTAACCTGCTAAGAGTCAGGTGAGGCTGTTAAGCACCTGACTCTAATTAAGGCCCCTCTGATGCTATAAAAGGGCTCACTCCCCTCAGGCCAGAGGAGAGGAAGTGTGTGTGTGTGAGAGGAACTGGGAGCGAGAGGTATGCAAGAAGCTGAGAGTGAGTAGGTGTACTGCTGGAGGACTGAGAAGTACTAGCATTATCAGACATCAGGAGGAAGGTGTGGTGGTGAGGACAAAGAAGGTGTTGGGAGGAGGCCATGGGGAAGTAGCCCAGGGAGTTGTAGCTGTCATAGAACTGTACCAGGAGGCACTCTAGACAGCTGCAGTCCACAGGTCCCTGGGCTGGAACCTGGAGTAGCGGTTGGGCCTGGGTTCCCCCAAAACCTCCCAACTCCTGATCAAACACAGGAGTTGTCCTGGACTGTGGCTTCTACCAGAGGGGAAGATCTCTGGGCTGTTTCCTGAGCCACAGGGTAAATCTGTGAGGTGAGCAAATCCGCCAATAAGCGCAGGACCCACCAAGGTAGAGGAGGAACTTTGTCACCATATCCATACTGGAAATGAGCATCTTAAAGTCTTTCAGTGAAAGCAGGTCCCCAGAAGGTGACACCTCAGACAGGACTCTTTCAGGTGGGGGAGGGGAGGATAGACTGCTCCCTGTCTAGCATTTGGCTGTTGTGTACTGTGTGCCTCACCAAGTGATGCCTCTTTGCCTACTAAGCCAGATGCCAATTAAGAGATTACAAAATCTACAAGAAGGAAGTATCCAGAGTAAAACCAGCATCAGGATGGGTGTGGGGTTGGGGGGAGCTGCTTAAGGCCATGGATTTTTTGGATCTATTGGGCGGTGCAGACACATGGCTATGATCCTTCACCAGATACGTGTCTCATGAAGAATGCTCAGACCCAGGCCCAGCTCAACGACACTGGAAGGCCGTTGGGTGAGCATCACTCCATAAGGCAGGAGTGTAATTAGTTAAGTAACGCTAGGGTCCAGTTAGGGCTGTCAATTAATTGCAGTTAACTCAAGCGATTAACCCAAAATAAATTAACTAGATTAAAAAACTAGTTGCGATTAATTGCCGTTGGAATTGCACCATTAAACTATAATAAAAATACCAATAGAAATTTATTATAAATATTTCTGGATGGTTTTTCTACATTTTCAAATATTGATTTCACTTACAAAACAGAATACAAGTGCACAGTGCTCACTTTGTTGTTATTTGTATTAAAAATATTTGCACTGTAAACCAGATAAACAAAAGAAATAGTATTTTTCAATTCACCTCATACAAGTTCTGTAGTGAACTCTCTATTGTGAAAGTGCAACTTACAAATGTAGACTTTTTTTTTTTACATAACTGCACTCAAAAGCAAAACAATGTAAAACTTCAGAGCCTACAAGTCCACTCAGTCCTCCTTCTTGTTCAGCCAATCACTCAGACAAACAAGTTTGTTTACCTTTATTCTTATATACAATGTCAATCGAAAGTGAGAACAGGCGTTCGCGTGGCATTGTTATAGCCGGCGTTACAAGGTATTTACGTGCCACAGATGCTGAACATTCAACTGTCCCTTCATGCATCAACTTGTAGGCCCTAAAGTTTTACATTGTTTTGTTTTTGAGAGTAGTTATGTAAAAAAATGTAATTCTACATTTGTAAGTTGCACTTGCACAATAAAGCGATTGCACTACAGAACCTGTATGAGCTGAATTGAAAAATACAATTTCTTTTTACAGTGCAAATATTTGTAATAAAAATAATAGAAAGTGAGCATTGTACACTTTGTATTCTGTGTTGTAACTGAAATCAATATATTTGAAAATGTAGAAAAATATCCAAAAATGTATTATATATATTTCAATTGGTATTCTCTTAACAGTAGGATTATAACTGCGATTAATTGCAACTATAGCTTTTTATTCCCACAATTTATTTTTTTTAACTCGGGTGAGATCTTTAGTTCTAGGTTGCAGGTTGTAATAAATGAAGGGGGGGTGGGGTAGCTCCCTTTTATGGACACCCAGCCAGCAGCTATAAAATCCTTCTTAGTAGCTGGTCTCTACTTGCTCTACCTGTAAAGGGTTAAAAAGTCTCCCTGTGATGCACAGGTCAAAGGAAGTGAGTGGGCACCTGGCCAAAAGAGCCAATGGAAAAGCTAAAACTTTTAAAAATTAAAACCAGACGACCCCTTTGTTTGTCTGTTGTTCTCCTGAGGAGAGGTGAACAGGGCAACATCTATGCTGGGGCCAGGTATGAAAAATCCTCAGTATGACACATAGAAACTACTCATTTAAAACCCCAGATATGTAAGTAGAACAGGAAATGTCTAGGAAGACACGATTAGGTTGATCTCTTTTTATTTCTTTATGGCTTGTGGATTCCTGTGTTCTAATCTCAGGTGCTTTTGTTTTGCTTGGAACCTTTAAGATGGACCTCAAGAAAGTTATTCTTGAAGCCTAATCCTTGTAGTTTTTTTAATCTAGAAAAAGCCTAAATTCCCAGATGTATTTTTTTCTTTTTTTTTAATTAATACAATTTACTTTTTTTTTTCTTTTTTCTTTCTCAGCTCTTCTTGGGGGGGGGGAGGTGAGGTGAGGTGGGGGGGGGGTGAAAGAGCTTGAGGGTATCACACAGGAAGGAATTCCCAAGTGCACCTTCCTGGGCTCTCAAAGGGGTTCTGCACTTGAGTGGTGGCAGCATCCACCAATCCAAGGTCAGAGAGAAGCTGTAACCTTGGGAGTTTAATACCAGCCTGGAGTGGCCAGGATTAATTCTTAGAATCCTTGTGGAACCTTCTGCACCCGGAGTGCCAGAGTGGGGAATCAGCCTTGATATGGTGGCAACAGTGAGATCATTTTGAACCAGAAGCACAGACCTCAGGATTTTAAAAGGACACATTTTTTCCTTTTGGCAGCCTGCAAAGCCAGGGAGGGTATTTTGTCTTTTCTTTTCTGCCTAAGGGGGAAACAGGCACACAAAGAGTTCAGCCTTCAAAGCCAGGGAGTCCAGGAAGCAGTTTATTTTTTCCCCTAGCTTCGTGGCAACGAAATAGCTAGGCTAGAGTAGAGCAGCCCTGTGCATGAGGTGGCAGGCAGGCACCGAAACCCTAGAGCAACCCATCTTCCGAAAGTGACATGGCACGGAGAAGACAGACCCAGATCAAGCCTAGACATCCAGCTCCATGACAGAAATGCAGGGAGGGGATGGGGGACTGGCGATTTCCCAGGAAGGAAGGGTCAGCCCTCCCCAACCCAAGATCCAGGTGCCAGGATGGAGAGATCCCTTTAACCCAGACCAAGTTCCAGTTGCAGAAGTGTGACATTGAGTGTAATATACTATCTCATTGAAAGGTGACAGGGCCAGAAAAAGTTAATTAACTCACAGACTGACATGACCCATGGCCGAACTTTAAAGGCTTGTTAGGAAGATATGTAAATGAATAGAGCTTTGAAATGCAGCCTGCATTGTTAGAGATGGAAGGGTAGATCTTTGCTCAAGTCTTGTGCTATTACTATGGCTTTTATTCAAAGATTAAAAAAAAAAGAGTATTAATATTTTGGAAGACACTTGAGTGAAATAGTATTATTGTCTGTGTCTCTTTGAAGGTTGTGGTAACCTGTATCTGAACTGTTTAATGGATAAATTACCCTGTGCTAATTGCCATAATGTTGGGGAGAAGGAAAGTTAAGCCTATTGTTTTCTCCGGCCAAAAGGCTGCTGGAAATGTATAAATACCCTGGGACACAATCCTTCATCTCAGATCTGCTTTGGCTTTCAAAAAGGGGAAACGCTAAGCCGTAAGAATTGAGATTCCCAGTCACTGCCTGGAGTCACCCTGAATATGGACATTGGACTATAACCTATGGACTATTTCTAAAAGGACTTTTGGCAACTACAAGCTCATCTCTGCTATGTATCTGAACCTCAATAATTGACTTCAAGTCTGTATGTATATTGATCTTTTAACCAACTCTTTCCTTTTTAAATAAAATTTAGTTTAACAAGAATTGACTATAAGCGTGTATTTTATGTAAGATCTAAGTTATAACTGGACCTGGGTGTGTGGCTGATCCTTTGGGGTTGGAAGAACCTTTTCTTTTACATGATGAGATAAGATTTTCAGTGATCATCATTGTCTGGACGGAGGCCTGAGGCTGGGCACTTTAAGGGAACTGCATTATTTGCACTTCTGAGTAACTAGTGAGGTAATATAGAAGCTGTTTTGTGCTGACTTTGTAAATTTAAGTATTGGAATATCCACCATCTTTGGGGGTTTGTCTGCCCCGTTCTGTTTGCAGTTCACTGTAATTGAGTGACCTCAGCTGGCTTCCATGGGCACAATCATCACAGGAAGACAGGAATTTCTTCCTAGAAATGAAGCGCTTGAAGGTAGAGGAAAGAAAAAAGATGAAGTGCTTGGAGGTGGAAGTGAAGGAAAAGTTCTTGGAGGTGGAAGCAGAGGCAAAGCGCTTGGAAGCAGAGGAGAGGAGAGAGGTGAAGCGCTTGGAGGTGGAAATGGAGCTGAAGCACTTAAAGCTGGAAAGGGCTAAGCTGGATCAACCAGGTAGCCCTAGCAGTCCTCCTACAAGTACCACTTCGGGGGGAGGGACAGCTCAGTGATTTGAGCATTAGCCTGCTAAACCCAGGGGGTTGTGAGTTCAATCCTTGAGGGGGCCATTTAGGGAACTGGGGCAAAAATTGGTCCTACTAGTGAAGGCAGGGGGCTGGACTCTATGACCTTTCAAGGTCCCTTCCAGCTCTAGGAGACTGGTATATCTCCATTACCATGCTTTGGAGCAAGGATTTGGAATTTGGCAGGAAGGTTGCCCTGGTGTCAGAGCTGTCTTTTGAGATCCCCTATAAAAAGCCACCTGAATTTGACCAAGTTACAAGCCCCTGAATTAGTTCTTAACAGTGGGGACCTGTTAAGTTTGGCAACTAAATTCTTTGAAAATTCTGTGTACTGACCCTTATCCAGCCCACGGCTGCAGAGACTGAGTAGGACTTAAAAGAACATAAGAGTGGCCATACTGGGTCTCAGCAAAGGTCCATCTAACCCAGTATCCTGTCTGCCAACAGTGGCCAATACCAGGTGCTTCAGAGGGAAGGAGCAGAACAGGTAATTATTGTACTTTCCCTGCAATTGCTGCATCTAGCACCTGCGTACTGGTCACAGGAGCTGAGAGCAGAGACACTCTCTCCAGTGCTCTCATTGGTCCATCACAGAGCTGGTGCTGGCTCTCCCACTTTTATGCCTGCACCCTGTGTTAGGCTGGTATAATAAGGAGTCTTCCACACCTTCCTTTGCTGGATCACCCAAGTGTCTTTATTTACATTGTTTGTGCAGTTCCCTGGTCTCCCAACAGCTAGCGCCCCACAGCCACTTCCCAGGGTCTCCTGCCTCAGAGGCTTCTCTCTTTGGTAAGGAGACAGTGATAGCACCCTCCTGTCTCCTCCCAGGCTCTCTGAGGTTTGTTCAGGGTTTTTATAGCCCTCACTTGCCTCAGCCCAGCTGTCAGCTCAGCATGTTCTTCTGAGCCAGCCCTGATTAGGGCTTGCAGCTGGGCTCCCTGCTGAATACCTGTCTCTCTACCCTGGCCCGAGAGCAGATTGCAGCCAGCATTTTGGCAGGGCTTTAAAGGGGGTTTTACCTCTGCACAGCCACAGTCCCCCTTGGGTGCTCAGGAAGCCTGGAATAGGAAGAGGAAGTAACCTGACTGGGTCTAGGGAGGGGTGGGGGAAAGAGAGAAGCTAAGACTAGGACAAGAACAGGCTGGAGGGGACAGGGCAGAAGAATGCAGGCTCCTTAGAAACTGGAATAGTACCAAGGATTCCTGAATGTCAGGATTTCTCTGCTGCCAGTCTCACTGCCTTCTAATGGCTGGGCCACAGAAGATGACAACCTACTACTGCTGCTATAGGTTACTCTGTGCTATGGATGTAAAGGTACTACCCCTGCTGATGAACTACGGGGGAGTCATTTAGTTCCACAGGATGGCATTTTTATTCGTTTGCTTTTTTATACTGTAGGAAATTCCATTAAAAACCCCTACAATACATGAACATTAAGGTGACCAAATCAAGCCCTCAAACGTTAGGAAATGCCTGAATTAAGGGGGCCCTCACATTGGGGCCGAGGTGCCTTAATGGTGCATTTCCAAACCTTGAATCAATTGGGCTTCTTTTAACTTTAAGTTTAACTCAGAATGTATTGGACTGGCAGCATTTGGTTTGGGGATAATTGCACCATTCCTGTAATGTAATTTACACTAATTTCCTGCTATACGCTCACAAACATTACTCCATCTTGATGTACAGTTTGTCCGAGTCAGATTCAGCTTTGGTATCATCTGCTAGCTTTGCTAACATGCAGTTTGGCCAATCACTAACGTAAATGAGAACAGATCTAACCATGCCATCCTGCCTGCACACTTTGCCATTCATCACTGCCTCTGTGGTCCTTCAGACAGTTTTTGATTCACGTACCACTATGGGATCAAAGTTAATTCACCAATTTTAATAAATTAATTAGTTACATTGAGTCACTCTACCAAATGCTTTACTAAAATCCACAGATGATATATTTTTATTACAAAAGGTAAGGATATGGGGCATGAAAATACGATTCAATTTAAAAAGCTGACTAAACATTTTTAAAAACAGCCAAGATTGGTTCCTTACTAGCACAGATCATTTTTCTTGCATTGAAAGAACAGTTTTGAGCATCCCTACTGCTGGAGTTTTAAGGTGTCCCTAGGCAGAGATTTATCACCTTGTAACCATGTCTCGTGTGCTAGGTCTTACACCTTATTGCCTGAGAGATTTGGCAGGGAAAGACAGGAGGGGTCAGCACGTTTTGACAGATGTCTGATGCAGTATCCAGTGAGCACATTTGTAAATATTCTGAACAAAAAGGAAATAACTGCTGGGTGGCGTTGCCAGAAAGTTTATTTGATGGCAACTTTAATCCATTCAGCATCTCATGACAGGATGCTGCTCCTCCTGCAACAGCCTCAGGAGCAATTCAACAGCGATGGGCACGAAAGGCTGCCCACAGGAGGGTCTGCACAGCCTGACAAGATGGCTAATGAGAAATCCTCACAGGAACAAGGATTGAGCTGTCCTATCCATAAATCAATGCCAAACAAAGCACAAAGAGATAGTGACGGAAGGATGAGTGGGGGTGTCTGGTAATCCCAAGTATCTTCTCTTTGCGCACTCAGGGGGTCACTTGTGTCTTGAAGGATTTGTTTAGTTCCTCTCTGCATTCTTCATGGGCTGCAGCAATTTCATATCTACGTCGTCTTCCCAAGCTCTATTTTCTTCTGAATGGCACGAGCAGAGTGATAGATCAAGGAATCAATGAGTCCTGCCACTGAAAGAAGAACAGAGAAGGATCGGCCCAGACATTCAAAACAGAGAAGAAAATGCTTTATTGCATGGGACAAACACAGAACCCAGGGGCGAAGTTCCAGCTTTAAGCACAGAGAACAGGACCCTTGCAGCTCCCTGGGAGATTGTGGAGACCCTGATCTCCTCTGATGGAGAGGAGACACAGATGTGATTATGCTTCTCGGGACAAAGACCATTCTCACCAAGGTAAGTGATGCATGCGCTGAAGAACAGAATGGTACCCAAAAGACAAGAGATTAAACTATTCTCACAGAACGTAAGGGGCCAGATTCCAAAGCAAAAGGACAAGACGTTTCCTTTCGACAGATGGGCCCCTACCCCTACGTGTTTCATTGTGCATATTTATTTCCAAACCTATCTGCATATCCTGAAAACCTCAACCACCCTGCTTAGAACAAGACTGATTCATTTGACAAAAGGAACGGCTTCTGGAAAGCGTTTCCCTGGTCAGACGCATTTTCTAGACAAATATGACTCAAATTTATAGTAACAACAGAGATTCTGTAATATTTCTTCAACTTTGTTACTGTTTCAAATGGAAATTCGGTGTAAAATTAGCTTCTTTTCGTACTGCCACTTATGCTGAAATTAGATATTATTGTATTTATACTTCTATTGTGAACTGGATCTTTGTAAATAAATGAACTTTCATTCTAATGATAATTTATAGCTCCAAAGGGCGTGTGGCACCTCAAGGAAGGCAAAGAAAGCCCTAATCTCTGCCCAAAAGAGCTTCAATCCATATTTCAGTCCTAGTATGAGCAGGGTGACAAGCCTGCACATTTTAGAAAAAAATGAAACTAAAAGCTCTGATACCTGTAAATACTCCTCCAACAATGGCACAGACTCCTGTGAGGAAGTGTGTAAAGGGCCTAGAGAGAGGAAAACAGGTTGAATAATCTCCATGAGCTCAGGTGCCATGATGACAGATCGATACCTAGACAGATCACTTGCAAGTTAGAGATAGAGAGCTTAAACAAAACAAAAAGGAAGAATTTAATGGTGAAGAAAAATGAAATCCCCAAATTCAATCTGTCCAGCTACTGGTCAGGTTCTGCCACCCTCATTCAGGCTAAGGGTATATATTTAACAAAGAGTAATACATGTAATTAATAGGAGTACTTGTGGCACCTTAAAGACTAACAAATCTATTTCCCTATGTTAAGTTCTCCTCACACCTTCTATGGGCCATCTTAATTATCACTTCAAAAAGTTTTTTTCCTCCTGCTAACGACAGCTCATCTCAATTGATTAGACTCTGCCTGTTGGTATGCATACTTCCACCTTTTCATGTTCTCTGTATGTATAAATATCCCCTGTCTGTGTGTTCCATTCTATGCATCTGAAGAAGTGAGCTGTAGCTCACGAAAGCTCATGCTTAAATAAATCTGTTAGTCTTTAAGGTGCCACAAGTACTCCTGTTTTTTTTGCAGATACAGACTAACACGGCTGCTACTCTGAAACATGTAATTAATGTACAACATAAGAGAAATAGGAACAGAAACTACGACATCCTGTGTGTGCAGCTAAAATAGGAACCTCAGCTTTTCAGTTTGCTGAATTCTATCTGATTAACTTCACAATCTTCATGTAGCATTAACATGGTTGTGTTTGAGACTAACACCCCCCTCCACCCCAAATATGAATGTCTTTACTCTTTTCTGCTGTACTTCCACCATTGCACAAAGATAAATGGGATTCTGCTGCGACACAGCATCACAAAAGCTCACTTTCCAAAACTGGTAACACACAGTGCAATATGCTGTATCCTGTGAGCACATCTGTTAATATTCTAAACAAAAAAAGAATTAACTGCAGGGGGATGTTGCCAGAAAGTTTATTTGATGGCAACTTTAATCCATCCATCAGTACCATCCTATCGTAACAGAAATGCTGTGAATTCTCCTTTCATCAGAACACTGATTTAAAACATGGCTACGTTAAACAATACACTTTCGTACCCTTTAACTGTGTTTTATTTGTTGACTACTGGTTAGAAATATTTGGTGTTTCACTGTGTCACTATGTGTGTCACCCCCAATATAGCTGCCTACAATAAAATACATAGACACACTACTGAAAACATCACAAAACACAGATCTCACATACATTGTGTTACTGTCACTATAGGCCATATTATAAACTCTGGAGAGGTTCAGGTTGTATAAGAACTGGCCTCATCCTTCCAAGCAGGGTGAATGAAGTGAATAGAAACACCCCCTTACCTGTGTTTCTCTGTCAGTTTCACCATCATGGGAGAAAGCTCATAGAGCACAAATACACCAGGGAGGCCCTGATCTCCTATTAGCCCATTGGCGATTTTCTCATGCCGGGTAACTGAAAACTGGTTAGTCCTCACCACCTAGCAGGAAATAAATATGGAAAATTGTGTTTAATTTGTAAAGTAACTAAAAGACTAAGTAGTGTAGACTGCACTTTGGAGCCTCTGCTGAAGGCCACCCTACCCCTAGAGGATGCTGGGGGGACACTCCCAGACCTAACCCTATCTTCACTGCAGACGATTTTTGGTCCCTAATGGTGGTGATCGTGGGTAGGAGCAAAAGTCCTCCCCACCCCCCATCATCATCTTTGGAACCTTCCAGACAGTTCCTCCTTGAGAGGTGCCTGCAGCCACTTTTCCAGCACTTCTCAACCCTCCCCTAATGCTCCTCCTTGCCCTCCAGTCTTTGGTATTTTTATTCTGGTGACCTTTTGGCTCCCTGACGGCTGATAGTTCCTCCAGCCTTCGGAGGCTCTGGAGGAACCTTGGTTCTGTGGCCTGAATCTTTGTACTTAGTGCTCTGGTACTCTTGCTTCAGAGCATCAGCATTTCAAAGTCTTGTTGCTCTCTCAAGGCCTCAGTTCTTTCCTAGCGCACTCTGGAGATCTCCGAACTTTGGAGCGACTTGCCTCGAGTGTTTCTTTCCTCGTTCCCTGAGCAAATGTCATCCTCTATCTTGACACATCAGGTGCTTTCATGCAACATCTACATGGCAGAAAGATGGCTATCATATAAGAAGTATTCACTGCTTCCTCTGCATAGAGGTTGGCATGCTGTGTGGCGATGTTTGCAGAATGCAGCCTGTGTACTGAACCATTATGGGAAATGTTTCCAATCGTTTCTCAGAGAATCCAGTAAGTTCAGCATGAGCCCAGGCTGCAGGGCTTCAAAAGGAGAAATCCCGAAAGGGTAAGCCTAAGTTAGCTTTGACCCAACCTCCCTCGTAGGCCCAGGGGCATAGCTTTCACTAAAGCACTGTCTATCTTCCCATCCAAAGCAGGGAACAATGCTACAGAATGACTCCCCAACACCCTCCAGGTCTCGGTATTTGAGTTGGTTGTACCAAGCTCCCACTAAATGGATGAGACACCACCTTGCCTCAACAGGAGATGGAGTAGGAGACAGCTGCTCTCTGGCTCATCACTGCGGAAGCTCCTGGGATCACATTAGTTTTACATAAAAGCTTCCTGTGTCCCCTCTCCATACGGATTTAGGGATTGATCCAGGGAGCCTCAATGTCATCCAGCTCAATCCCAATCACCTGTACAATGGGATTTCAAGTAGGAGAAGGGTGTGTCCACTCTTCAAAAAGGATCTTAAACTGGAAAGTGTTCAGAAAAGAGCTATAAGAATGATTCAAGGTCCAGAAAACTCACCTTACAGTAAGAGATTGTGAGAAGCTCAATCTATTTAGCTTATAAAGGGTAAAGTTAAGAGGGGCTTGATCATGGGTCTATAAGTACCTACACAGGCAGAATTCTGATTGCACAGGGCTCTTCAGTCTAGCAGACAAAGGCAACAAGATCCAAAGGCTAGAAGCTGAAGCTAGACAAATTCAACTGGATATAAGGCGCAGTGGGGGGAATTAACCACTGGAAAAACTTACCAAAGGATGTGGTAGATTCTCCATCACTTGCAGTCTTTAAATCAAGACTGAATATCTTTCTAAAATATACATTCTAGCTCAGCTACAAGTTATGGGATTGACGCAGGAATCATGGGGTGAAATTCTATGATCCATGCTACGCACAAGGTCAGATTATATGACCATTATGGCCCCTCTAGCCTTAAAAAAATAAAATAAAAAAAATCCGTGAATCTTTAAAGCTGCCTCCAAGGCAGCAACAGCATCTTCGACTCTCATCTGGGACCATATGTCAAGATCTATCAGGCGCTGGCTCCTAAACTTGATGCTCAACCTCCTCTGTTCAGAGCGCCTTGGCACAGCAAGGAGTAACCAGGTTGGACAGAGCCAGGATGACGTTTGTGGACTGCTGGCAGGCTGCTTGGGTCAGAGCTCTGGATCAAAGCTTCATAGCCACAAGACAGCCAAGGATACAGGACAGAAACCCCTTACTGGCCTGGGTGAACCCCATAACTTCACACTAAGGCTCAGTACCTCTTCCGAACTTTTTGCTAGCATTAATTATTCTAACCCTGGATATTCTTGGTATCCACATAAATGTAGACATAATCCCTTTCTGAATCTTGCCACGTTCTTGACCTCAACAACTTCCTGTGCAACATGTTCCTCCGTCTAATTACTCATTGTGTGAAAAAGTCTTCCCTTTGATCAGTTCGGAATTTCCCATTTTTAAATTTCATTGGATGTCCCTTTGTTCTTGTGTTATCAGACACAGAGAACAGAAGCTCCTGAGCCAACTTTCCTAGACTATGTATCTTGTCCCCTGTTATACATCATCTTTCCCAGGGAAACACTCTTTCCAATCTCTCTTCATAGGAAGAGTTTTTCCAGGCTCCAAATCATTCTTATCTAATTGTGCAATACTCTGTGTGAGATGGGGTAACCAGGACTGCACATGGTATCCAGATGAGGCTGCACCATTTGTTTATATGATGTTGTGAAAACAAATGATGCAGTTACCATATGAAGTTCATTTCTGATCAGTCATGTGACTCGGGCGTGATTCTCTGCATGACTTCCTTGCCCCCTAATTCCAAAGCCTTGGCCCTGCCATTTCATATCTCCTGTGAACACAAGTGAAGCTGGGAGGAGGGCATGTAACACTGAAAGAAGAAGTTGATGGTGGGGCCTGCTTTAATCAAAGTGACAAGAAAACAAGATTAGGTTTATTCAACCAGAGAACAATGGCCTGTTGAATAAAGTGCAGCAGGCACTGGAGTATGGGAGATATCTAAATTAAGAACCAGGCCACACACATCTGGGACTCCCTGCCACAATCACAATAACACTCAGTTTGGCATCTGGCAAGGTCTACTGTTTTAAAGGGCAGAGGACTGTGTCCAGAGAGGCCACTTGAGGCCTGACAAGGTCTGCAGCCTTCAAATAACCCCCTATGCTGTAAGCTTTCATTTCTGTGGGAATACACTGCATTTTACTTGGTTCCCTTGTAAATTGGCTATAGAATGCTTTAGGGGTATGCCAGGGGCTCTTAAAAGTCTTTTCACAGGGAGGACCGCATCTCACTCAACTGGCCTCATCTCATGGATTCCCTCCCTCCTCACTTCGATCCCATTAATTATTGCACAATATTCTTGTGGTATTTACACGCTACTGCAATAATATCTGTCTGAGTATCATATGAAAGCTAATAACAACTGCTTATATGGAAATATGATTACAGCAAATTATACAGGTCGTTTTAACTGTTCCTTCTTTAAAGGAGTGACTCCTACTGTCTCCTTCTGCTCATCACTCCATCTCCCACTCCTGTGTGTCCTGCTCCTCTCTCCCCCCCTACTCCTTCACATGATTCTCTGCCACTTGGTCCCATTCTCCCTTACACATGCTGTCTTGCTGCTCAGACCTCTTCACCTGAACCTACTTTCCTGCAAGGTCGTCATCTTTTCCACTGGACATGGTACCAGGTTCCTCACCCCCACCCCACATTCCAGTCATCCTGCTACAACTCATGTGGCTCCATGCCATTGGCACCTCTAGTCTTGCTGGTGGAGCTGGAGCATGGGGGCAGCTCCAATTTCCATGCCCACACTCTCCTCCCTTTATGTAGCCGCAGCAGTACCACATAATGGAAATGATTAGGCTAGCTCCTTCTTGTTTCCAGCTGCTTTTACGGGCATCCAACCTTTTTCGCCATGGACACCCAAGCCCCACAGAAGCAGCTGGAAGCAGATACCCCATTGACAAGTGGGACATAAATGGATAGTCAGAAGGAAGAGCAAACAAGTGCCCTCCAGCAAGTGCTCCACCAATCACAGTTTGAGAAGGCTTTACACATTCAAAGATACAAACAAAATTAATAAAGCACAGAAGCATATAAACACAGGAGTGTTTCTGGGGTTAGGCCTGCAGAAGGAGACCAGCATCCCCAATGTGTGTACAGAGAAAAAAAAAACAGTGCTTACCTCACCATCGACTTTCATATAGACTGTAGGGACCACTTTGACGAAGTACTGAAACATCATAGAAGCTAGCAGCAGACGACAAAGAGACATAGTGAATAACCAGAAAAGACAGAGATGTGCCCATCCTGAATTTCATTGACACTTATTAATAAATCTTTCTTTTAAGTGCTAATGCAGATACTTTCTACAGCAACAACAGACAGCAGAAGACAGACATCATGATGAACTACCTAGATGTGTTACAGGCTGGGAGAACTCTGACTAGTCATAGTATATATAATGTGGAATAACCACAGCACACAAAATAGACACAAAAAAGCATTGCCAAGCCATGCTGTAGAGCCACGCTGCATGGCCATGACATAGCCATGGCACACAGAATAGCTATAGTCGAGGATGTTAGTAGAAACCTGCAGCTAAGTTAAAATATGCTGATCTTCTCTAACTAGTTAGGAACTTGTCTACCTGAGAGGAGATCTCTCTCCCCATGCCATCACAGCTTAATTTAGAGGCCCCTTAGTTTAGACAGATGGGCTTGCTGGGAGAGCATTTTCCACAGAAGATACTAGCCATGGTTTGCAACAGCGCAGGTCTGCTACCCTCCTGGATACCATGCTCACTCTTTTCCCCAGGCATTTGGGGTGAGGGTTAGATTGAGGGAAGGGAACAGATCTCTCTGAGGCAATGGTGAGATAAGATGAATCTCTAAAGGGTGAAGGGACTATTGCACATGTTTCTTTTAAAATGTTTACAGGGCATATTTTAATTTTGGTCAAAGGCACCTAGAGCAAAGAATTGGTGCTTGAAATACAATACAAATAAATCCCTACCACCAGGCCATCGACCGTGGTCTTTTGCCACAGAGGGATTCTCAAGGGACCTTCCCCTCTGACGGAGGCCAGAGCTAGTTTAGAAAATTCACCTTTGGGGCTGAAACTTTCCAAGCTTTGTCTCAGAGAGTGAATGGCAAAGTTCTCAGGAATCAGTAAGACTGAAGGCAGCTATTCTGCAAGGAAGATGGAAAGAGTAGAGGGCTCTTCTAGTCCTCCCTACAGCTTTTAGTCACATGCCCCATCAAGCTACCTGTGGTTCATGGTGGGCTGTAACTGAGAATTTCTCCTTCAGGAGAGGCTGACGAATAATGTTCTATTACAGAGAAGTCCATTACAAACTGCCCTCTTTCAAAATGGCTGCCATATCCAACTGTTCTCAATAAGACAGAAGCTACACACTGCCCTCAGGTAGCCATTTTGAGAAGGGAATTTATCTGCCTCCAGTTCAATGGGGCTGAGTGTTCCTTTTCACATTCTGACACACACACAGCCATCTGAGGCCTTGTTTACACCGGAAATATTTTTTTGAATGACTTAAGATGAGAATTTAAACTGATACTATTTACAGGTATAAATAAATACCTGTAAATTTTGGACTCTCTTATTCTGGTATACAAGTGTGTTTTTCAGGTTAGTTTATGCTGCACAGGAAGGGGTTATTGCTAAATCACAAAAGGTACTCTTTAGGGTGGAATACAAGTGTCCAGATGAGGAGTTATACTAGTAGAATTATAATGGTGTAACTTGGGTAACTTTCCTGTGCAGACAAGGCCTAATAAGAGCTGCTTACTTTCGCTGTTAGTTTCACTTTGGGAGCAATGGAAGGTGCTGGCCAGTTTGAAAGAAGGCATCTTAACTGAAGTCAGCCTGTAACCTCAGTCCCCTTGAGAACAATAGGAGATGGCAGTCATTTTGAAAGACGACAATTCTTTGGGTATTTCTCTGAAGGAGAACTTTCATTTATCAGAAATAATGGCAAAAATTACTAAAGCTACTCACTGCACCTGATCTACTCACCAGAGAGGGCAGGAGGGAGGGGGAACTGTGTGCATGCGTGTGGGCAGGGGAGTGCGTACGGGCTGTTGGAGGGAAGAGGAAACTGGTGGGTGTGTTTGAGAGCATAGAGGACTGTAAGGAGGTGCACACGGCAGGAGGAATTTGGAGGACAGGAGTGAGAGAGAAACTGGGGTGCTTTAAAGTGGCCTATGCTATGCCAGAAAAAGACACTCATTTATGTAGGCCAATTTGCCCCACCCCCAAGTGGGCAATGAGTGAGCAAATGTCAGGGAGAGCAGATGTGTCATTTTTGCTAGGGCAGGAAGGCTTGCCCATTAGGCAGCACCAACAGGGTTCTCCCTGCAGCCTGTCCCAGTTGCCTTGGCTGTGCTGTAGCTCTTTAGGTTGTTCTGAAACACTTATTTGATACAAAAGTTTAGAAAGAGATTCTCCTGCACATGGCTGTACCTTGCTGTGCAGTGATGTCTGTCCCATCCAGAGGGTTGACGAGGCCTGGATAATCCCTCCCAAATGAGAGACGTTTGATATAGTGCGTCATATTGATCTGAAACAGAAACACTGACACACTCAAACAGCTGGCACAGCATCTACCCAGGGGCAGGATGAGGGCCCTGGGGTTTGCAGAATATGAACAACTTTCTTTGGTGAG
This sequence comes from Mauremys reevesii, assembly GCF_016161935.1. Taxonomy (NCBI): domain Eukaryota; kingdom Metazoa; phylum Chordata; order Testudines; family Geoemydidae; genus Mauremys; species Mauremys reevesii. The sequence goes on along the minus strand of NC_052635.1, from coordinate 17,470,904 downwards.
AGACTCTAAGGGATAGGCATCTCCTCTCCCCCTCCCATGGGAAATTTCAATGTTCCTACCCACTGAGATTCCAAGGTGCAGGCAACTCCCCCCACCCTTCCCACCATGGAAGCTTCCCTCTGGGGAGAGGTTCTGAGGCACAGGTGGCTCTTCCCTCCTGGTGCAGGGCAAAGAAGAGCCAACTCAGTGCAACTGGGGGCACAGTGGGATTCTGTGCTTATATGGCTGTTAGACACGCGGCAAGGGAAAAAAGAATGTCAGAGAAGAGCTAGAAGTTAAGAAGAAAGGAGAAATCCGGTCTTTTTAAAGAATGTTTTCCATCATGTCAACATGCATGCTCTTGCAACACTTACGTTATCAAGTCCAAAGCTCTGTAAATCATGAACTGCAATAGAGAAACAGCATGTTAAAATAATCCAGACCATGGAACAAAGGACATTTATTTGTCTCAGAAGGGAGCTCCCATCACATCTATTGCCATCTAAAGTATTAAGAAAACACCCTGGATTTCTCCCCTCTGCAGTAGGGCATCGGACAGATAAAACGACACTGAAATTCCCCCTTCCAAATTCCCCCTTCCAACATTAACTAATTACCTCCAGAAGAAGGGATGGAAAGTTAGTTGAACTAGGGGGCTTATTTAAATGACACGTCAGTCATCATCAGACTATCTGCCCATGGCCTTTAGGAAGTAAACATGCAGGGTTTGTAGGTTGGCTAGGAGAGCTCCACTGGTGTTCGTGCTCACTTGCTGAGCTCCAACTCTGGTCCTTGCTTAGCTTCTCAGACTGTCATAGAATGTGAAGGCAGAATAATATTCATACACATTTTACATGAGTGACTGAACAGAGCATTTTCCTACAGAACTGTAAAAACCACCAAATGAAGCATCCAAACAGATTGTCTACATCCCAGTAGCAGCTAGCCCTCATCTGTCCTTCCCCACTGCAAACGGGAAAAAAGCAGAGGTTATTTACTGTAACTGGAAGTTCTTTGAGATGTGTGGTCCCTATCTGTATTCTGCATTTGGGTATGCATGCGCACCATGAACCCAAGTCTGGAAAATCTTACAAGCAGTGTCTATTGGCCTGCACATGCTCAGTAGGTCTCATAATTTTCTTGACTGAGGGTATAAGCGCCAGTGTGGGCTGATGCCTATCCAGTTCTTCTTCTTACCACAAATCCAACAAGATCCAAAGCAGAGAGGATAAAGGGCGGGTAGTGAAATACATATAGGGACCACCCATCTCAAAGAGCCTCCAGTTACAGTAAGTAACCTCCACTACTTCTTCAAGTGCTGGTCCCTATGTATATTCCATACATGGGTAACTCGTAAGCAACGCTCACACTGGAGGTGGGTGCGAGGAACCCGGCAGCAAAGATGCCAATCACACTGCTGCATCGTGTAGCGTATAGTGAATGGATGGAGCTCTAGGTGGCCACCTGCAAATGCACTGTATCAGGACCTCCTGCAGGGATGCTGTGGAAGCGGCTTTCGCTCTTGTGGAGTGAGCCATGACACCTCCAAGGGGAGGGATGTGTGCTAACCTGTAGCACTGTAGAAGGTATCCCAAAACCCACTTAGAAATCCTTTGAGAGCATACAGATTGCCCATGTGATCTTTCTGCTATGGTGATAAAAAGTCTTGGTGACTTTCTGACTGGTTTGATTCTCTACACACAGAACACCAGGGCAAGCCAGATGTCAAGAGAGTTAAGTCTCTTCAGAAGAAGCATGGGGCTTCAGATAAAAGGCAATTAAGGAGATACTTTGGTTGATGTGGAATTCAGAAACAACTCTGGGGAGAAATTTAGGATGTAAGTGAAGAGAAACCGTCTCCTTGTGAAAAAAACGTACAAGGAAGGTCTGCCATGATGGCACCCAGCTTGCTGACCCTTTTGGCCAAAATGATAGCCACCAGAAATGCAACCTTCATGGACAGGTGAGACATGCAGCATGTCACTAAGGGTTCAAATGGTGGTCTGGTGAGTGTCAACAGAATGACATTAAGGTCCCATATAGGTGTAGGTTTGATCATAAACCATACTGTAGTTGGGTGTCTGAAAACAGAACATCTGTCTACCGGAGGGAGGCAGGCACTAATTGCTGCAAGGTGGACCTACAACGAACTAATGGAGAGACCCGAGCCTTTTAAGGACAAGAGATAATCTAAGATGACTGGAATACTTGCAGTAATTGGAGAATGTTGATTGTGCTGTGCCCAGGCAGAGAAAAGCCGCTGTTTGGCCAGGTAGCAGGTTCCAGTTGAATCATTCCTACTCTGGGTAAGAACAGCTTGAACAGGAGCTGAGCAGAAATGCTCTATTTCTGATGCCCATCCAAACACCAGGCTGAGAGGTGGAGTGAGCCCAGACTGGGGTGTTTGATTCTGCCCTCTCCTGAGTTAGGAGATCTGGGGAGGGGCAAATCTTGGTTGGGGGTAGGAGGCAAGGAGGAGGGAAAAAGGCAGACATGGTCAGGAGCGCTGTTAACCAAAACTATCTGTGCAGTTGGGTGCTAGAAAAATGACAATGGCTCTGTTGTGAAATACCTTTCTTATGACCTGCGGAAGCAGGGGAAGAGGAAAAGCATATCTGAGGTTGTTTGTCCAGGATAATGAGCAGCCCATGGCACCTTTGGAGCAATACAGGGGAAGTTTTCTGTTTGTTTGGGACACAAAGAGGTCCTATTGAGGTGTAGCCCATTGTGTGAATATTTCAGTCAGGACGGACTCGTGGATCTCCCACTTGTGGTCTGCTGAGAAGTGCCTGCTTAGGTTGTCTGCTAAGGAGTTCTCAATACCTAGGAGGTAAGTGGCCTGGATTGTGATGCTGTTTCTGATGCACCAGTTCCAGAGCCTGACAGCTTCCAGGAAGAGATGTCGCTCCACCCTGTTTGTTTATGTAAACCACGGTAGTGATATTGTCCAACATCACTTGGATGTGGAGTGAGCATTTGAGTTGGAGGAAGGCTTTGCATACAAGGCAGACTGCTTTCAGTTCTAGTATGTTGATTGTGTAGTCTGGCCTCCCGTGGGGTCCAGGTACCCCAAGCAGTGTGATTGTTCAGGTGGGCACCCTACCCCAGGAGGGAGGCATCTGTCACAATGGTGGCATTGGGGAATTGGAGTACTGAAGGGACGCCCACTCTCACCTTTTCTGGGATCGACCAAAAGGAGAAGGAGTCAATAACACTGGTGGTAATAGCCACCTTGGAGTTGACGTGATCCTTGTCTGGTAAGGAGACTGAGTGGATCCAGGGCTGCAGACATCACAGATGAAGCCCGGTGAATGGTGTCACATAGGTGCATCTGGCCATATGGCCTAGAAGTGAAAGGTGCATCAAGACTGTAGTTTGCAGTCTGGGGGTAATTTGTGCAAACAAGTTGCTCATTATTTGAAATCTTTGTGTGGGGGCGGAGAACTCTCACGCCAATGTCACTCCAATAAAGTTACTGTCCTTGTGGGTGATAAAATGAACTTTTCTCTGTTTATGCAAATGTGTAGGGCTGCAAGGAGCTGCATGAGAAACTGTTACCGACCTAACCTCCTGGTGGGAGGGGCCTACCAGGAGCCAGTCATAAGAACGGCCGTACTGGGTCAGACCAAAGGTCCATCCAACCCAGTATCCTGTCTACTGACAGTGGCCAATGCCAGGTGCCCCAGAGGGAGTGAACCTAACAGGTAATGATCAAGTGATCTCTCTCCTGCCATCCATCTCCACCCTCTGACAAACAGAGGCTAGAGACACCATTCCTTATCCATCCTGGCTAATAGCCATTAATGGACTTAACCTCCATGAATTTATCCAGTTCTCTTTTAAACGCTGTTATAGTCCTAGCCTTCACAACCTCCTCAGGTAAGGAGTTCCATGAGTTGACTGTGCGCTGTGTGAAGAAGAACTTCCTCTTATTTGTTAAGTATCAGAGGGGTAGCCGTGTTAGTCTGGATCTGTAAAAGCAACAAAGAATCCTGTGGCACCTTATAGACTAACAGACGTTTTGCAGCATGAGCTTTCGTGGGTGAATACCCACTTCTTCAGATGCAAGTGCACTTGCATCTGAAGAAGTGGGTATTCACCCACGAAAGCTCATGCTGCAAAACGTCTGTTAGTCTATAAGGTGCCACAGGATTCTTTGTTGCTCTTATTTGTTTTAAGCCTGCTGCCTATTAATTTCATTTGGTGACCCCTAGTTCTTGTATTATGGGAATAAGTAAATAACTTTTCCTTATCTACTTTCTCCACATCACTCATGATTTTATATACCTCTATCATATCCCCCCTTAGTCTCCTCTTTTCCAGTCATCCAAGTATGGAAAAATTGAGTAGCCTTGGCATCTGATCTTGGCTGCCACCACAGAGAAGTTTTTTGTGAATATTCTTAGTGCTGTAACAAGTTGAAAGGGGAGGATTCGAAACTGGAAATGTTCCTGGCCCACCATAAAACACATTATTCTCCTAATTGGTGGGGTGAATGTCAAGAGCTGCAAACCACATCTCCTCCTGAAAGGAGGAGATTATTGATGCCACCATAATTATTTGGAATGTCAACTTTTGAACAAATAAGTTGAGTTGCCAAAGGTCCAGAATGGTCTCCACCATCTGTTCTTTTTGGGGACTAGGAAATACGGGGAGTAGAACCCTCCCTGGTGATACTGAAGTCAGACGCGTTCTATTGCCTGTCAGTGTCGGAGGGATGCCGCTTCCTGCTGAAGAATCACCTCATGGTCCCCAAAGGGGGTCTGTGAGGAGGAAAGGAGAGGAACTCTATGAAGTATCCCTGATGGATAATCTCCAAGACCCAAGTGTTTGGCAAAATCAGCTGCCAGTTGTGAGTGAACAGTGTGAGATGGCCCCCAAAAATGATGGGAGAAGAGGTGGGTGGGTAGGTGGGTCTGGCCAGTTCTAGAATGGCTTCATTAACCAGGAGGGCTACCTTATTTGGTCCTTGAGGTTGTAGGACATCCAGGAGTTGATGTTGTGGGTCCTGGACTTTCTCCAGTGGAATCTGGAGATCATTGGCAACCCTTTGCAGTAGCTCCTGGTACTACCTATGGTCGTCTGGCAGAGACAGAGAAGAAGGGGTGACTACTTCATTTGGGGACGAGGAAGAGATACCTGTCACAAACTGCAGATCCAGGTCAATGCCTTCCTCCTCTTACACTGATGGATCTGGTTGGTGAGAAGAGCAACAGTACGATTCCTAAGAAGGACCCAGGTGTCTGCCGTAGGGACCAGAAAGGGGGGTCAGACGGTTGCAGGGGACCCCAAGTGGTCCCTGGGGAATTCATATCTGGAGGGATAGCAAGTGTAACTCCTTAAATGTCTGTCAGGGCTCGACTCTCACTGCAGAGACACAGGAGCAGCCAACACATCTGACTCATCCAAGTCTGAAAACCGCTCCTCTGGTAGCAATGGGGCCATTGGTACTGGACCTCTCCTGTCAGAGGGCTGGCGGTAAGATATCTCCTGGGACACCAAAGTAGTATCCTCCTCCAGTGTAGTAATGTCTCCCAAGGGCTAGGCTGGAGAGGAGGGGAGGGGGATACATCTTGGTGTCTGGGGGGTTCTGGCAGTCAAGTCTGATGGAACTAGTGCATCCCAGGAAACAGAGCAGTCTTTGGTCAAATGAGGTGGTACCAATGACAAATTGGACCCGCACTTGTGGATGGAACTGGTGGATGTTGGTCCTTACATTTTGGGATTGGGGTGACCGATGGAACTGGTGGATTTTTCTTTCTAAACGCTTTACCCTCCAATCTGGGGGCTTTTCGGGAAAGCTCGTTCCTTAAGGTTTGCATATAAAGGCTCATCCAACCTCGATGGACTTGGGGCTGGGGTGGTCAATTGAGGCTGATGGGGGGAGGGGGGGTGTCTCCCTGGCCCAGATAGGATGGGGGCCTCACAGAATCCTCCATCAAGTGTTTTCTCAAGCGACACTCACAAGCTTCTCAAATTCTGGGTGGGAACAAACAAGAAATACTGCACTTTGCAGAAATATGTGTCTCACCCAGACTGTAGAGGCAGCGCTGATGGTTGTTGCTAATGCAGAAGGAGTGAGGGCAAGAGACACAATTCTTGAAACCTGGGACTCTGAGCACAGTCCCAGACCCAAGGAGGAAATCCCCAGCCAGGAAAAACTTACTATACAAACTATACTACTGTACTATAAATTTTAACTAGCTAAGAAGACTAAAACTATTTACAAATGTATTTACAGGTTCTTCAAAGGAGCTGAAGGAAGAAAGGACAGGATTCCACTCAGGTGCAGTGGTAAGAAGGAACTGGCGAGGTGTCAGTTGGGAACACAAGGAGACCTCCTGCACATGTGTGGGCCAACAGATTCTGCTTGTAAGAATTTCTGGACTCAGGCACAGGGCGCACATGTGTACCCACGTATGGAAGACACATAGGGACCAGCACTCAAAGAAGAAGTATCTATGTAGACTGTCTGTGTTCTGACTTTGGGTGGTTACCAGCATCTGACTTGATCTGAACTAATTTTATCATTGCCAGACCTTGAATACAAGCCTACTCTCTCTGTTTCTCCTGGTTTCCAGCACACTTTGACACCACATTACTGGGAGCACTGCTCAACCAGAAACAGCATGATCTACTTCATTTATGCCTTTGCCCACATGAAAGGGCAAACTTGCCCAACTTCAGCTTTCTCCTCTTAGGCTAACAAGCTGCGGTTGCAGAGTGAGGGTACAGCTTATGTCTAAATTCCTGAATATCTCTCATTAAGTGTATCCATCAGGATTTACAAAGCAGCTATAAAAATTAAAAAACAATATATAACAAATGGAAGAAAGGGGAAATTAATAGCAATTAATATAATTCAGAAGTTAGGAATTGCAGAAAACTGATGAGGGAAGCAAAGGCACACAAGGAGAAATCTATGGACAGCAGACTAAGGACAACAAGGAGTTTTTTAAATATATTAAAAACAAAAAGAATCCTGGCAATGGTATTGGTCCATTACTAGATGGAAATTGTAGAATTATCAGGAATAATGCAGAAAAGGAAAAAGGGTTCAATAAATACTTCTGTTCTGTATTTGGGGGAAGAACAGATGATATAGTCTCACTATATGGGGATAACACTCTTTCCATTCCACTAGTATCTGTGAAAGATGTTAAATCAGCAGCTACTGAAGTTAGACATTTTTGAATCAGCAGGTCCAGATAATTTACATCCGAGAGTTTTAAAAGAGGCCGAGGAGTAAGCTGGACCATTAACGTTTACTTTCAATAAGTCTTGGAGCAACTGAGGAAGTTCCAGAAGAATGGAAGAAAGCTAATGTGCCAATTTTAAAAAGGGTAAATGAGATAACCAGGGTAATTAGGGTGTGTCAGTCTGAAACCAATCCGAGACAAGAAAATAAAGTGGTTGATACAGGACTCGATTAATGATGAATTCAAGGAGGGTAATGTAATTAATGCAAATCAATTTTGGCTTATGGAAAATAGATCCTGTCAAATTAACTTGGTATCTTTTTTTATGAGGTTACAAGTTTGGATGATAATGGTAATAATGTTTATCTAATATGCTAATAATTCTGTAAGGCATTTGACTTGATGCTGCATGACATTTGGACTAAAAGCACTAGAATGACATCTGGCATACATTAAATGGATTAAAAGATGGATAATAGATCTCAAAATGTAATCGTAAATGGGGAATCGTCATCAAGCGGTTGTGTGTTCAGTGGGGTCCCACAGGGATCAGTTCCTGGCCCTACACTATTTAACACTTTTATTAGCCACCTGTAGGAAAACAAAATCATCATTGACAAAGTTTGAAGATGACACAATAATTGGGGTTTCAGAGTAGCAGCCGTGTTAGTCTGTATCCGCAAAAAAAACAGGAGTACTTGTGGCACCTTAGAGACTAACAAATTTATTTCAGCATGAGCTTTCGTGAGCTAAAGCTCACTTCTTCGGATGTGATTGGGGGAGTAATAAATAATGAAGAGGACAGGTCACTGATTTAGAGTGATCAGGATCGCTTGGTAAACTGGGCGTAAACAAACATTATGCGTTTTAATATGGCTAAATGTAAATGTATACATCTAGGAACAAAGAACGTAGATCATACTTGCAGGATGGGGGTGTCTCTCCTGGGAAGCAGTAACTCTGAAAAAGATTTGGAAATCATGGTGGATAATCAGCTGAACATGAACTCACAGTGTGATATTGTGGCCAAAAGAGCGAATGTGATTCCGTGTTTATACTCCAGAAGGAGTATAGAGGTTATTTTATCTTTACATTTGGCACTGGTGCTACTGCTACTGGAATAGTGTGTCCAATTCTGGTGCCCACAATTCAAAAGATATATTGATAAATTGGAGCATGTTCAAAGAGAATGAGACACAAGAATCATTAAAGGATTAGAAAAGCTGCCTTATATGGATAAGCTGCATAGTTTGAGCTCCTTGAGTCTAACAAAGAGAAGGGTAAGATCATGTAATGGCTGGAAGATTAAGCTAGACCAATACAGGCCCAGGTAGGGACCATCAAATTGTGGAAGTAAATGTGTGGTTGTGCACGTGGTATCAGAGAGAGGGCTTTGGATTCTTCAACCACGGGATGTTGTTCCCGGAAGGAGAATTGCTAGGAAGAGATGGGAACCACCTAATGAAGAGAGGGAAGAGCATATTTGCAGTCAGAGCATACCTGCTAACCTAGTGAGGAGGGCTTTAAACTAGCTCGCTGGGGGATGAAGACCTAAGCCCTGAGATAAGTGGGGAAGTGGGATACTGGAAGGAAACACAAGGAGGAGGGTACAATGGGGAAGGCCTCCTGATTCATACTGAGAAAGCAGGGCAATCGGCTAATTATCTTAGGTGCCTATATATGAACGCAAGAAGCCTGGGAAACAAGCAGGAAGAACTGGAAGTCCTGGCACAGTCAAGGAACTATGATGTGACTGAAATAACAGAGAATTGGTGGGGTGACTCACATGACTCACTGTCATGGATGGGTATAAACTATTCAGGAAGGACAGGCAGGGGAGAAAAGGTGGAGGAGTTGCACTGTATGCAAGAGAGCAGTATGATTGCTCAGAGCTCCAGTATGAAACTGGAGAAAAGCTTGTTGAGAGTCTTTGGGTTAAATTAAGAGATGAGAGCAACACGGGTGATGTCGTGGTGGGAATCTGCTATAGACCACCAGACCAGGAGGATGAAGTAGACGAGGCCTTCTTCGGACAACTAACAGAAGTTACCAGATCACAGGCCCTGGTTCTTCTGGGGACTTCAATCACCCTTACATCTGCTGGGAGAGCAATACAGCAGTGCATCGAAAATCCGGGAAATTTTTGGAGAGTGTTGGGAGCAACTTCCTGATGCAACTGCTGGAGGAACCAACTAGGGGCCGTGCTCCTCTTGACCTGTTGCTCACAAACAGGGAAGAATTGATAGGGGAAGTAGAAGCGGGTGGCAACCCAGGCAGCAGTGATCATGAGATGGTCGAGTTCAGGATCCTGACAAAAGGAAGAAAGGAGAGCAGCAGAATACAGACCCTGGATTTCAGAAAAGCAGACTTTGACTCCCTCAGGGAACTGATGGGCAGGATCCTCTAGGGGCTAATCTGAGTGGGAAAGGAGTCCAGGAGAACTGACTGTATTTTAAAGAAGCCTTATTTAGAACACAGGAACAAACCATCCCGATGTGCAGAAAAAATAGCAAATATGGCAGGTGACCAGCTTGGCTTAACAAAGAAATCTTCAATGAGCTTCAACACAGAAAGGAAGCTGTCAAGAAGTAGAAACTTGGACAGATGATTAGGGAGGGGTATAAAAATATCGCTTGAGCATGTAGGGGTGTAAGCAGGAAGGCCAAAGCACAACTGGAGTTGCAACTAGCAAGGGATGTTAAGACTAACAAGAAGGGTTTCTACAGGTATGTTAGCAACAAGAAGGTGGTCAGGGAAAGTGTGGGACCCTTACTGAATGGGGCAGGCAACCTAGTGACAAATGATGTGGAAAAAGCTGAAGTACTCAATGCTTTTTTTTGCCTCGGTCTTCACAGACAAGGTCAGCTCCCAGACTGCTGCACTGGGCAGCACAGTATAGGGAGGAGGTGAGCAGCCCTCGTGGTGAAAGAAGAGATTGAGGACTATTTAGAAAAGCTGGAAATGCACAAGTCCATAGGGCCGGATGCAATGCATCTGAGGGTGCTGAGGGACTTGGCTGATGTGATTGCAGAGCCATTGACCATTATCTTTGAAAACTCATGGCGATCCGTGGAGGTCCCGGACGATTGGGAAAAGGCAAATATAGTGCCACCTGTAAAAAAGGGAAGGAGGAGAACCCGGAGAACTACAGACTGCAGCCTCACCTCAATCCCCAGAAAAATCATGGAGCAGGTCCTCAAGGAATCCATTCTGAAGCACTTGGAGGAGAGGAAGGTGATCAGGAACAGTCAACATGGATTCCTCAAGGGAAAGTCATGCCTGACCAACCTGATTGCCTTCCGTAATGAGCTAACTGGCTCTGTGGATATGGGGAAAGTGATGGACGTGATATATCTTGAATTTAGCAAAGCTTTTGATACGGTCTCCCACAGTATCCTTGACAGCAAGTTAAAAAAGAATGGATTGGATGAATAGACTATAAGGTGGATAGAAAGCTGGCTACATCATCAAGCTCAATGGGCAGTGATCAACGGCTCAACATCTAGTTGGCAGGTCGGTCATTGGATCGGTTTTGTTCCACATTTTCATTAATGATCTGGATGATGGGATGGATTGCATCCTCAGCAAGTTCGTGGATGACACTAAACTGGGGGCTGAGGTAGATATGCTGGAGGGTAGAGATAGGGTCCAGAGTGACCTAGACAAATTGGAGGATTGGGCCAAAAAAATCTGATGAGGTTCAACAAGGACGAGTACAGAGTCCTGCACTTAGGATGGAAGAATCCCATGCACTGCTACAGGCTGGGGACTGACTGGCTAAGCGGCAGTTCTGCAGAAAAGGACCTGGGGATTACAGTGCATGAGAAGTTGGATATGAGTCAAGAGTGTGCCCTTGTTGCCAAGAAGGCTAATGGCACATTGGGCTGCATTATTAGGAACACTGCCAGTAGATCAAGGGAAGTGATTATTCCCCTTTATTCAGCACGGGTGAGGCCACATCTGGAGCACTACGTCCAGTTTTGGGCCCCCCACTACAGAAAGGATGTGGACAAATTGGAGAGAGTCCAGCCAAGGGCAACAAAAATTATTAGGGGCACATGACTTATGAGGAGAGGCTGAGGGAACTAAGCTTATTTAGTCTGCAGAAGAGTGGGGTTTCAAAGAGGATGGAGCTAGGCTGTTCTCAGTGGTGGCAGATGACAGAACAAGGAACAGTGGTCTCAAGTTGCAGTGGGGGATACCTAGGTTGGATATTAGGAAAAACTATTTCACTAGGAGGGTGGTGAAGCACTGGAATGGGTTACCTAGCGATGTAGTGGAATCTCCTTCCTTAGAGGTTTTTAAGGCCCGGCTTGACAAAGCCATGCCTGGGATGATTTAGTTGGTGTTGGTCCTGCTTTGAGTGGGAGGTTGGACTGGATGACCTCCTGAGGTCTCTTCCAATTCTAATCATCTATGATTCTATGATGCAGGATGCTATACATTTGTAATTGTCTGTGAAGAGACCACTTTACCCTTCATGCGATCTGCATATGACACAAACGAGATGAAGCACGAGACAGTTTAGTCTTGTCCACACAGAAGGCTAGACATTGCCTAATATCTAAGGGATGAAGACGTTGCTCCTTTGGGGATGAATGTGGCTTCGGAAAGAACAGAGGTAAATATACCACCTGGTTCAAATGAAACTGAGAAACCAGTTCACACAACAATTTTGGATGCGGTCATAAAGTCACTCTGTCTTTGGAGAATTGTGCATAAGGTGGCTCTGCCATCAGAGCCTGCAACTTGTAGACTCTCCTTGCAGATGTTATCGCTACTAGGAATGCAAGTTTTCTGACATACTAAGCGTACTACTAACTATACACAACAAGCGAAAAAACTAAACTAGTTGAGAGGTTGTGAGGTTAAAGCCACACAGAGCTCTGAGTCCAGCCACGGGTGGTAAGAAGAAATGGTGAGAATGGTGCTGCCTCATGTAGCCAGTGGAGGGGCTATGACCACTAAGCCCTCCATAGGTACTGCTAGGCAAATTTCTCCAGCTCCGGGCATGCACACACCTACGTGGAATACACAGCTTCATCTACTCAGCGATGAATCATTTTACAGATGGAATAACTAAGGTACAAAGAGGCTCTAACCCAGCCACTGTCAGAGTAAATAGTTGTCAATGAGAGGATGAGAATCCACTTCTCACTGATGAGGTTTGTGCCCAGTATACTTGGCCCTCTCCTTTTGTTCCTCCATACCATTAGAACCCATGTGTTCCACTATCATTCCTCTGATCAGTACTTAAAATTCACACACGCTCTCCTTTCTCAAACACAGACATAGCCATCGTTCACCTCTAACCTCCAGCCCAGACCCCTGAATCCATCCTCTTGGATGTCGTCCTACCACCTTACACTCCACATGGCTATGAAGGAACACTTGTTCTTTCCTCCTTACCCTGTCAGCAATACCATCTTCCTTTCCATCACCCACGCTTGTAACCTTAGTATCATCCTTGATCCCTCCCTTGCCTTCTCCTCCTCATATCCAAGACCTCACCAAATCGTAATGTTACTTTCTCAATAATATATACATACAGTATACCTCTTCATGTTGAACAATATTACATATGCATGCCCAATTGCTATAGTTAAAGTGTTTCCAATACACAGCCTATTCACCACGTATTTAGAACTCTACTGTAAGGCACTTTGAGGCTAACATGAAATGTCGTAGGTGACTAACACATAACACTATATGAAAGGTGAATAGAAAAATTATTTATAGTGGAGATTGCAGATCAATACAATGTACCGCAGGATTAGTGGTTTATGTGATGTGATGGAGGGAATCTACACATTCTGCGGACACTTTAGCCAAAGGTACCAAAGGGATGGCAATGGGCAGCCTATGGGGTATTTGGGGTGGGAGAGCCTCAGGCTGCCCCTCCCATCCTGCCTCCAAAACCATACTGTCCTTCACAATTATAACCATCCCCATTGCTTCAACCCCTTGCTACTCTCGACTTCAGCCTCCCTTCGTTTCTTCACTAGAAGGCACAAAGGGTGGTTGGATCATCCTTGCTGCTGGCTCCTCCAGAATGTCTGGGATCCAGCACAGAGAGCAGCCTTCCACTGACTGAAGGCTGGCTGCTGCCACAACCAGGGTGCAGGGTTCATTCTTCCCACCCTGCCTATGAAGAGCAATAAGATCCACCCCCACAACCACCAAAATCCCACGGGAGACCTCTGCCCGTAAATAAGATTATTTCAAAACAAATGTAGAAGCCAAGTAAAGCACCGTTGTTGTTGTTATTATTATTACTGATCTGTATTACTGTAGTACCTCAGAACACTCGGCATGGCCCGCACTGTGCTACGCACTGTACAAGCACAGAACAAAAGGGCAGTCCCTGCCCCATGGAGCGTCTAATCTAAGAATGCCAGGTCATTCAAGCAGGCAACAACGTTTGGATTTTTAGCTCTGAAGAAATCAACTTCTGCTTAACACCTGAAAATGAAACCCATGGTTTGTAACCCTCTTGATCTGCTCTAACTCAGTCACAAGCTAGTGGGCTGGATGCAGGAATCACTGGGGCACATTCTCTGGCTTGTGGTATGAAGGAGGTCAGGCTAGATGATCATCCCTTCTGGTCTTTAAATCTATTAACTCTACCTCTCCAAACTGTTATCAGACCTCCCTCAGCTAGTCCACCAGACTAAACACATCCACCAACCTACTGTCTCTTACAGACTTATTAAAGTAATCCAGGCCAGAGCTTCTCAACCTTTTCTAACTGGGGGTCCCAGTATAGAACAGATCCACCCTCCACTCTAGCGACAAAGAAAGGGTCAGTGGTCATGCCCCCTGAAACCTACTCACAAATCCCAGGCTAAGAACCTAAGCTAATGCTCTATCTGCCCTTCCCAAGGGATTTATGGAGACAGCACATAACAGAAATTATATTAATTCCATAGTGAACAGTATAGAAAAGGAAAGAAGCAAGCATCACTTACGCTCAACTGCGTGCACTGCAGATAAGGGCAGGAATAAGGAAAGAAAAGAGAAACATTCAGATTTTTACATTGAAAAGCACACATTCAGATAAGGCTGCATTTAAAAATGACACCTTCTAGAAAAGGAGGATAATAACTTTGCCAACCAGTCCCTAGAGCACGGGTTCTCACAACTAATTTTTAGTGGTCTCAGAGTGAGGCCATCAACTTTTGCTGGTGGCCGCTCTGACAATTTTTGCTAAATTACTTAATTAATTTCAGGAAAAACAAATAAATACACACATCTCCACATTCAAATCATAGGAATTTATTTATGTAGGGTTTTTTGTAAGGTGCTTTGCACGTTCTTGCCTTTTTTGTTATTTCTTTTGCTTTTCTGATTGCTTTTTTTTTTTTAAAGACTTGCTAACTAGTAAGTCTATTTCTGTAAAAAGTGGTATTTGTGTGTTTGTTAATACTACTTTTCACAGCAGCAGACTTGCTAGCTAGCTGGGAGGCAGTGAAAAGCAATATTAACAAACATACAAATATTATTTTTCACAACAGACTTACTCAGCCCTGGCAAGCTGGGGGACAAATTAAATCCTGGATGGGGAGGTGGGTAGGGAGGCAGCTTGGGGGCCAGGAGTAACGATGGGGTGGGAGGTGAGCCCGAAACTGGAGCCCTGCAGCCAAGGGCAAAAGAAAAGCAAAAGAAACAAAAATGTCAAGAACATGCAAAGCACCTTAGAATCATAGAAGATTAGGTTTGGAAGACATCAGGAGGTCATCCAGACCAACCCCAACTTAAAACCTCTAAGGATGGAGATTCCTCCACCTACATAGGTAACTCATTACAGTGCTTCATCACCATCCTAATGAAATAGTTTTTATTTCACTTATTTGTTTCTATTCTGTTTGGGTCCAGTAAAGAATAGAGATGACTGTATACTATTTTTATTATTAAATCTGCAAAAAAAAAACCTAAAAACCCTACATAAACATATGACAGTGATTTGGACATGTGTATGTGCATATTTATTTGTTTTTCCTAAAGTTAATTAAGTATTTTAGGAAAAATTGTCAGAGTGGCCACCAGCAAGAGTTGGTGGCCACACTCTAAGGCCACCAAAAATTTGTTGTCAGAACCCCTGGACTAGCTTTCCTTGAAAGAGTGAGCTGCATTAGCTAGCCCTCCTAAAAACCAACTGTCCCAAAGCTTGGATTCTCTTGATCTTTCTCACAGAGAAATCTGGGCTAAAACATGTCATCTTTTCAATAGGCAATTCAAAATGTCCGAATGCGGATTGGAAAGCAAAATTCTGAGGCTCAGTCAGCCCCACGAGAGAGGCTGAAAGATTTAAAATGTGATTTGAAAAAATGCTAAAGCCTGAAGAGAAGCTGTTGTTACAAGGGGGTGGCGGGGGAATGCAACAGTTACCTTTTGGCATTTTCCAGCCTAGGAAAAGTGATTGAGTTAAGATCAAGATTAGCTAGCCCATGCTAGCTAAACCAACCTAAACTCAAACCTTCTTCCTAGTCCAGACAAGACCTCAGATGTTCCTTGGTTTAGGGAAAGATCGGGGGTTGCACTGCAAGCCAGATACAAACCGGTCAATTTTGTGGCTGCAACGCATGGAATGAATTCATGTGAACAAGACTGCTCAGACCCTTTACCTATACCTTTCACGTAATGTATCTAGCTCTGGCCTGTACTGCTAGACCTCCACTAACATAGTGTGTACTACGGTCTAGAAGAGCATTTGTTTGGAAGTGTGTTTTCAGAGCAGGGTTTGTGTATGTGAAAACAAAACGTATATGTGGGAAGGCACAACACACTGTGTATGAAAATGGGGCTCTAACCAAGGAATGAATCAACCCAGGCAGAGGGGAGTTGTGGGAATGAAATGAGGGGCCTGCCCAAAGGCTAGTCTATACTGAAATCATATCAGTTGTACTTCACACCGTTAGTTACTTCGGTTCCACTTTATGTCTGGACAAGCCCTAAATCTCCTCTTATCCCTCACCCTATTTCCTGGAAGTAGAAACTCCAACAAGGACAGAAGTTATATCAGCTCTGAAGATAATCACTGAGAAATCAGCCAGCTGAGATCAGAACTAAATTTGGGCTCAAATTTTAAAAAGGCTTCTTAATTTGAACTTTTCTCCTTCCGTCATGGAAATGCCCATGCAGAAACCTGGTTTCAGAGATTAGTAACCAGCAGAAATCCTCAGGGCAAGGACTGAGTATTAACTAAAGAGACTGAAGATCTGCTCTCCTGAAACAAGGATCTGATCTAGCTTGAATATTGAGAGGATTCTGACGAGTAAAAGTGTGGACTCAACTCCAAGTGGCAGTTTTATAAATTTGATACCGGCACTTTGGTAGTAAGCCAGAAGCAGCCAAGAATTTTGGATGAGGGTATAAAAATATACTTTGTCCTCAAGGCAGCTGAGAGAACCCACCTTGCTCAGATCTCATGAAGGAGCTATTAATTTGGGAATGACAATCACGGTGCCTAATTTTTAGCTGCCTAGAAAAATCACAGGAACCACACTGTGATCCACAAAGCCTGAGCTAGGCACCTATGCTTCCTTTACAATATATGGGGAGAGACAGACACCTTCAAATGTGATTCACAACAGCCAGCATACTAGGCAGGAAGCTGTCTAAACTAGCCGATGGCAGATGCCAACCAGAGAGATGTGCCCTAAAACCTTCCCCTCTCTTGTGATGCCTAGGTCCGAGTTGCAGGATGGTGCCTGCTCAGCTCAGCAATCCATGGACAGGAACCAGCTGCCACCTGGAGTCATGCAGCTTCTTGGGGGAATGAGTTATGCACAAAACAGCTGGGGGAGGAGGAGGGGCTGCCACTACTCACCTGATAAATTTTAGCCCAGTGGTTAGAGCACTCACCTGGCGTGGGAGACCCAGGTCCAAGTCCCCCTTGACTGAAGGGGGAGAAAGGATTTGAAAAGGGATCTCCACCTTGCAGGAGGATGCTCTAACCACTGAGCTAAGTGATATTCTGATGTGGGGCTTCCTCAGTCTCTCCTGCTGAAGTTGTTACACTGTGGATAAATAAAGAGTGATTGGAGAAGGGACCTGGACCCAGGTCTCCCACCTTCCAGGTGGATGCCCTAATGACTGGACTACAGAGCCATTCTCATTCTCTCTCTTTCTGTCTGACCCAACAACTATTCCATGGTGGATAAATATTTATCTAGAGGGAGGTGGCAGTGTGCATGTCCAGAGGCAGAAAGTTAGGTGCTGTCATAAACAGAGATAAGAGTAGCATAAAATCCCTCCTTGGCAGCTGTACTGAATCGCTTTACCTGTAAGGGGTTAAGTAGCTCAAATCACCTAGTTGGTCCTTCTGGTCAGGTGCCAACGAGGAAAGAAGATACTTTCAAATCTAGGGGGGGAGAATTTGTTTGTGGCTTTTTTTTTTTGTTCCCTCTCCGGACAGAGAGAGAGACCAGGCAGGTACATCATCTCCTGAAAACATACCTGAAATGATCCATCTAAAATTACAAAAATTGTAAGTAAGGCAAGGAAATGCATTAGGTTATCTTTTGTTTTGGCTTGTGAATTTTCTTATGCTACAAAGGTAGTTTTATTTCTGTTTTTGTAACTGTGAAGCTGAGTCCAGAGGGGAGTCCTTTGTGTTTAAAATCTTTTTATTATCCTGTAAAGTTACCTTCCATCCTGATTTTGCAGGTGTGATTCTTTTACTTTTTTCTTTATAATAAAGTTCTTCTTTTAAGAACCTGATTGATTTTAGTGTCCTAAAGATAAAGGGTCTGGTCTGTACTCACATTGATAAGGCAATTAGTTGGTATACTATTCTCAAGCCTCCCCAGGAAAGGGAGTGAAGGGACTTGGGGGGATATTTTTGAGGGGTGGAGGAGATAGGGATTCCAAGTGACCCTCCCCTGAATTTTTGTGTAAATCAGTTGGTGGTGGCAGTAATACCGTCCAAGGACAAGGAAAGGAATTTGTGCCTTGGGGAAGATTTTCACCTAAGCTGGTACAATATAAGCTTAGGGGGTCTTTCATGCAGGTCCCCACAGCTGTATCCCAAAGTTCGGGGGGTGGGGATCCTGACATGGTGGCAGCATGGTGGGATCATTCTGAACCAGAAGCACAGACCTCAGGATTTTAAAAGGACACATTTTTTCCTTTTGGCTGCTTGAAAACTAGGGAGATTTTTTTTAAAGGGCACATTTTTTTTTTAAGCTGACAGCAGCTGGAGTTTTTTCTTTGCCTGAGGGCAGAGTAGTTAAGCTGCAGCAAGGAAATTCACAAGCTGTTGGTTTTTTTTTTCCCTAGCTCTCGGGCTAGGCTACAGTAAGGGCAGGAAGGTTAGCAAATATGACTGAAAGTGAGGTCCAGAAAAAACTGGAATTAGCCAGACTGGAGGCTGAAGAGAAAAAGAAGGAACATGAAAGACAAATGGAATTCAAACAAATGGAGATTGATGCACAAGTGGCCAGAGAAAAAGCTGCTCAGGAGAAGAGGGAAAGAGAGAGGCAGCATGAACTCGAGGTGATGAAGTGGAAGAGATGGAACCCTTCAGTAGCTGGCTCCACTTCCCAAAAATCCACAAATGGGAGTGACTATGTCCACAGTATGATGAATCCAGTGATATTGCTGAATATTTCATCATCTTTGAGAGACTGTGCCCCCTCCATGCAATTCCTGAGCATCAAAAAATGAATAAGATAATGGCAAAATTGACTGGAAGAGTTCTGGACATATTCAACAAGATGCCTATTGAGGATGCCTCTGACTATGGTAAATTTAAGGATTTGGATTTAAGGACCAAGCCCAAGTCCACAGATTTACATATGGGTCCTGAGATGACTCAGGAATCCGATCCTGGAACCACAGATCCACCCACAGTAGGTACAGACATTTCCTGGTAGATCAGCTGCCTGCTGGGATAAAGTGCTTTCTTTTTCCTTCCTTCTCTGTCTCTTTTCATCTTTGAGAGCAAAGCGCTTCTCCTCGAAGTGGGCCATTGCCTGATAGAGGATGTGGCACTAATTGAGGTCGGGTGGTGACGGCTTGCTCCTCCCAGCTTGTGATGTCCACATCAGTTTTCTTGAAATACACTTTGTAGCTTTATCTCTGACCACCATGGGATCTCTGACCATGGGTGAGCTGAGAGTAGAGGACAGGAGGTAGAATCTGGCATCCGCACACAATGTATAGCCCAGTGGAGTTGGTGCATGAAGATCATTGCTTCTATGCTGGTGACACTGGCTTCAGTGAGACTGCTGGCATTAGTGTAGTGATTTTCCCACTTGATGCGAAGGATCTTCTGGAGGCATCATTGGTGGTACCTCTCCAGACTCTTGAGATGCTGTTGATAGTCACCCAGGTTTCACATCCATAAAGGAGTGTAGGAATAACAATTGTCTTATAGATCTGGATCTTGGTGTCCTGCTATAGGTCACAGTCCGTGAAAACATGTCAGCGCAATTTCCCAAAGGAAGCACTTGGCACTGGATCCTGTGTTGGATCTCATTGTTGATTTATGCATTTTGAGAAGGTTGGCTACCAAGGTAGCAGAAATGCTCGACTATCTCCAAAGTCTGTCCCTCAATGGTGATTTGTGGTGGGTCATGCTGATGGGTGTTTTTTTTTTAAATTTTCTACGTCTCTGCTCGAAGTCTAAAGTCTTCAGGGCATCCACTACTGATCTTCAGTATGCTAATGACTGTGCCATCCTCACGCACACCGAGAATGGCCTTAAGTCCACATTGGATTTTTTTGCACAAGCTTACTGAAGCCTAGGACTCTCAATATGGAGAAGACTAAAGTGCTCCATCAGCCTGCTTCCAGCCTTGCGCATGACCACAGAATAGCACTGTGTTGTGATAAGACCTACACTGTTTATTTCTTGTTTTTAATAGTTAATAATAACAGTAGAATTTAGCTTACTACCTTCCTATGAGAGTAGAGTCCTCTCTCTCAAGCTATTATAGAAAAGGCATAAAAGCGTAATCAATGGTTCCTTCTGGCCTTAAAATCTAAAAATTAATTTGATCTCTTTATGTAGAAAAGTCAGTTTTCTGATAGAACCTATCAAAAATTTGTTTAACTTAGGTTCCAAGTATCCAATAGCCTGTACAGGATCACAGGTGAAAGCTGTGAGTGGTATATGAATTGCCCCAAGTTCTAGTACCTGGTTTCTTTTGGCTTTCATAGGCTTTAAGGAGTGAGATGACCTATGGCAGCTCCCTATCCTGAAATAAAAGCACTTCTCCCAAAGACTGAGAAAGCAGAGCATGTGACATTCTGCAGGACATTTTGTAAAACTGACCACCACCTAATACCTCCTGAACTGGCTGAGGAAGCCTGACCACCACACTGTGACCATCCAAGTAATGGCTGTTTAACCATGTCTGGAGCAGTCGCATTTGAAGTCATGCAATTGTCAATGAATATCTATACATCATCAGCTCTGGGATCCTGATCTTTCAGCTACAACACTGCTACCAGGAAGCTCTAAGAAGTGGAGTGGAGGGAGGAAAACTGAAGCAGCACTTATATCTAACATTGCTCCTATGACTGTCAAAATTTGGGTAGGTTGAAAAACACACTGTAGTGAATACAGCCACCAATGCCAGAAATCTGGTGAAAACTCTGGGGTCTGCAGCTAGCATCTTGTTTTGAAGACTGTCCCTCAGTCTGAACCTGAGGTAACTCTAGTGCAGCTGCATTATTGAGGTGTGGAAGTACTTATCTCAAAAGCCAAGTATTTGAACCAATCCTGAGAACTCAGGAAGAGGATTCCATGTGGAATCTGAGCTCTGATAGGCTAGTTGAGTCTTTTCAGATAGGCTCCCCTTTCTTTTTTTGGACCAAGAAAAAAGAAGAATCCTCTTTAAACAGGTTGAAAGTATTTCTATTCTATTGCAACCAAATCCCTTCTCCTTCAACAATTTTTCATTTGAAGGAATTCCTCAAAGGTGAAAGGTGTGTGCGTGCATACATGAAGCATTGTGTGGAACTGAATAGTTTAACTCCTCCCTGACCTTCCTATTACAGTGAAAAGCATATTTTCATAAAACTTACCCTCTGCATCCAGGTGTGGAAGTAGAGAAAGAATGGATGGGGCTGTGAAGGGGATTTCAATGCAAAGAGTCCCCTCTGTGAGCAAGAGTAGGTTAGCTGTAACCCTAATAATGTGAGATTTGTAGAAGTGAGGATTGTGTGAGGCAGTGGGAAAGAACTGTATGAGAAGTTGTTGTGACCTTGTGTTAGATAAGTATAGAGTGTAGACCATAGTCTAAACTGGTGAGAAAAATAAGATACCAGGACGACATATGTATAAACAAAATGCAGCTTTCGCCCATTATTATATGTAACAAAAGGTATAAATGCTTGCTGTAATTGTTTACCTAGAGAGAGACCTGTTTAGCTCTCTCCCGCCATGCAATTGCTAGAGATAATAAAGTATCTGACTTGCTGCACCCAACCTGAGAGTGAGAACTCTGTTTTTCTCCAACACAAGCTATAGTAACTACACAGCACTATCCACCATTCTACAAGACCGTTCTATCCCTTCCACCCTCTCTACACAGACTAGAGCCACTATTATCATATTCATGATCCTGATGTGGGTCCAAGACCTCACCAATCACATACAATAAGATAGTTATGCTGAACTCATCCACTGTACAGAGCCACAGACTGGAGGAGTGTCTCACTCTTGAAAGTGGGCTAGCTAGTCTACGCTCATATATCTAGTACACAGAAGAGTTGAAAAAGGCATTTAAGGCACGCCTCATTAATGTAACTATTTATTATAAAGCTGTAAATATGGGTCTGTATATGTTACATGATGGGTTGTTACATGGTGCAGCCGATTACAAGGGTAGAGTTAAAAATCTTTGTCAAAACGTAACTCTGAACACCTGGAGTTTCAAACATTTATGTTTCTGGAACTGCAACATACTACTAAGTTACATAAATACTTCCAATCTTAAATCTATTTTAAAAGGTTCTTGAGAATATATATTAAGGCATAAATTAAAACACTCTGTTACCCCAGAAATACTAACTTGCCTAACTTCTGTATAAAAATCACTTGAATTACTTTAAAATTCTCCATGTAACACTTTTGGACTCAACACGCTGACAGAGCTGTTTATAGCAGAACAGGGTTGCTTAATGAGATGGGACAGGCTGGTTGTATACATAGTCAAGGCTCCTCCTTCGTCCCACTTCCTCCCAGTTCTTCCTCAACCCAACATTTCTTCACTTGCTCCCGATGGTTCTCTTCTCCTACCCTGGCACTTCTGCCAATTCCTCCCCGCCCTGGCAGTGCTACTTCAGACAACTTTATCCATCATGGTTAATGACATGGAAATCAGAGGGAAATGTTCAAAGAGAAAAGCAGACATGCCAGGAAGTCAGGAGGCCACAGGGAAAAAAACCCCAAATACTTTACCATGGACATGAGACTGCTGAAAGCTTTTTCCAGGTGCAAAGTGAAAGTTTCCAGCTACCTGTAGGAAACAGTCATCTTTCATTAAAAGGCCCCATTCTACATTACAAAGTGAAGCATTAACACTTGCTGCCCCCTTTTCAAAGGTGATTTCCCCCTTCCATGTTACTTACCTGCTGAAACAGTCACAAGTGAACCAGCTACTCCCCAAAGAACCTTTTTCCAAATAAAACAATCAGTACTTTTCAGGAATTCGTAGAGCAGAGATGTCAGACACCTGGCTCACATACCATTTCTGATGTGTAGGGGGAGCCTACACAGATTGTGCAGAATCTAAGTTCTCATTTAAAAGACACCTCTACCCCGATATAATGCAGTCCTCAGGAGACAAAAAATCTCACCGTGTTACAGATGAGACTGCGTTATATCAAACTTGCTTTGCCCCCCCCCGTTCCTTGTTCCCTGACCGCCCCCTCCAGAGACCCCCATCCCTAATCACCCCCAGGATCCCACCCCCTTGTCCTCTGACTGCTCCGACCCCTATCCACCCATCCCCACCCCCTGACAGGCACTCATCGGCAGCGGCGGGAAGTGGAGCAGCCCGGCCCCAGTCCGCTCCACCCCGCCAGCTCCCAGCCACGGCGCTCCGCTTCCCGCCGTCAGTGAGTGCAGAGAGGTTGGGGAAAGAATGCCTCCCTGCACTCACCTCCAGCGGGAAGCAGTTTGACGCGGCCCCAGTCTGCTCCGCTTTCCTTGCCCCAACCCCAGCCGTGTCGCAGGGGGGCAGCTGGGGAAAGGTCCTGCACTCACCGGCGGCGGGAAGCGGACCGCCACAGCTGGGAGCTGGCGGAGTGGAGCTGGCTGGGGCTGGGCTGCTCCGTGAGTGCGGAGAGGTTGGGGAAAGGACGCCCTCTGCACTCACTGGCAGCGGAAAGCGGAGCGACACAGACACGGCTCCAGCGCGCTCCACTCTGCCACCTCCCAGCCGCGGCGCTCCGCTTCCTGCCGCCGGTGAGTGCAGGGAGGTTGGGGAAAGGATGCCCTCCGCACTCACCAGCAGCGGGAAGCAGAGCGACGTGGCCCCAGCCCGCTCCACTCTGCCACCTCCCAGCTGCGGCACTCCGCTTACTGCTGCAGGTGAGTGCAGGGAGGTTGGGGAAAGGACGCCTCCCCGTACTCACCTGTGGTGGGAAGCGGAGTGCTGCATCTGGGAGCTGGTGGAGTGGAGCAGGCTGGGGCCAGGCTGCTCCACTTCTGCCACTGCTGGTGAGTGCGGGGGTGGATCCCTTCCCCCAAACCCCCTCCCCAGAGTGGCACAGCTGGGGCTGGGGCGAGGGAAGCAGAGTGGGCTGCTCCTAGCCCCCCGCTAATCCCCAGGGCCATTCTGGGACTGCAGGGCCCCCAAAAGTGCCCTCCCACAGCTCCTGCCCCCCAGACCCTGGGGGCGGGAGCCCCTGACTGCCCCTAAGACCCTCTGCTCCTTACTGAACCCCTCAGCCCCAGCCTGGCCCGACACCCTTAACACACTGCTCAGAGCAGCATGTCAGAGCTTTACTGTTGTATGCGAACCCGCGTTCTAATGGGTCACGTTATATCGGGGTAGAGGTGTATATATATTTCAACCTTTCCTGCTTATGAAGGTAATTTTTTAAATGGGAACAAAATGTAACCAATGCACATGCAGCCAGCCTGAAACAATGTCTCTGAGAGATGTGAATTTCACCATCTACCTTAATCTCACTGGGGTGTCAACAGGAAAGACCGTATGTTAATGTCAACATTAACTATTTCATTGCTGATCGTTTTTAGCAGATACAATAATGGGGAGGGCTTAAGAGTGAAGTCCACAGGAGTAGAACTGAAAGTTGCTGCAGGGAAGATG
Source organism: Mauremys reevesii (assembly GCF_016161935.1). Taxonomy (NCBI): domain Eukaryota; kingdom Metazoa; phylum Chordata; order Testudines; family Geoemydidae; genus Mauremys; species Mauremys reevesii. Next base: position 17,446,435 of record NC_052635.1, on the reverse strand, counting down.
AGAGGAGACCCCTAGGAAGGGGGAAGAAAAACAGAAAAGGAAGATGAGGAAGGAAAATAAAGTGGAGTAACAAGGGGAACATATATTCCCAGAGTGATGCTGAATGCGACAATAAATCACTGAACAAACAAAGATAACTAAAAGTTCAGCCTAGGATGTTTAAAAGGGGCCTAAGGGAGTTAGGCACCAGTTCCACATACTTTCTATAGCAATTGGACACCTAATTCCCTTAGGGCCCTTTGAACATCCCAACCTTCCTGTGTAGACAAAGGCTAACTAAAATCAGAGTCAGCAAGACCCTGCCATGTGTGTTCTGTACTGGGCCTTTCAGCAATTGGTTAGCATACAGAGCAGGGGTGGGCAAGCTTCTTGGCGCAGGGGCCACATCTGGGTATGGATATTGTATGGTGGGCCATTAATGTTCACGAAATTGGGGGTTGGGGTGCGGGAAGTTGGTGTGGGCTGGGACGGATTCGGCGGGCAGGAGGGGGATCAGGGCTGGGGAATGGGGTTGGGCACAGGAGGGGGTCAGGGGTGCAGGCTCTGGATGGCGCTTACCTCAAGCAGCTCCCAGAAGCAGCGGCATGTTCCCACTCCAGCTCCTACATGGAGACATGGCCAGGTGACTGCACGCTGCCCTGTCCACAGGCACTGCCCCTGCAGCTCCCATTGGCCGCAGTTCCCAGCCAATGGGGGCTTCGGGGGCAGCGTGTGGACCCCCTGGCTGCCCCTATGTGTAGGAGCTAGACGGGGGAATATGCTGCTGCTTCTGGGAGCCGTGCGGAGCGGGGCAAGTCCCAAACCCCACTCCCTGATTGGAGCGCCAGAGCGGGGCAAGCCCCAGACCCTGCTCCCCAGAGGGAGTTCGAGGGCCGGATTAAAATGTCTGGAGGGCCCCCGGGCCATAGTTTGCCCACCCCTGATATACAGCTAGTGGCCATTGGTTAAAAATCCACCAGCCTCTCTGTCCCCACATGTTCTGAAAGGTCTAGCCAACAAAACACACAAGGCCATTGCTTTGTATTGCTTCTTTTTCTCCAGTTTGCAAAACTAACTGCTGTTTTATTTAGGCTCTTCTGCTGCACTCAGCACTGAGCACCTAACAATGCCCAACGGGCCTAAGTCCCAGCACCACAGAACTGTGGAGACATCATGCAAAGTGGGGGAAGGAGGGGAACTCCCAACCTCTGCCCTTTCCTGGTCACTAACAATGGGGTGATTTCAGGTGCCTGGCACAGGTGAGTGTTCAAGGGAAGCTCTCTCTCACCTTGTTGACCTCCAAGAATCCATACACTTGGCAGCCCTCATTCTTCTGCTCCTGCATTTTCTGGCTGAACCCTTCTCTCTTGCATTGTTCTATAGTGTCAGGGTTCTTGAAGGCCCAGCCACGCCGCCTGTATGCTTCTCTCACATCATCACAGGAATTACAGCACCTGCAAAAGTACAGGCACCATCTCACTCACCCTGAATGGAGGAGAAACAAAAATCAAGAGCAGAGACCACAAAATGTGGAACAATCTCTCTGCAGAGGACATAGAAGCGAATTCTCCTTCATACTGGGGCTACTAGTTTCTCTCAGCCGATGGTCTCTGGGTCAAGGGAAGACTAAATTCCCAGAACTGAAGGTGTCCATCCACCTAGATGAGCAGCTTTGAGTCACTACCTTCCTGAATCTGACAGCCATCAGAGAACCTCTGCATTCACAACAGAGCTCTGAGGATCTTCCCAATGGACCAGACTCTCTTTAGAAAGTGATACAACTTTTTAACCAGCCAGAGAAGTCCCATAAACAGGTCTGTTAATGCACCTCATCTTACTGGCTTGGAGTCTCCCCCCATGAATAAACAATTCACTCCTGCAGTGCACCCCCACTAGTCTACAGGTCTCAGGCCAAGAGAAACCCCCTTCACTCCCCTGCATCAAGGGGGAGACCAGGGTGGACTCTGGACACAGGACTGTGGTTTCTTTATTCTTTTGACATTTTTGTTACCTGAGAAGGGGAGGCTGGAGGGCTGAATCCCCCATGCCCCAGGAGACAGCATCTCCAGGCAGGGGCTGCAACCCGATGGATTATTCTAAGCCCAGAAAATTAAAAACAGGGGAGGAGAAAGAATCCAAGACCCTGTGGGCCAGATTCTGATCTGTTGTTGCAGGAGCATGCAAGGAGATGGGGAGAGCAATGTATCACCAGTTTGCCCCACATACAGAGCGCAGGTAAACATGATGAACTAGCCCTGAGTGTGCTCACAGCTAATGAGGGACACTTTTCCTTTTATACCCTGAGAGCCCCACCTAAGGGGAGAGACCCCAAGGGACACTTCTTTCCAGTCTGATCCAAGCTCACATGCCCAGAAGTGCTTAGCCCAAAACTGTAGATCCATATGGGAATTCTTGAAGGAGAACTCACACACAATATGGATTCATTCAACATCTGGGGCAAATGCTGCTGAGAAGATATGGAACAGGTCCCCCACTTCACTCTCTGAGATCAGGAGACCAGAAAATCGTGCATTCGCATGTGCACACACACACATACTCTTTTCTCCAACCTCCCATCAGGAGAATAGAGAAGTACGTGGGGTCTGTCACAAATCAGGAGGTTATGCAAGTGTGGGCTCACCCACCTGACCTCTGTCCAAATCAGGGTATTTGGGAAACACACACTCGAACCCCACTTCCCCACACAGGTCAGAACACCACAGATGTGTCATTCCACCCGTCTCCTCCAATTCTGGAGGTTAGGAATGTGCACACACCCCATTCCTGTCAGATCAGGATCAGCATACAACCCCCCACCCTAAGTAAGGAGATCAGGGAAGCCTTCATTTACCGGATGTCCTCCGACTCTGCTCCATAACAGCTCTCACAGCGATCAGCATCTAAGGAATCTGGATCAAACACTTTCTCCTCCTCTTTGCCCAGCTCTGAAACAAAATAAGACTTTCAAATAGTGTGACAGTTTTATGAATATGTCTCTGTGTCATCTTATGAATTTAACTGTGGTTTGTATCACTCATGATCTCACACTGCACTATGGATTAGAACGTCCCCTTTTTAATCTGACTCCACTCTGTGTCTAGTATAGAGCCAGTTGTGCTGGCATTTATATAGTTTGTTGAGATGTATAACAAGCTGGAGGGGGTGTTTCCCACCTCAGGGACAGTGAACACAGGAAGAGTCATCCAACCAATTCCCATGAATGACTGGCTTGCTAATGACTCTTAATCACGTTACCATCCTCTATGCAACCAGAGTGTTGGGCCCGTGAACCCAGCATGGCTGGGGCTTGGAGGTGTATACTGGGGCTCATAACTAAGGCTCCGGTTTAATCACAGGTATTATTAGTAAAAGTCTTGGACAGGTCACGGGCAATAAACAAAAAGTCACAGCCAGTGACCTGTCCATGACGTCTACTAAAAATACCCCTAACTAAATCTTAGGTGCTTGGGGAGATGGGGTGCTCCAGCAGACACTGCTGCTCTGGGGGTGGGGGGACGGGATCCTCTGGCGGTCACTGCAGCTGGGGGGGGGGGCGGAGCCGCCTGGGGGCCCCGCTGCTGCTGCTCCCGGACCTCTGCTCCGGGCAATGCAGGACCAGCTGTCTGGAGCCATCCAAGCAGCAGCCAGTGCAGCTGGCCCCAGGGCCGCCCAGCTGCTCGGGTGGCCCTGGGGTCAGACACAACAGCTGCTGAGCTGCAGTAGTCACAGAGGTCCCAGAAAGTCACAGAATCCATGACCTCCGGGAAAGACTCGTAACCTTACTCATGACCAAGACTGGCTTGTAAGCAGAAGGGGCTCTGTGTGCAGGAGGTTAAGGAACTTGCTGTAGGGGAGACAGGATTCTCCCACCAACCCTGAACTTGATCAGACCACAGACCCAAACTGGAGACGTGATCAGTCTCACAAGGGATGGGTGGGGGTTGTGTTCAGGTATTTGTTGTTTTGCCTAAATCTGTAACACTCTTGTGCTTTGTAACAGTAAACTCTGGATGTGGATAAGAAGTTCTTACACATCCCTTACTTTAATTGCCCCTGAAGAATTAAACAATAAACTAGAGAGGTCCACAGTGAGTTGGAGTTCTGGTATAAACAAGCTGCTGGGGAGGCTGGGGAGTGAGGTCTGGCACAAGTCTTGGGGCCAAAGGCAGTTGGACTGCAGAGTCCTGTCATCCCAAAGAGGGCACAAGAGAGGAAGTCTGTACCATGGGAGTGCCCAGGAGTCCAGAACTAGAAACTCTATGTGGACGCTGCTCAGATCCAGTTGCCTTGGAAGCATGTGGGATCCAGAAGTGGATCCAGTGCAGCAGACTGGTGATCATCCAGTAGGTTGGCTGGTATATCTTGTTACCTCATGAGTGTGACAGTCAGTGTGGCTCATGAACATGGATGAGCTTTGTGCCCTTCTGGTCACGAGATGCAGACATCACTCCTCCCCCGCTGCATTTATGTTAAAGCTCTGGGCCCACACCCACATTAGCCTTTTGATCCCTAAGATTCCCCACCAGTGCTAACTTCACTGCAACTTCACTGACAGTATCAAAAGTGTGAACTCCAGTAAGACAGAACGCCACCATGTCATGTAGACTTGCTCTGAGCAGAGTCGGGGCATGATGGTCGAAGCTCACCAGCATCTTGTCCACACTGGTGCTCCCTGTACTAATGTTAGCAAAGGGAATACATTTTAGAGGAAAGAGACTAGTGTAGGCAGTCTGAATAGCTGTCAGCTTCTGTGCAGACATGTCAGCTCCAGAGCTGAGGGCAGCCTCTAATGTATTCCAGCTATGCAACGACCAGATCCTATGAAATCCCAAAGACCAAAAAAAGGAGAAAATAAATGGCATGGGGTGACAGACACCCTTAAACCAGGCTCAGTCATAGCCTCGAGCAGGGCAGATCCCTGAAGAGCACCCATCTCTGCACATCCCACACCAGTGCACTTGAGACAACAGCATTACACTGCTGTGAACTCTCTGCTCAGAGTTCAAATACCCTTCGGCTGACACTTCAGTCCCAGGGATTTCCTATGGAAGGCAACAGAGGAAGACCAGTGGCAGTCAGGCCATTAGAGCATCCAACAGAGGAAGGCAGCAGGACGTTGTACTACCGTGTCTCTCGGCCTCCGGGGTCACAGGATTGCCATCTTTATCCAAACGTTGTTTAAAGAGATTGTGCTCCACATCTAGCTGCTGCTCTCCTGCCACATCCATGGCATCAATGCTCAAATCTGAAACCAGCAAGCAAGGGGAATTAAGGCAGGTTCTTTGTGGTCTGAGATGGTGTATGGAAGCAGCAAGCCAGTGAGAAACCACAAGCCTATTAACAAAGGGAAGATCACCAAGGCAGGAATCTAGGAGGAAGACTTCATCTGCAGATTAAGTGAAAATCAAGGAGTGGAAGGGGACTGGCATAAGAGGCTGCATTGTGGTGGCTGACAACCTCAAGGTGACTCCAAACTGCACCCCTGCATTTCAATCCCTCCTGCAAACAAGGCTTTTGCTGTCCAAGAGGGATCCTCTTCAGCTAGCTCTCATATAAATCATATTTTCACCTGGGCAGATAAACTCAAGCTAAATAACCTGCTGTGACGTTACTGATATAATCTGGGACCATATAGAACATGGTTGCAACCAAGGTCCTGTAGTGGCACAAAATCTTATGTAAAGGGTGTCATATAAGGTGTCTTAGACCAGGTTATGGGTTGCTGGTTATGATTATGCTATCTGTACGCATGTGTCATTTTTTTAGTTGAAGTTATGAATATTGGCTCTATACTGTCTGTACTTCAGACTTATGCTATGCTTCTGGGTGACATCCCAGACAATTTGGTGTTAGCTCTGCCTAGCCTGCTTGATGGCCCATTAAAGACCATCAGCTACACAACTGACCCATTGAGAGGAGGCAGATACGCCTTGTAACTCAGCAAAGTATGCAGGAACTTGCCCATGTGACTCCAGACTCCATTTTGCTGTAATTTTCCACAGTAAGAACAAAGAGGTGTTCTTACACCTGGAAAAATGCCTCATCGCCATCTTGTCTTCAATCCTGCTTCTTACCTCTGGAGGCACTTTGCTACAAATGGAAGCTCTACACAAAGGACTGAATGACCCATCCCAGCTGGGGATGTGCTCTAGAGACTTGATTTGAACCTGCAGTTTATTCTATCACTGCTACAAGCCTGAACTAAGAACTTTGCCATTACTGTATGTAATTGATTCCATTTAACCAATTCTAGCTCTCATCTCTACCTTTTTCCTTTTATGAATAAACCTTTAGATTTTAGATTCTAAAGGATTGGCAACAGCGTGATTTGTGGGTAAGATCTGATTTGTATATTAACCTGGGTCTGGGGCTTGATTCTTTGGGATCGAGAGAACCTTTTTCTTTTATTGGGGTGTTGGTTTTCATAACCATTTGTCCCCATAACAAGTGGCACTGGTGCTGATACTGGGAGACTGGAGTTTCTAAGGGAATTGCTTGTGTGACTTGTGGTTAGCCAGTGGGGTGAGACCAAAGTCCTCTTTGTCTGGCTGGTTTGGTTTGCCTTAGAGGTGGAAAAACTCCAGCCTTGGGCTGTAACTGCCCTGTTTAAGCAGTTGGTCCTGAATTGGCACTTTCAGTTGGGTCCCGCCAGAACCGCATCGTTACACCTGCCCAACCCTTTGCAGATACCTCAACTTGCTGGTAAAGCTTGAATTCACTTGGAGAACTCCCCCACCATTCCAATCCCAGCCGCTCTCCCCTGTGGCCCCTTTCCCATTACCTTTCACCAAAGTGTTTCAGATAGTCTTTGCTGGGCCCTAGTTTGTTACTTGGGGGGCTTGCCTGCTACTTGGGGACATGTAAATATCTTTCCAGGGGAAAGAAGCTGCCAGACTTGCTGGACTGTCCACTCCATCTTAAACATAGATGGGGAGGAAGTCTGAGATTGGAGTAGGGGAAGAATCCTCCCTAGGGTGATGGTATCTTCCGCAACTACATTTCAATGGGGTGATCTGAGACAGAGCACACAGAACTGCCCACCTTACTAAAAACAGAATAGAAATTGCAGTGTATACTCGAATGGTGGGATTTTTAATCACTTTCACTTTGCAGTTAAATTACCAAATACCTATTCCTCAGAGGAAATGTGAGGCTCCAGTGTTCATACTTGAGCTATCTGTGATCAAGGGTCTGAAAAATTTTTAAGTGTAAAAATAGTCTCCCCCCAAAAACAGCACAAATAGCTGAATGGATTTAGTTGCAACAAACCTCACAATTCAGCTAAAAAGTATTCAGACCAATAGAAACATTTTGGAGGAAGTTATTACAGAGTGAAAAATGTTTCACACGACATCAGTAACATAACTGATTTGGTTCCACGTGACATAAACGTACACGTTCAGAATTTAAACACAAGAGTCAAGAAAGTAGCTGGTTCCAAGATCTACTCTACAGTGACTTCCATAATAGACTCTGCACATTACAAAAATTAATGGCAACTGGGACAAGCCCGTGGAAGCAAGTCAGCATTATACTCCTTTCAAACAGGCTCTTTCTTCTTCACATGCAGGTCTCAAAGTACTTTACAGCAGTGGATAAAGAGCTTTATCCTCATTGCACAAATTAGGAAACACACTCAGAGAAATGAAGCAACTGGACCAGACTCCTACTGTGTCAAATGACAATGCTGGGAACAGAATCCAGGAGTCCTGACTGAATTCCCTGTTCTAACTACAGGGAAATGTAATTCCTTACTGCTGACAAGAAAAGCAGCTCAATAGCAAATCGAACTGCTGCGTGCACTGACTGGCCAGTGTGCTCAACCTCCAGCAGAGAGTGAAAGCTCCCTTCTTCTCAACTCTTTAGCAGACTTACTTACAAGCACAAGGCATATGCGGAAAGACAACATCTATATTAATCTTCAATTTGTCTCCTCTCGATTTGTCAACGTACAGTTCAGGGTGAACCTAGGAACAAAGAAAACAAAAGTCTTATTCCACCTGGAAGTACATGGCAAGGCCTTTTCGCTTGCCTTCTCCCCATCCCAGGAGCCTCTCTACAGGTGCCATGCCACCATACTTCCAAAGGCCTCCTCCACATGGGGTGCACAAGCTGGCACCTTCCGCAATGCTGTGACAGAGCAGTTGAAGCAGTTTCCAAATCTGGCAGTGCTTTTACCATGTGTGATGCTCCTAGACAGCAAAGTGATAATTTGGGGCTTTAAATTAAATAAAAGCAATTTAAAATATTTTCCTTTTTGCAATTTCTTCCCTACTAGGGAGTCTGTAAGTGGGAAACTGGTGGCTATCTCCTACTGGTGACATAGGAGAGTGCTCCCTTCACAGCAGAAGCTGGAGGAACCAGCAGCCCAGTATGACTTCTGCTGCCTTCTCCAGGCGGGGGATCCAGGCCTTAGTGGAGTTGACAGGTACAGAAAATCCAATCAGAGACACAGGAAGCCAATGCTAGGGTGACCAGGAGGGGAAAGAGGCTCCCTGCAGGGCCAGTGCCCATCTTTTTTGAGATAAGCAGGGAGGAAAGAGGAAGGGAGCAGCAACAGCTCACTAGTTGGGCTTTCAGCAGGGTCGATGCCAGCTCAAAACACAGTAAAGCAAAGTGTTACTGCAAGTCACTGATCCTACTTCCTTCCCAGTTCACAACAGAACTAGACCAAGCACTGCAAACCGCTGGCTCTGTGTGGCAGGAACATATATTAAATTCTAGCCACCATCACAGCAACAAGGCAGGTCCTCTGAGCCACGTGGGCTGCGCAGCCTAATGACCCAAGACAATAAGGCTGTCCACGAACACAGGGAAGCATTGCTAGTGGCCAGAGTCAGTACAGCAGCCCTCGAGTGCAGGACAGCGTGGCCTAGTGGCCAAATCCGGGGCCATCACCAAAGGAGGTGGCGGCCAGGGTAGGGGGACCCGAGCCCACCCGAATCCACCGGGTCCTGACTCAGGGCCCTAACAGTGGCAGAGAGGTCCATCACTGGGTCAGCAGGGAAATCCAACCACAACACGCTGACCTTCCACAGGTGGAAGATACCACTCACTCCACCTCCCTCAGTCACTTCCTACTGGGCTTCCTGAAGCTGCAGTATACAAACATCAGGGTCTCTGGGCTCCTTGGCACAGGTAACTCCCTGGGATTTCGACTCCAGCCAGCCAGCTGTAGGCCACAGGCCTCTGGTCTGGGCCGTGGGATCTCTGGCTCCTGCAGGCAAGGGCTGTAACAGCTCCTGGGCGGGAGCTTCCACCAAGCGTCCTTCTTCCTTACTGAGCTGGGCTGCTCTCCTTTGTACTAGCACAGGAGTTGGAGCATGCAGAGCATGGTCTGAGGGGCAAGACTTCCTCCACTCAGGGTGTGGGATTAACCCTTTCCTGCCTAGTGCAGGGTATGCACACCCCATCACACCATGGAAAAGGCAAGACAATGTGCAGTTACAGAATGGTCTTGTGCCTTGCAAAACTTGGGAGCCTGGCTCAGCTGTTGACAAACAGTGGAACCTGGTTGAATATGTGGCCCTACCTGCTTCCCAGGGCTCCAACGGGACAGCACAGGGAACACATAAACCCCAAAAAGACAGCAATACAAAGCTCTACTTACTTCCTTAGTGAGGTAGTACTGCAGCTCTGAGAAGAAAAGCAGGAGCATGATAAGTCCACTGATTACTGTCACTGCAAATGGAGAATGACAAGCATTACCATGGGCTGTGGTGGAGCAGCTCTGGGACTCACTAATCCACTACCTGACTCCCATAAAGAAAGCAGCTGGCATTACAGCAGGTGAGAAGAAACCAGGCTGCTCATGAAAATCGCTATCCTCCTCCCGTGTGCTCTGTAAAAAACACATGCTGATAGCCCAACTCAAATGCCAGTTAGACAGTAGATCTTGAAGGCTAGACCACAATGCAAATCTTTAATCCCTGCATTTCAAAGTTATTAAAGAGGAGAGTGAACCAGTACTGAATACCAAGATAGGAGCTGTTTTCATTCATTTGGGCACAGTCCTCCTCTCCCGGCCACCAAAGGAAACATTTCACATAGAAGAGATGCTTTCTGGTGTGGCTGCAGCCCCAGCTTGACTACGATCAGACCTTTATTTGGATAATGAGAGCATCCACAGTCACAGTAGATAGGATTAAAAAAGAACATCAGAATAGTCATACTGGGTCAGACCAAAGATCCATCAGTATCCTGTCTTTTGACAGTGGCCAATGCCAAGTGCTTCAGAGGGGATGAACAGAACAGGTCATCATCAAGTGATCCATCTCCTGTTGCCCATTACCAGCTTCTGGCAAACAGAGGCTAGGGACACCGTCCCTGCCCATCTTGGCTAATAGCCATTGATGGACCTATCCTCCATTAACGTATATAGTTCTTTTTTGAACCCTCTTATGGTCTTGGCCTTCAAAATATATTAAATATTGCAAATATATTATAGGTGGAGCTGGTAGCACTGCCTATATTTCAGGCTGACTGACATGTCCCATTACAAGACTCTGTTTTCAGTTGCTTATAACTTTAACCATTCAAGACAAAAATTTCCATGCTTGGTGTCTGCCTTAGGCTGAATTTGTTTTTGGAAAGTTTCAGCTAAAAGGGTTCAGCCCTTTCTGGAATGAAATTAGGGAAAATATGTTATTCTGCCCAAGCTAAAAAAATCTTACAACCATTTTGTTCAGACACAGTAGAGCCTCTATGCTTTGGAACAGAGACGTGGAATTTGGGGTCTCCCTTGGGTCAGAGAGGTACCTTCTAACATCCCCATGAAAATTCAGCCAAATTTGGCCAAGCTATAAGCCTCTGAAAAATCTGTTTGTGCATGCTCAGTAGAGACTTGTTAGAGTTTGACAACTAAACTATCCAAAGATTCCATCTGTACTGAGCGTGCTCCATCCCCTCACAGCTCTGGTGTGCAGAGCAACTGAGCATGCTTCAGTCCCATGCTACAGTGGCGGAGTGGGATTGAGAGAAGGGCAGGGATATGGGAGAATATATAGTGCAGGACTCTGTGTGGGGGGGTGTGTGTGAGAGAGAGATAGAGAGGTTGGACAGCAGCTGCGGGGTGGGGGAGGCAGAAACCTCTGAGGGGATTGGATAGGAGCAGAGCAGAAAGGGGGCAGGAGCAGGAAGATGGGGGGATGGATAAGTGCCAAATGGGAGGAGGTCCTAAGGAGAGGGCAATGAGGCCAGGCTGGGCACACAGGGGCAGAGGAGTCTATAACCAGCAGAGCACATTCCCCTCCAGAACCTGGAACTGAACCCAGCTAGCGAAAAGGGGGCAGCAAACAGGCAAGCTTGAGAGGGAGTTTGGAGGGAGAAAGAATACAATCACCATGATTTGGAAAGGTTGCATTGCCAATGCCAACACTGCTCCTGGCTCTTCCACCTGCATCTGAACCCAACCATGGGTGCCTGGTAACGGAAGATGAGAAGAAGGTGGAGCTGCTCAATGCCTACTTTGCTTCAGTCTTCACACACAAAATAACATATGACCCGACAACTAGCAAAGTTACCATCGACAATAAAGGGGAAGGCATGCAGATCAGGACAATAAAGAACACATCAGAGATGTTTTAATTACAATGAATTCAAGTCAGCAGGGCCTGATGCTATTCAACTCAGCATGCTGAAGGAATTAGCTGTAGAAATCTCAAAGCCACCTGGCAATAATATATTCAACCTCACTGATGACAGGAGTGGTCCTAGAAGACCAGAGAAGGGCTAACATAGTGCCCATCTTTAAAAAGGGGAAAAAGGAGGAGCCAAGGAACTATAGACCAATCAGCCTGACCTCATTACCTGGGAAGCTATTAGAGCAACATATAAAACATTCAATTTCCAAATACCTGGAGGATGAAGGGGTGAGCACTAGCAGCTAGCATGGATTTACTAAAAACAAATTATGCCAAACTAGCTTGATTTCCGTCTTTGACGAGGCAACTGGTTTGATGGATAGGGGGAATGCAGTGGACATAATATACCTGGACTTCAGCGATACTTCTGACACAGTCCAACATAATATTCTCTTAAGTAAGCTGGAGAAACACGGGCTCAGTAGAACTACCATTAAGTGGATATATAATTGGTTAAATAATCGCAAACAGAGTGACTATTAATGGAAAGATGTCAGATTGGAAGGAGGTCTCAAGTGGGGTTCCACAGGCATCTGTTCTGAGTCTGGTGTTATTTAACAACTTTATTAATGACCTGGATGTAAGAATAAAGAGCATACTGATAAAATCTGCAGATGACACAAAGCTAGGTGGGGTTGCAAACACTTTGATGGACAGCTCTAAAATTCAAAGGGATCCTGATAAATTGGAGAACTGGACTATACACAACAAGATGAAATTCAGCAAAGACAAATGTAAGGTGCTACACTTAGGGAAGAACAATCAAATGCACAAATACAGAATGGAGGAAAACTGGCTTGGCAACAGTACTGCTGAGAAAGATCTGGGAGTTGTGGATCACCTCAACATGAGTCAACAATGTGACAATTGCAAAAAAGGCAAATGTGATTTTGGGATGCATTAACAGAGGCATAGCATGGAGGCTTTCAAAAGGAGGCTGGAGAGCCATCTGTCTTGGATGCTTTAAACACAACAAATCCTGCATCTTGGCAAGGAGTTAGACTACATGACCCTTGCGGTCCCTTCTAACCCTATGATTCTATGAAAATGGAAAATGACTGCAAAAAAGGAAGATCAGAAGACGGTGGAGCTGCTCAGTGCCTACTTTGATTCAGTCTTCACACAAAAAATAACGTGACCAGACAACTAGCAAAGTAACCAGGAGTAACTGCGAAAAAGGATCTGGAGTTATGGTGGATCACAACCTAAATATGAGAGAACAATGTAACACTGCTGTCAAAAAAGCAAACCTCATTCTGGTATGTTGTGATGAGGTGTTCCACCCTATCCCGACTCACCACTAGGGTTAATGAGGGCCAAGAAGGAGGCTAATTAACCCGACAGGGCACAGCTGAGGAGAATCAGGCAGGCAAGTAATCCCCTGAGTGAGTGTGGGACCAGCTGGGAAGGAATGAGCTGAGCAGGACATATAAAGACAGAAAATTGGAAGCAGCAGGGGCTGCTGGGAAAGGGCAGACACTCCCAGGAGATGGGAGGAATGCTTGGAGACTACAGGGGTGTTGGCTGCAGTCATTCCCTTGGAAGAGGGAGGAGGCTTTGGGAACTGATAAACCAAGAAAGAGAAGGGGAACCAGTGGTAGAAAGCAGCCCAAGCAAAGAGCAGTGAGGGTAGAGGAGGACAGTCTGGACTGGAACCCAGAGCAGACAGCAGACCTGGTTCCCCTACCAGCCACTGGGGGAGTGGCACCAAGGCAGTGAATGGGAAGACTACCTAGGACTGCTGAGGAACTATACCACAGAAGGGAGAACTCTGAGTGACCTAGCCAGAGGACTGAGGCATGGAGAGGATGCTGTGATTCCTGAGACAGAGAAAGGGGCTGCAGGCTGGACAGCATTGGAGCAATGGCATGCAAACCGCTAAATAGGGGTCTACTGAATGAGCTAATGTCCAGAGTGACCAGGTGGTGCCAGACCAGCAGTGAGTGGTGCACCCCATGACAGATGCATTAGCAGGAGTGTGGTAAGCAAGACACAAGAAGTAATTCTTCCACCCTACTCAGCACTGATAAGGCTTCAAGTAGAGTATTGTGCCCAACTGTGGGCACCACATTTTGGGAAAGATGTGGACAAATTGGAGAAAGTCCAGAGAAGAGCAACAAAAATGATTAAGGGTCTAGAAAACATGACCTACGAGGAAAGATTGAAAAAACTGGGTTTATTTAGTCTGGAGAAAAGAAGACTGAGGGGGGGCATGGTAACAGTCTAGACATATGTAAAAATTGTTATTCTCCTTATCCATTGAGAACAGGACAAAAAGTAATGGGATTAAATTGCAGCAAGGGAGATTTAGGTTAGACACAGAAGAAACTTCCTAACTGTAAGGGATAGTTAAGCATTGGAACAAATTACTTTGAGAGGCTGCTGAGCCTCCATCATTCAAGGTTTTAAAAACACATCTAGACATGAACAGTCCCAGTCTTTTTAATCTCTCCTCATATAGAAGCTGTTCCATACCCCTAATCATTTTGATGCCCTTCTCTGTACTTTTTAAAATTCAAATATCTTTTTGAGATGGGGTGACCAGAACTGCACACAGTATTCCAGATGTGGGCATATTGTGGGTTTAGATAGTGCCATTATGATATTTTCTGTCCCTTCCCTAATGGTTCCTAACATTGTTCGCTTTTTTTGACTGTCAGTGCACACTGAGCGGATGTTTTCAGAGAACTATCCACAATGACTCCAAGATCTTTCTTGAGTGCTAACAGCTAATTTAGACCCCATCATTTTGTATGTACAGTTGGGATTGTTTTTCAATGTGCATTACTTTGCATTTATCAACACTGAATTTCATTTGCCATTTTGTTGCCCAGTCACTCAGTTTTGTGAGATCCCTTTGTAATTCCTTGCAGTCAGCTGTGGATTTAATTCTCTATACATGTGATACATAACTCTGAGCTACAGACATTATTCTAGCCCATGGCAGAGGATTACTGAGTTTACCGCAACATCTGAAATCAATGAGGGTAATTATTGCAAATCCTGGGACAGGTAAACTACTCCAGAGAAGTACTACCCTTTGGAAGGTACACAGATCGGTTCAGCCGTGATCCAGGAGACAAAGAAAGCACTTGTGGCATAAAGGATAAGCCTGAACTGGCTGAGGTACCTCTGATCCAAGAATTGACATGAAACTATAATCAAGAGGCCAAAACCTTGTTGGAAGGGTGTGAAGGACTGGAACCTGCCAATGTCTCTGTGTCAGAAGATGGGCCAGTAAACTAGCATGCAATGGAGACTGTTTATTGCTTTATTATGTTTTCTCTGTAATGCTTTTGTTCTAAATAATTGATTTGTGGTTTGTGGAAACTGTCTGGTCACTGACAACTCTGGCATAGTCCCTGGCAGAGGGGTGCTGGATGAAGGGACAGGGATGCAAGTCCCTACCCGGTCAAAGGTGAGGTCTGGTGCCCCTTGAGGAGACCACAGAGGGGGCAGAGATGCAGTTAATCCTAGAACTGAGAGATGGTGCTCTGGGGATGAATAAGCTGTTGTCTATAGGACCCCTGCTGCTTCAACTGTTGCAATAGTTGGAAGGCATGTTCTATTTGCAGGTACCAGGATAGGCGCGTCTAGGCCCACACAAAACTAAAGGTCTGCCTCCTCAGCTAAGGGGGAGGAACCACTAAGCCCAACCACAAGTGAGTACATGGGACAACAAAGGGGAAAACAGAAACGGGAGCGAGGTCAAAGGTTAATAATCAGGGAACTAGAAGGGGGCACTGAACAGAGACCCCTGGTCTGTGCCCACCACTCGTCAAAGGCATCTAAAGAATCTGTGGATACTGCCTGGAGGAACTCTACCTCGAGCCATGATCAGACAAGGGACCGGAAATAGGCCCCCACAGTCAGAGTACCCCCATCCAGCTTTCTCCTCCTGGAGTGATGGATGGCCATCTTGCCCAGTGCCAAAAGGAGGTCGACAAGGAGGTCCTGCAACTTTATAGGATCATGGATGGGGTGTGCAAGAATTAGAAAGTGTGTGGAAAAGTGCACTTAACCTCAATAAGAGATTCTGGGGGAGCCAGAAGAGGAACTGCAACCTTACAAACTCTACACAGATGTGTGCCAGGTTCTCCCTTTCACCACACAAGGGACAGGTGTAGGGAGAATTCATGAACTGTGTCAGGTACTCACTTGTGCTCACAGCTCCATGGAGGAGTTGCTAACTAATATTGCTGGGGGATTGTGGAACCAGAGTAGAGTACAGACTGGCCCACCCTCCTTAGGTGGCAACAGGTCCCACCATTTAGTGTTAGGGTGGGACACAAGGGCAGGGAAGTGGATGGTGTACATGCTTGCGCTTCACGTGTTTTCTGGGTCCAGTTCAGAGGTGGACTGGCTGGATGTCGTTCAGGCAACTCAGGTTGGTTTGTCAGGGGCAGCCAGGGAGGCTCACGGGGCAGGGGCACAATGAGGAGTTCCAGAGGCAGGTCAGGAGCAAGACCTGCTTGAGGAAAGCAAAAGAAGCAGGAGATAAGGCCTCTCAGCAAGGAAGTTGGGCAGAGAGCCCAGTTTAAGAATAAAGGACTGGAAGGTGGGCAGTGGGGCTTCTGGAGGAAGCTGGGAACTAACACAGAAGGTCAAATTGAGAGAGACAGAGCCTGAAAATAGGGTTCACTACCCCAGCATGGCTGGGACTCTGGGCTGACCAGACTGGACTGTGCTAAGCTTCACTTCTCTGTGCTAACCTAAGGACTTCCCATGCTGTGTGCCCAGGGACAAATAAACCCAAATGATTTGAAACCACTGTTAAGTGTCCCTTTAAATACTTCGTGAGGTGCATTAATCCCTGCAGAGCGGACAAGTCTCTCCCAGGGGTCTGTCTCAGTTTGACTCGCTGAACAGAGCTCACTGTATAAAGCAGGAGTACTGCAGCCCCAGAGGTTCAATCTTAGGAGGCAGCGAGGCCGGGTGGCCTACCCTGAGGGAAGAGCGAGACCTCTGGGGGTCTGGCACATCAGAGGGGTTCCTCCAAGAGACTGTTCCAAAGCTGGGGGTGCAGCACTGATCTTGTGGCTCCATAACACTATCTATTCCCTGAATGAGGCAAGGGTCCTGTGGAAAAAATAATATGGGATCACGTAATTAAAGACTGTATCATAACACACACCATTGGCAGAGGGAGGAGGATTAAGGTTCTATGGTAACCTTAATTCTGATATTTCCTAATTTTGGAGGGCTTGACTTGGCCACTTTAATATTCTTTTAATGGGGTGGTTTTGGCTCTATTATTTAAACATATATATTTGCATAATCAAACCCTCCTGCTTTAGGGCAGCATAAAGCAAACCCTTTTGCTTTAGGGCATCTTCCCTATATGCTGTTTATTCCATAATGGCCCAGTGGGAGGTTTCTTGTTCTTTTCTCTGCACTAGTTTGTATTGGCCACTGTCAGGAACAGGCTATTTGACTGACTGGATCACCACTTTGCTCCAAAATTCTGCACTACAGAAACCTTACATATGAATACTTGGCTCTCCTATACAGCAACAAACAGACAGGTCTTTCTTATAGCAAAACACAGTCTCTTATGACTTACTTTGGTCAAATAGATAAGATGTTTAAGGGTGCCTGCAGGACTCCCAGAACCTCACTATACCTAAAACTCCCAAAACAACACAACAAACAAAAGAACAAGAGCTTACTGAGCCTTGCCTGGGAGGATGACACAGACAGAAGGGAGTCACAGCCTTTATTTGAAATTTTAAATCTGAAGTGAGGAGTCAAAGGGCTATTCTACACTGGCAGCGCTTTAATGTGCCTTGTGTGGTCGTGGCACAGTGCTGGGAGAGAGCTCTCATAGACTTTAAGGTCAGAAGGGACCATTATGATCATCTAGTCTGACCTCCTGCACAATGCAGGCCACACAATCTCACCCACTCACCCTAACCTATGTCTGAGTTATTGAAGTCCTCAAATTGTGGTTTGAAGACTTCAAGCTGCAGAGAATCCTCCAGCAAGTGACCCATGCTACAGAGGAAGGCGAAAAACCTCCAGAGCCTCTGCCAATCTGCCCTGGAGGAAAATTCCTTCCTGACCCCAAATATGGCGATCAGTTAAACCCTAAGCATGTGGGCAAGACTCACCAGCCAGCACCCAGGAAAGAATTCTCAGATCCCATCCCATCTAACATCCCATCACAGACCACTGGGCGTACTTACCTGCTGATAATCAAAGATCAATTGCTCAATTAATTGCCAAAATTAGGCTATCCCATCATACCATCCCCTCCATAAACTTATCAAGCTTAGTCTTAAAGCCAGATATGTCTTTTGCCCCCACTACTCCCCTTGGAAGGCTGTTCCAGAACTTCACTCCTCTAACGGTTAGAAACCTTCGTCTAATTTCAAGTCTAAACTTCCTAGTGTCCAGTTTATATCCATTTGTTCTTGTGTCCACATTGGTACTAAGTTTAAATAATTCCTCTCCCTCCCTAATATTTATCCCTCTGATATATTTATAAAGAGCAATCATATCCCCCCTCAACCTTCTTTTGGTTAGGCTAAACAAGCCAAGCTCTTTGAGTCTCTTTCATAAGCCAGGTTTTCCATTCCTCGGATCATCTTAGTAGCCCGTCTGAACCTGTTCCGGTTTGAATTCATCCTTCTTAAACATGGGAGACCAGAACTGCACACAGTATTCCAGATGAGGTCTCACCAGTGCCTTGTATAACGGTACTAACACCTCATCATCTTTGCTGGAAATACCTCGCCTGATGCATCCTAAAACTGCATTAGCTTTTTTAACGGCCATATCACATTGACGGCTCATAGTCATCCTGTGATCAACCAATACTCCGAGGTCCTTCTCTTCCTCTGTTACTTCCAGCTGATGTGTCCCCAATTTATAACTAAAATTCTTGTTATTAATCCCTAAATGCATGACCTTGCACTTTTCACTATTAAATTTAATCCTATTACTATTACTCCAGTTTACAAGGTCATCCAGATCTTCCTGTATGATATCCCGGTCCTTCTCTGTGTTAGTAATACCTCCCAGCTTTGTGTCATCCGCAAACTTTATTAGCATATTCCCACTTTTTCTGCCAGGTCTCCCAGCGCTGTAAAAAAACCCACCTCCATGAGAAGCGTGGCTCCCAGCGCTGGTACCCTGTTTACACTGGCACTTTACAGCACTGAAACTTGCTGCGCTCAGGGGGGTGTTTTTTCACATGCCTGAGTGAGAAAAAGTTGCAGAGCTGTAAATTGCCAGTGTAGACAAGCCCAAACATCATGCCCACTGACCATCTTCAGAGTTAAAAGAAACCAGGTTCTGGGGCCTGAGTGGAGACTGAACAGCCTCTATCTACCCTACCCATCCCTCACTGCTGTTACTGGCTGTGCTGGCACTGGTCAGGTTACTCCTCAAAGCAGGGGTGGAAGAAGGAACAGAGAGAGGACAATGGGAAAGGGAAGCAGGGAGACAATCAGAAGGAAGGTGTGTGTGAACAATACAGTGAGGGAATATATGCCACTCCTAGCCCATTTATTACCACCTCTGGCCCTTAACTCCAGCTGGAAACATCACTCTGGCTTTGGGATGATCAGACACTATCTGCCCTATATGAGGGCTGGATGTTCTGCTGTGTAAGTGATGACATGGACGGGGAGGCTGGGATTGTTGTGTTTCTGGGTTGAGGGATGAGTACTGCTCTAGGACTGAGGAGTGAGTTTGGACAGTTTGTTTGGATGGGTATTGATGGTTCTTACCATGCGGGCAAGGGAGGTGGCTCTTTTCTTTTTACACAAGCAGACGTCCTTTATTCCAGCTTTGATGGCCACGGGCTGGAGTGGGTTAGATGACAACCTTTCCCCTGCGCATGGGGTGGTTCACCTTAGTGACTAGGGAGGTGAAAGACGCTCAGGGAGAAAGAGATAAGAATGTAGCTGGACTTGAAACGACCTATTCTTAGCCTTAGCGGGAGAGGAACAGCTGGGTTGTTATCCCTGCAGAGCGAGGGGGTGTTTTTCTCCCATCACGTTCTGTATTTGAGGGGGTTGCAGGTTGGGCACTGGGGGGCGGGGCTGGTTAAGGGAAGGGGAGAATTAGGTGGTTTTTGTAGCAAGCCCGCTGGCTCCTTGCGGAGGTGCCCGGCTACACGTGAGAGGCGGCGGGGAGCGCTGGGGGGCGGGAAAGCCTCGCTCCGGGCGGCCGAGGGCAGGGCTCCAGCGTGGGGCAAGAGAGCGATGGCCCGGGAGCCCCACACCCCGGGCTCGCCTGCCCCGCACGCTGCACGGGCTCCGACCGGGGCCCGCAGCGAGCGCCCCAGCGGGGGACGGGCTCAGCCAGGGGGACCTGCCAGCTCCACCCGCCCCCCCAGGCCAGGCCCCTCACCGAGCGCGCCCCCGCCCCTCACCGATTGCGCCCCCGCAGGTCTTGACCCGAAAATCCTCCAGCGTCTTGGGAAACGCATCGAACCGCTTCAGCCTCCACAGCGAGTCCATAGCGGCGGCGGCGACCCACTTCCGGCCGGCAGCGACCCCACTTCCGGCGCCAGCCCCCGCCTGCTGGGCGGAGCACTCCGCTGTGTGCCCCTCCCCCCACCGCAGGACGCCCTGGGAGCCCGCCCTGTGCTGGGGGCGGGGGTTAGTGACGTGGCGAGCCAGAGCCTCGCGCCTGGGCGGTGACATTGGGGGTGTTGCGCGCTGAGACTGCGGGTGTTGGGGGCGGGGTCATTGGAGTGACTGTGGGGTAACAAGTGGGGTGGGGTGACGGGGAGGGTCAGTGGGATGTGGAGTGTTGGGGTGAGACTGGGTGTGTTTGGTGACACTGTCAGTGGGGTCTCATAGGGTGACAGTGGGATGTGGAGTGTTGGGGTGAGATCGGGGAAGCTGAGGGGTGACGGTGGTGGTGTGTCATAGGCAGAGGTGAAAGTAAGCCAGTATGGGGTACCGGTAAAAAAAGGTGCAGTAGTGTACCAGGAAATAGTGGAGCATTCGGTACTGACTTATTTTCACCTCTTTTGGCTGCATAACAAAAAGTTCAAATTCAGAGCTAATAAAAGCTTGGAAAGGAAAAACTCATTGTCACATTTGTTTGTTGTTTCTCTCCCTCTCCTCCTTTATATTCAATGTATATGACTGAAGATTGCCTCATCCAGGGGGCAGAAAAGAACTGCCCTGGCTTTGGTCACCCTCCCCCCCAACAACCAAGACTAAAATTAACAAGGATGCCAGAAATAGCTCCAAATCCCACGACCACAGGGTGAAAAGACGGTTACTCACCTTTGTAACTGTTGTTCTTTGAGATGTGTTGCTCATATCCATTCCAATTAGGTGTGTGCGTGCCGTGTGCACACTCGTCTGAAGATTTTTACCCTAAAACACTCGGTGGGTCAGCTGGGTCGCCCCCTGGCGTGGCGCCGCTACAGCGCCAGATATATACCCCTGCCGACCCAACG
This sequence comes from Mauremys reevesii, assembly GCF_016161935.1. Taxonomy (NCBI): domain Eukaryota; kingdom Metazoa; phylum Chordata; order Testudines; family Geoemydidae; genus Mauremys; species Mauremys reevesii. The sequence goes on along the minus strand of NC_052635.1, from coordinate 17,425,390 downwards.
GCCCTTCAGTTCCTTCTTGCCGGCTACTCCGAAAGTGGGGAAGGAGGGCGGGTTTGGAATGGATATGAGCAACACATCTCGAAGAACAACAGTTACAAAGGTGAGTAACTGTCTTTTCTTCTTCAAGTGCTTGCTCATATCGATTCCAATTAGGTGATTCCCAAGCCTTACCTAGGCAGTGGGGTTGGAGTGAAACGTTGCAGAATGCAAAACTGCTGAGCTGAAGGCTGCATCGTCTCTAGACTGTTGAACCAATGCGTAGTGTGAGGCAAAGGTGTGAATCAATGACCAGGTAGCCGCCCGACATATTTCCTGGATGGGGACATGCGCCAGGAAGGCGGCAGAAGAGGCTTGCGCCCGCGTAGAATGGGCGGTGAGATGGCTAGCGGGAGTGTGAGCCAATTTGTAGCATGTTCAGATGCAGGATGTCACCCAAGATGAGATCTGTTGGGAAGAGACCGGCATGCCTTTCATGTGGTCTGCCACCGCTACACTGGAAGGGATTTGTTCTCTCTATATAAAAAGCGAGAGCCCTACGGACATCCAAAGTATGTAGTTGTTGTTCCCGGCGCGATGAGTGCGGCTTTGGGAAAAAAACTGGGAGGAAGATGTCTTGATTGACATGAAAGGCAGACACCACCTTAGGGAGGAAAGAGGGGTGTGGTCGCAGCTGTACCTTGTCCTTGTGGAATACCATATATGGGGGATCAGCCGTCAAGGCACGAAGCTCCGAAACTCGCCTCGCCGAGGTGATAGTGACGAGGAAGGCCGTCTTCCAGGAAAGGTACAGCAGGGAGCAGGTGGCCAGAGGCTCGAAGGGGGCCCCCATAAGCTTGGTCAGCACCAGGTTTAGATCCCAGGTGGGGGTTGGGTGCCTGATTTGAGGGTACAACCGTTCCAATCCCTTAAGGAACCTGGAAACTATGGGGTGAGAAAAAACTGAACGGCCATTTTCACCTGGGTGGAAGGCAGAAATACCTGCCAGATGTACCTTTATAGAAGAGACCGCCAGGCCCTGCTGTTTCAGGGACCAGAGGTAATCCAGGACCGCAGGGACAGAAACCTCTACGGGAATTAAGCTACTCTGAGTGCACCAGTGGGAGAAACGCTTCCACTTGGCGAGATAAGTCATCCTAGTGGAAGGCTTTCTACTTCCCAAGAGTACCTGTTGCACCGAGGCAGAGCAACGCAACTCAGATTGGTTCAACCACGTAGCAGCCATGCTGTGAGATAAAGGGACTGTAGGTCTGGGTGTTGAAGCCTGCCGAAGTCCTGCGTTATGAGGTCCGGCCACAGTGGCAGGGGAATCGGATCTGCCACTGAGAGGGCGAACAACAGGGTGTACCAATGCTGCCTCGGCCACGCTGGAGCAATGAGGATCAGGTTGGCTCTGTCCCTGCGGAGCTTGAGTAGGACTCTGTGAACGAGGGGAAACGGCGGGAAGGCATAAAATAGGTGCCTTGTCCACGGGAGGAGGAATGCGTCTGAGAGGGAGCCCGGGGAGCGTCCTTGGTAGGAGCAGAACACCTGGCATTTCCTGTTCTCTCGGGAGGCAAAGAGGTCTATGTGGGGAAAGCCCCACCTCTGGAAAACGGAATGGATAACGTCGGGACGGATCGACCACTCGTGAGACAGGAAGGACCTGCTGAGGCGATCTGCCAGAGTGTTCTGTACTCCTGGGAGAAAAGACGCTACCAAATCAATAGAGTGGGCTATGCAAAAGTCCCAAAGGTGAGTGGCTTCTTGACAAAGGAGGGAGGAGCGTGCCCCGCCCTGCTTGTTTATGTAAAACATGGTCGTTGTGTTGTCCGTGAACATTGATACACAACAGCCTTGGAGATGGTCCCAAAACACCTGGCATGCTTGACGGACTGCTCTCAGCTCCCTCACGTTGATATGCAAGGCCAGCTCCTGGGGCAACCAGAGGCCTTGAGTGTGAAGGTTCCCGAGGTGGGCACCCCAACCCAGAGATGATGCGTCCGTGGTTAGTGCCACTGAGGGTTGAGGTGAGTGGAAAGGCATCCCTGCGCAGACTCCAGAGGGGTCTAACCACCAAGTGAGGGAGTCAAGAACCGTCCTGGAGATAGTGATCACCGAATCTAGACTGTCTCTGTGTGGATGGTATAGTGAAGCAAGCCAGGTTTGGAAGCACCGGAGACGTAGTCTCGCATACTTGGTCACAAAGGTGCAGGATGCCATGTGACCTAATAGGCCGAGGCAGGTGCGCACCGACGTTGTCGGGAAGGATTGAAGGCTTCGAATAATCGAAGACATTGTTTGAAAACGTGGCTGGGGAAGGCAGGCCCTGGCCAGATTGGAGTCCAGAACTGCTCCAATGAAGTCTATTCTCTGCATTGGAGTCAGAGTAGACTTTTCTGTGTTGATCATGAGGCCTAGCCTCCCGAAGAGGTCTTTGACGATGCACAGGTGCTGTGATACTTGAGACTGGGAAGTCCCTCGAATGAGCCAATTGTCGAGATACGGGTAGACGTGTATTCGACGATGGCGGAAGGAGGCAGCTACTACGGCCATACATTTGGTGAAGACTCTTGGGGCCGTAGAAAGACCGAAGGGAAGCACCGTGAACTGGAAGTGTTGGTGGTTGACCACAAAACAGAGATACCGTCTGTGCGGCGGATAAATGGTGATGTGGAAATACGCGTCCTTCATATCGAGGGCGACATACCAGTCTCCCGGATCCAGGGATGGGATGATGGTCCCCAGGGATACCATGCGGAACTTCAGCTTTATCATGAATTTGTTGAGTTCTCGCAGGTCCAGGATTGGTCGGAGACCGCCCTTTGCCTTGGGGATTAAAAAGTAGCGGGAATAGAATCCCTTGCCCCTCGTGCCTTCTGGCACCTCCTCTGTGGCTCCCAGATTTAGGAGCGCCTGGACCTCTTGTAAGAGGAATTGTGAGAGGGGTCCCTGAAGAGGGACGGGTAGGGAGGGTGGGAGGGGGTGGTGAAACAAACTGGAGGTGGTATCCCGCTTCCACCGTGCGGAGGACCCAACGATCCGAGGTCAGCTGGGACCAGGCAGGGAGGAAATGGGACAGGCAGTTGAAGAAGGAGGGAGAAGGATCCGGCAGGGCAACTGGTGGGCCGTCCTCGGATGTCCCATCAAAAGTTTTGTTTGGGCCACATAGGTGGCTTAGGGGGCACTTGACTTTGGGTTCCCTGAGGGCCAGACTGTCTCCGCCGATTCCCCCTGCCGCGCCGTCTGGTCGTATCCTGACGCGGCCTAGCCTGGTTGTAAGGGCGGTGTGGTTGGGGCCGGAAGGACCTTCATTGGGTCACTGGCGTATGCATACCCAACGAGCGCATTATGATCCAATTGTCCTTCAGACTCTGCAACCTGGGGTCGGTTTTGTCTGAAAAAAGGCCCTGGCCCTCAAAGGGTAAATCCTGAATTGTCTGCTGCAATTCAGGGGGAAGGCCTGAAGCCTGTAGCCAGGAGATACGTCTCATCGTTACCCCGGACGCGAGCGTTCTGGTTGCCGAGTCCGCTGCGTCCAGAGAGGCCTGGAGGGAGGTTCTTGCCACTTTTTTACCCTCTTCAAGTAGGGCCGTAAATTCTGCGCGGGACTCCTGGGGAAGGAGCTCCATAAACTTGCCCACAGATACCCACATATTAAAATGATAGCGACTTAGGAGGGCTTGTTGATTTGCCACCCTAAGTTGGAGGCCCCCAGCCGAGTAAATTTTACGGCCTAGGAGGTCCATGCGTCTAGCCTCCTTCGCCTTAGGAGCTGATGCTTGCTGGTCATGACGCTTCCGTTCATTCACTGATCGGACAACCAGGGAGCAGGGAGGTGGGTGGGTGTAGAGATATTCGTACCCCTTTGAGGGGACCATATATTTCCTCTCTACTCCCCTAGCTGTAGGTGTAATTGAAGCTGGGGATTGCCAAATTGTGTCTGCATTGGCTTGTACAGTGCGGATAAACGGGAGAGCCACTCGAAGGGGTGCATCCGCCGATAAGATGTCCACGACCGGGTCCTCTATTTCAGCAACCTCCTCCATTGGTAAATTCATGTTCTGGGCTACTCTCCTCAAGAAGTCTTGATGGGCCCTGAGATCGATCGGAGGAGGGCCTGAGGAGGATGTTTCTGCTACGGCCTCATCGGGTGAGGAGGAGGAGGAGAGGCCCGGTACCAACGGGTCCTGAGGTGGGTCTTGGACTGGCGGGGCACCATCTGCATCAGGTGGAACCTCAGTGTCTGCAGACTGAAGTGGATCCTCGTCCGTGCCCGCGGGGGGAGGACGGCTCACTGTCGCTTCGGGAACCCTGTGCTCTGACGGGCCTGACCGTTGAGCCACTGATGGGGCACCTTGGGCCTGGTGGTATGCCCACGGAGTCCAAAAGGACCAGTGATGAGGACCTTGTTCGTGGCTTTGTGTCTCTGGATAATGGATGAGAACATCAGAGTCGCGTTCCTGATGGTAGGAAGTACTACCAGCCTGAGACGATACCGATGTGTGCCTCGAAGGCCATGGTGGTGCCAAGAGACCCTGGGGGGGCGCTGTTGTTCTTGGCGCTCGGTCCCGGGGCGGTACCGGGGAGCAGTACCGGACTTGTCGGTGCCGCAAGCGAGACTGGGACCTTCTACCGTGCCAGTGCCGGGAGGTCGACCGGGATCTTGAGTCCCTGTGCCGGGAGTGACTGCGGGACACACGGTACCGAGATCAGTACCGAGAGTCGGATCGGTACCAGGAGTATCTGTCTGGTGAACGAGATGCTGAACGTCTCCGGGAGTACGACCGGTACCGCGATGGAGAGTGGTGCCGGGACTGCGAGCGGTGCCGGGATCGGGAACGGCGGGAGCGGGAGCGTCTCCGAGACCGTGACCTGGAATGACATCTCTCGGGTGGACCGACGGAAGGAGGCCTTATCAGGATTGGAGAACCCGCACCGGTGGTGCCGGGGGTTGAGGCTGCATCGGCTCCGTCATAGTGATGAGCTCTCTTGCCGTAGAGAAAGTCTCTGGCGTAGAAGGGAGAGCGAGCTCAACCACAGCATGAGCCGGGGAGCTATGTGGCACTGGACTCAACGGCCCTTGTGGGACCGGAATCAACGGTGCCGCGCTAGGAGGAGCTGCCAACTGTGGTGCCGGTGTTGACGGTGCCGCAACGGTTGCCGGGGTCCGACGGACGGACTTTGATGCGCGCTCCTTTTGCGAGGATGGGGTCGGAGCACTATGGCATTTCCCAGTCGGGGAAAGAGAGCAGTGCCAGGGAGTCGGTGCCGGCAGATGTCGGTGCCGGGAGTCCTTCTCGGTACCGGAGTGATCCGGTGCCGAAGGTGTGCTCCTCACCAAGGCAGTCTGTTGGGTGGTTGGTACCAATGCCACAGGACTAAGTGCCGATTCCATGAGGAGCTGCTTTAATCGGAAGTCCCGCTCCTTCTTCGTTCTTGGTTTGAACAACTTGCAAATGCGGCACTAGTTCATCAGGTGGGATTCTCCTAAGCACTTTAGGCAGGAGTTGTGAGGATCCCCTATTGGCATCGGCTTCTAGCATGACGAGCACGGTTTGAATCCCGGTGCCTTGGGCATGGGCCTGCACCGGGTCGGAGGAAAGGGGCTAATCCCCAATCCCCTGTTCAACTATATACACTAACTATGAATATAAGTACTAAAACTAACTATAACTACAAGAAGTCGAACTATAAACACGGTAAAGAGTAAATAACTACGAGAAGCTAGGGATGTGGAGGTCAGCAAAAGCCGCTCTCCACAGTTCCAACGACCGTCACGGGCGGTAAGAAGGAACTGAAGGGCTGTTGGGTCGGCAGGGGTATATATCCAGCACTATAGCGGCACCACGCCAGGGGGCGACCCAGCTGACCCACCGAGTGTTGCTAAAAATCTTCCGACGAGCATGCACGCGGCGCGCGCACACCTAATTGGAATCGATATGAGCAAGCACTCGAAGAAGAACAGCTAAATTTAAACTGTGCCTATGCAGGCAGCAGGCTACCTGGCCAGGCTTCTCCCTCAGCCAATCCCCCTGCTACAAGCTAGAGCGGAGCCCCCGCAGCCCCTACTGAGTGCGAGGGTCGGGGGAACGCGGAGCCTAGCCACGTCGGGCAGCCTGGCTGGAGGAGAAGGGAGGACAAGGAGAAAAATGTGACAGTGAGTTTTCAGTTTTTCAGGCTTATTCCAATAGTAAAGTTTTACTGCAGACAGTACGGGTAGTAGTAATAGTAGCTTTAGTTTCTGAATCTAAGTCATGCAATGGGAGGGATCCAGGAAGTATGTGGGTTGCTTGTGTTTGGACTGTACGGGTACGAAATGTAACTTACTTCTACCCCTGGCCCCGCCCCCTCTGTCTGAGGTCCCACTCTTTGGGGGGGCAGAGTCAGGGTATTTTGCCGCCCCAAGCACGGCAGGCAGGCTGCCTTCGGCGGCTTGCCTGCGGGAGGTCCCCGGTCCCGCGAATTCGGCGGCAGCCTGTAGGAAGTCCACTGAAGCCGCGGGACCAGCAGACCCTCCGCAGGCATGCCGCCAAAGGTAGCCTGCTTGCCGCCCCAGGCACGCGCTTGACGTGCTGGTGCCTGGAGCCGCACCTGGGCAGAGTGGGACCCTTACTGGTAAGAGCTGTATTTTACTTTCACCCCTGGCTCTGCACCTCCTGCCTGCCCCAGCCCTGAGCCTCCTCCTGCACCCCCACCCTGAGCGCCCTCCAACACCCTAACTCCCTCCCAGACTGCACCCCACCCTGAGCGCCCTCCTGCACCCCCCATCCTGAGCCCCCTCCCACACCCTAACCCTAATCCAGACCTTCGAATCACAGTATCACAAAGTGTTAAACCAGGGGTCTCAAACTCAAATGACCACAAGGGCCACATGAGGACTAGTACATTGGCCTGAGGGCCACATTACTGACACCTCCCCCCATGCCATCCTTGGCCCCGCCCCCACTCCACCCCTTCCATGAGGCCCCGCCCCTGCCCTGCCTCTTCCCACCCCTTCCCTGCCCCCATTCCAACCCCTTCCCCGAAATCCCCACCCTAACTCTGCCCCCTCCCTGCCCCCAGGGGGTGCAGGAGGGATGAGGGGTGTGGCAGGGGGTCAGGGTTCATCAGGGGGGTCAGGGCAGGGGGGTCAGGGTGCAGGGTACAGCCAGGGGCGGCTCTAGACATTTCGTCGCCCCAAGCAGAGCGGCATGCCAGTCGCTGGTCCTGCGGCTCCAGTGGACCTCCCGCAGGCTCCACCGGGACGCCTGCGGGAGGTCCACCGGAGCCGCCTGCCGCCCGACTGGCAGAGCGCCTCCTGTGGCATGCCGCCCCAAGCACGTGCTTGGCGTGCTGGAGTCTGGAGCTGCCCCTGGGTACGGCAGGAGGTCGGGGTGCAGCAGGGTGCTCAGGGGAGTGGGTTGAGGTGCAGGAGGGGTGTGGCAGGGGGTCGGGGTGCAGGGTGCGGCAAGGGGCTCAGGGCAGGGGGTTTGACTGCAGGAGGGGTTCGGGGGGAGGGCTCTGGCCCGGCGCACACCGGGGGCAGGGCAGGCTCTCTGCCTGCCTGCCCTGAACCCGCGCTGCTCCAGGAAGCGTGCGGAACGTGGGGGAGGAGAGGCGGGGGTGCTGATGTTGCTTCAGGCACCACTGCCAGCAGCTCCCATTGGCCGTGGTTCCCCGTTCACGGTCAATGGGAGATGCTGGGGGCGGCGCCTGAAGCAATATCAACACCACCCCCCCCGCGCCTCTCCTCCCCCAGGTTCTTTCCGCTTCCCGGAGAGGCGTGGGAAGCCTGCCCTGCTCCCGGTGCGCGCCAGGTCAGAGCCGCTCTAGGTAAATGCTGGGGAAGGGCGGGGGGGCCGTGAGGAGCTCACAGGCCGCAGAAAATAACCTTGTGGGCCGCATGTTTGAGACCCCGGTGTTAAACCAAGATTTTCAGAAATAATGAAGCATATTAATAAAATACAAATATTTTTAAAATATTGTTTTTCATCTTTATCTCATCCTTTTAAAAAAATTGTATGTTTTATAATGTACATAATATATTACTATAGTAGTACATGTATATAATTTATACATATATATATATATATATATATATATATATAGGGGGGGTGCTCAAACATTTTTTACTGATAGGGGTGCGCGATCAAAAAAGTTTGGAGACCACTGAGCTAGTCTGATCTCCTCTACATCACCATAGAATTTCATCTAGTTACTCCTGCACTGAGCCCAGTAACAACTTCTGTTTGACTATAATGTATCATCTAGAATAGCGTCCACCCTTGATTTGAAGATATCAAGAGATGGAAAATCCATCACTTCCCTTGGTAGTTTGTTTCATTGGTTAATGACCTTCACTGTTAAAAATGTGTGCCTAATTACTAACTTGAGTTTGTCTGGCTTCACCTTCCAGCCATTGGTTGTTGCTCTACTTTTCTCTACTAAATGACAGAGCCCTTTAGTACCCCATGTTTTGTCCGTGTGAAAGTACTTATACACCATAATCACGTCATGTTCCAATCTTTTTTTTTTTGGATAATCTAAACAGATTGACCTCTTTAAATCTTTCATTGTAAGGCATTTTCTCCAACCCTTGAACCATTTTTGTGGCTCTTTTCTGAACCTTCTCCAATTTTTCAACATCCTTTTAAAAATGTCTCTAGAACTGGGTGCAGTATTCTAGCATCGGTCTTACCCAGTGCAATAAACAGAGATAAAATCACCTCTACTCCTACTTTTTAGTTCTGTTTATACATCCAAGGATCACATGAGCCTTTTTTGCCATGTTCAGTTGCTTGTCCACTTCATTAATTCGGAAACTGGTCTGAAATCAGTATGAAATTCAATAAAGGCAAGTATAAATTACTACATTTAGGAAGGAAAAATCAGATGCACAAAAACAAAATGAGGAATAACTGGTTAGGCAGTAGTACTCCAGAAAATTATCAGGGCTTTATAGTGACTCACAAATTGAATATAAGCCACCAACGTAATGCAGTGGTGGAAAAAGCTAATATAATTCTAGGGTGTATTAGCAGGAGCATCATATGCAAGAAATGGGAGATAACTGTCCTGCTCTACTCAGCACTGGTGAGGAGGACTCAGCTGGAACAGTTTCCAGTTTTGGGTGCCACATTTTAGGAAAGATGTGGATAAATTGGAGAGAGTCCAGAGGAGAGCAATTAAAATTATAAAAAGTTTATAAAAAAAATCAGACCTATGAGGAAAACTTAAAAAAACTGGACATGTTTAATTTTGAGAAAAGAAGATGGGTGGGGGGAAACTGACAACAGTCTTCAAATATGTTAAGGGGTGTTTTTAAAAGATGGTGATCATGTCCACTGAAGGTAGAATAAGAAGTAATGGGCTTAATCGTCAGCAAAGGAAGTTGAGAGCTTGTCTACAGTAACCAATGTATTAAATATTATTGGGTCAGCATTTAGTATTGGTAATAGACACTGAACAAGATTGTTTTGAATAAAATGTTTCTGATTAGGGTACAGTGTTAATGACCCCAAAGTGTGACTGGTACTACCAGGGAATTTGTTTACCCAATTTGTAGGGAGGGCTAGCTCAGTGGTTTGTGTATTGGCCTGCTAAACCCAGGGGGTTGTGAGGTCAGTCCTTGAGGGGGCCACTTAGGGATCTGGGGCAAAATCCGTCCTTGGTCCTGCTACTGAAAGCAGGGGGCTGGACTCAATGACCCCTTGGGGTCCCTTCCAGTTCTAGGAGATAGATATATATCTCCATATTATTAGTTACTGTATAACTTAATTTCTTTACCAATTTGGTTTTTTCCTTGCTTTCATGTTGTTTGCTGCCATTCGTTTGTTGAGTTTTACCTGTGTGTTGGTTAAACAGTTTAGCTACGTTATGCACATTGTAAATGATGTACAGCAATAATATAATACAGCAGAACTACAATTGCTTTTACATAGTGGCCAAGTTTAAATTAACTGACGGTGATTTCTAGCTGATTGCCAACTTCACTGTCCATATATGGTAGATTGAGGTGTATTTGACCAGTTTTTTATTTATAAGACACTTTATTTTTCTTTTCTTGATACTTGGGGGTTCCTTCACTGTCTACTGAGATCTTCTGATGTCTTTGTGTTGTGATATTTTCTGGTGTCTTTTGTCTGTGGGATGTAACCTTAAACAGCTTAAGTTAGTTAACATCATAACATTTTTTGTTTCTTTGTTTTACATTGTTTTTGTTTCTAGTAACTCTAATTTCATACACAGATTAATGAAGTGTGTTTACAATGTGATAGGGACCAAGTTTTTTATAACACAATCTATATTTTGCAATTGTTGTATAGATATTCATTTTTACATGAGCTGCATTACTAATACTTTATATGAAATGTAATGCTTAATGGCTAGAATAGCTGCTCACAATCTTCTATGAGAAGGTGAATTGCTTTCCCTTGCTGAGCACTCTGGTTTAGCAAAAGAGTTAGTAACAGATGTTTTACCAAGATTTTGAGAGTTAATTTGCTTGTGATACCAATTCCATTTTCATAAACTGTTTAGAAGCACAAGCTTTAACAACCACTATTTCCCTATAACATAAAAGAAAAGTGTATAACATTAAACCAAAATAAATTTTAAATGCAAGTCTATGCAAACACTTTAAGGGTATTAAATTTGCACAATGCTTTGTTGTGTTTGGGAGCCAAAGGTGGAAACCTGATGAAATTGTATGGTTAACTTTATGCATAAATTGTTATTTTAAAAGCAACAAAGAATCCTGTGGCACCTTATAGACTAACAGACGTTTTGCAGCATGAGCTTTCGTGGGTGAATACCCACTTCTTCGGATGCAAGTGGTGGAAATTTCCAGGGGCAGGTTTATATATGCAAGCAAGAAGCAAGCTAGAGATAACGAGGTTAGTTCAATCAGGGAGGATGAGGCCCTGTTCTAGCAGTTGAGATGTGAAAACCAAGGGAGGAGAAACTGGTTCTGTAACTGGCAAGCCATTCACAGTCTTTGTTTAATCCTGAGCTGATGGTGTCAAATTTGCAGATGAACTGGAGCTCAGCAGTTTCTCTTTGAAGTCTGGTCCTGAAGTTTTTTTGCTGCAGGATGGCCACCTTAAGATCTGCTATTGTGTGGCCAGGGAGGTTGAAGTGTTCTCCTACAGGTTTTTGTATATTGCCATTCCTAATATCTGATTTGTGTCCATTTATCCTTTTCCTTAGAGACTGTCCAGTTTGGCCAATGTACATAGCAGAGGGGCATTGCTGGCATATGATGGCATATATTACATTGGTGGATGTGCAGGATATTTGGTGGATATTTGTCTACCTTCATGCCTCCAGCTTCCATCCTGGGCACACCACAAGATCCATTGTCTACAGCCAAGCACTGAGGTACAACCGCATCTGCTCTAACCCCACAGACAGAGACCAACACCTACAAAATCTCCACCAAAGCATTCTCAAAACTACAGTACCCGCACGAAGAAATCAGGAGACAGATCAACAGAGCCAGACGTGTACCCAGAAGCCTCCTACTGCAAGACAAACCCAAGAAAGAAACCAACAGGACTCCACTGGCCATCACATACAGTCCCCAGCTAAAACCCCTCCAGCGCATCATCAGGGATCTACAACCCATCCTGGAGAATGATCCCACACTTTCACAGGCCTTGGGTGGCAGGCCAGTCCTCGCCCACAGACAACCTGCCAACCTGAAGCATATTCTCACCAGTAACTGCACACCGCACCATAGTAACTCTAGCTCAGGAACCAACCCATGCAACAAACCTCGATGCCAACTCTGCCCACATATCTACACCAGCAACACCATCACAGGACCTAACCAGATCAGCCACACCATCACCGGTTCATTCACCTGCACATCCACCAATGTAATATATGCCATCATATGCCAGCAATGCCCCTCTGCTATGTATATTGGCCAAACTGGACAGTCTCTAAGGGAAAGGATAAATGGACACAAATCAGATATTAGGAATGGCAATCTACAAAAACCTGTAGGAGAACACTTCAACCTCCCTGGCCACACAATAGCAGATCTTAAGGTGGCCATCCTGCAGCAAAAAAACTTCAGGACCAGACTTCAAAGAGAAACTGCTGAGCTCCAGTTCATCTGCAAATTTGACACCATCAGCTCAGGATTAAACAAAGACTGTGAATGGCTTGCCAATTACAGAACCAGTTTCTCCTCCCTTGGTTTTCACACCTCAACTGCTAGAACAGGGCCTCATCCTCCCTGATTGAACTAACCTCGTTATCTCTAGCTTGCTTCTTGCTTGCATATATAAACCTGCCCCTGGAAATTTCCACCACTTGCATCCGAAGAAGTGGGTATTCACCCACGAAAGCTCATGCTGCAAAACGTCTGTTAGTCTATAAGGTGCCACAGGATTCTTTGTTGCTTTTACAGATCCAGACTAACACGGCTACCTCTCTGATACTTGTTATTTTAAAATATTTTTGCTATGACATTCTTATAACTATATTTAAAAGTGCAAACAAGTTTATAAAACCCAAACAAGACATTGACTTTTTGTTAATATTACCTTTACCTTAATGTTGAGGTTTCCCCTGCTTTTTTTCCTTTGAATAAAGAATTTTAATTAAACAAACAGCTCCAGCCGAAGCCTCAGGGAAGGGACCGCTGCAGAAGTGAGGAGGAGAGCCCTGGACTGACACTTGGGGAACTGAGGTGAGGTCCACACAGAATCCTCTTCTTCTGGTTCCCTCAGGAACAGTGGAGTGCCTGGAGACATCTCAGGTGAACAAATCGGTACCAGGCACACCTCTGTTTATTTAGATGTCCTTGGTACTGAAAGCACGGCGGAGCCGACGAATGCTCAGTTGGGAGTCGCTGATCTGGTCAGGTCCTGAGGAAAACGGAACTCCTGTGGTACCGCCAGGGGCATCAGTACCAATGCTGATGGCTGTGCTGAAGTAGTTGTGGCTGGGGGTGTTTACAGTAGTGCAGTCTTTGATGAAGTTGAGTGCTTCATGCCCTCCAAGGGAGGCACAATCAGAGCGTGAGCAGGCTTCTTCAATGCCGAGGGAACAGCTCTTCTTGCTGCTTTGATCTGATGATGGTACTGAGGTTTGCTCTGGGGCTGAAGCCTTGCTTCCATGTGCGCTAGCTGTGCCCTGGGTATGAGAGGAACTGGAAGCCTCATCAGTACCTGACTGGAGAGCTGAAGGAACCAATGATCTCGGCATTTTAGAGGTAGTCTCTCTATCTGGTGAACTTGGGGCACTTTTATTCGAGGGCTTGTGAGAGGAATCCTGTATCTGCCTCTTGGGTGCCCTGAAAGTGTGGGGCTCTGAGGCAGCAGACTTACTTGGGGCCTGGCATACGGAGGAAGGGGATCCCTTGGCCTGAATATGAGGCCAGGTGTAAAGAGAGCTCCATCATAAGGAGGCAAAGTTTAATTTCTCGGTTTTTCCTGGCTCTTGATTTTTAATGCGAGGCAAAAGTTGCACTTTGGAGAGACATGCAATTCCTCGAAGGCAGCGGCTACAACCAGAATGTCTGTCGCTGACCGGGAGGGCCTTCTGCCACGACAAACAGCATCTGAAGCCAAGCTAACTAGGCATCATCTGACAAACAGAAAATGTCTGCCTACCTAAAACTATCTAAATAGTATAGAGAAAGGAGAAAGAAACTATTTAAAGAGAGGAAAGAAGCTAGAATAAAAGGAAATATGGGCTATGTGAGAACAAACACTACAACTAACTACAACTGCTAGAGTTTCGTCTCAGGTCGTGGTGGTTGAGAAGGAACTGAGGGGTTGTTCACCCATGCAGTGCTATCTAACAATAGGATGGGGCACGAAACTGACTAATGCATTCATGGACCTAATGGCCACCGCTATGCGAAATCTCCACTCAAAGGTGTAGGGGTGCTAGCACATCTTGAGTGGACACACGATTTGAAGAGCAGGATATTCTTGTAACCCTCTTGCTAGCTGGCATTAAGGTGTTCTTGGGTCACAGAAGGTCACTAGGATAGGCCAGCCCACTTGATCCTGGCTTCTTTCTCTTAGAGGCAGGCTGAGCCATTCAATTGCTGCTCAGACCTTCGAGATTGACAGCTAGCTCAGCCAGATTTTGCTCGACATTTCCCTACTAATGGTCAGATCAGCCAATCTCTATTCTCTGCTGTCACTAAGTGACAGCCAATTCCAGCTCTGCAATCCTGATGGACAGTAATCCTCACCATTCACCGCTCCTTGTCCCCTAAATGCTGCTCATTTTACCCTTTGATCACATGGGGTCCTGGCAGCAGGAGATAACATGACTAAATTGGGAATCCAGAGTTTTTTAGTTGTAAGTGGGAGTCGCCTTAATGTACCATTTTATTATCCTTTGCCTCAGTTTCTCCATCTGTAAAATAGGGATAATGATACTGCACCGTTGCTAAAGTGCTTTGAGATCTAAAGATGAAAAGTGCTATGTAACAGATAGGGGGTATTGTGTATTGATCAACGCCACTGAGCATCAAGGTTGGAAATACTGTAAGTCAGTAGCTAGTACCATTAAAGGAAATGAAGTTTTATAAATGTAAATTTGCTGGAAAAGATTGAAATATTCCTTGATATAGAAAGGAATTGACATTTACTTAACTGTGTATTGCCCAGACTTTAAGACATGTTGATTTTTTTAAAAGTGACCCTTAACTTAACTTACCGCAGCCTTACCTGAATCTGATTGACTGCTGTCTTGGGTGGGCAGAGCCTGTCACGGTACGCCTTGTCCCCCCGGCCATAACCTCTGGAGAGGTACCAGCTCGTTTTCAGGTGTGGGGAGGAGGAATTCTCTCACCAGAGCCCCTTTGTTACAGTGCCCACCTAGTTGGCTCAAACTAGGTGTTCCTGGGCATCTAGTCTCTCACTGTGTTAGACTGCAGCTCCCTGTTAGGAACACAGGAATTGTTCTGCTGGTTCAGACTATGGCCCAGCTGGCCCAGTGGCCTGTCAGACAGTGGCCAGCACCACTGCTTAAGAGGATGGTGCAAAGAACCCCCAATGGACAGTAATGGAATGTCCTTCCCCAGAGAAAGTCTTTCCCTCATCCTGTCAGTCCGAGGGTGGTGCTTGCCCCACAGCAGGAGGAGTTAGACCTTGCACTCGCATTGTTTGATCCTTCAGACCCACTTGTTCACAGGGAGACTGGGGAACTGCTTGATTCACACAGGAGCCACGGGGAGGAACCATGCTTAATCTTTTGGATAGATCATCATGACTTTCTACAACAATTTTCAGAGTTCGTTAGAAGGTGTCAGTAAAGTGATGTAATCCTGTGGCAGTCCCACACATCCTGCATTAGATAGCACATACCATTTCTTGCAGGCCAAGTGAAAAACTCATCCCAGTCAGACTTGACTAAACACTTGGACTTATTCTTTGGCTACAGCCTGAGAAGTCATTCACCTCAGAAGAATGGCCTCAGAACGGGGGGCTGGAACTAAACTATACTAGCACCTCCTTCAGCTCTTCTGAAAAGATCTAATTATGTCACCCCACTGCTAGAAAATGCACCTGCTCACTATGCTCCCACAGGGCAAGGGCCATCATCTTTGACCAAATCTAAGTGTTCATTTGAAGAGTAGGCTTGTAGCTCCAGGGGTTATGAAAAACCTTCCAAAGAGAACAGGATTCCAGGGCTGAGCTGTCTTCCCCAGGGCCTGGCTACGTGGGAGTGTTGTACCACTGTAACTAGGTACCAAGGTACGGCACTGCCACGTGTGCACTCAGTTATATTGGCATAAAGGTGCTGTACAGCTGTTCCCATAAAGGAAGGGCAGTAACTGCATCACTATAACGACATCCACACTAGGGCTCATATCAGTTTACCTATCTTAATAAAAATCATCTCCCAGCCAATAGTTATACTGGTGAAACTTTCAGGTGGAGCCCAGACCTTGCTGCCACTGCTCATCAGCGCGTCTACAAAATGCACTAGTGAGCCTGGGCACTTTCCAGCCACTATCTGCCATTTCCACCCAGCTCCCTACTTCCTTTTGAAGCTGTGTGTTTTGGTTTATTTTCCAGAGATGCCTTAGCTGCCTTTTCCCACATTAGAGTTTGTGGTGTCTGTGTTATGCTTCCCTCCTGCAGCACAGGCAACAAACAGCAGGCCTGGGGAGCAGGGCAGGAAATGTGCAAGAGAAGAGATATTTCCTGGGGCTATGCCCTTCTGCCCAGTTTCCTCCCAGCTCAGCCAGGCACAAAGCAAACTGCACAAGGAAGAGCTCCACTGCAGGACAGCGCCCATCTCACGGTACTGAAGCGCAGGTCAGGAAGAGAAAGCCCCAAGGGCATTTTTAGAACTGGAGCCACATGGAAGGAGGTTTTTGATAGAGGGAAAAGATTAAACGAGGGAAAATAAACCTCTTTCGTAGGGAATAACTTTATTGTAAAAGCTGAAAATACAGATCCCACTGGAGCTCCTACTAAAAGGGAAACAGTACAAAGTCATTTGGGAGCAGCTCTCCAGGCAGCACGAGGGCAATCTCTGGGGGCACCTTGTAACAGCAACATTTCTGGGGCAGGCAACAATCGTGTGCTTCAGAAAAGGAAAATTCCACCAATCTGCTGCTACCAGTCAACCCTAGAGCCTTTTTCCAGCTCGCCTCCAATCTCTGAGCCCTGCTCAGCCAGCTCCAGCCTCTGGTCCCCTGGCACAGTCCTGCTGGAAAGTTTCCATGGTGAACACTGCTGCCTATGGTGTTTCCATAGCGAGCACTATTGCCCCCCTGCCCCAGGTCTCAGCTTTGACACAACCCCACGCCCCTGAATTCACTCCCTGCAGCAGGTCTCTGCACACTCTGGGGACATTCCTCAGGATACACAGGCTGTGAAGAAGGGGAAAAACCCATGTTCTTATTGGTTCCATCCTCCCATGTGCCACAACCAACCATGTGGTTCAATGTTCCTGAGGACTGGTATTTGGCTGGGGCTACGAGAGTCAGGGCCACGTCAGTGGGCAGGCTGGCTCTGAGGAGGTCTGGCCCATGAAAATGGAGGGGATGGCTCTTGAAGGGACAATCGCCACCTTTTCCACTGCCACGTAGGATCTTCTGCAAGGTGGGCAAGAGTCTATTGTCCATGGCACCCTTGAAAATGGCACTGCCAAACCACACGTAGGGTTGGACCTTGTTCCTGCTGTGACCCATTTGCTGAACGCTGATCCTGCTACCTCAACTCATTCTGCTGGGCTGCTCTGGGTGTGGAACTCAGAGGGTGTATCTCTGGAGATTGGCCGTCCCACCCTAAAGCCACCAAGGCCAAGCTGTGGTTCAGGGATTCATCCAGCTTCCGCGTTTCTGCTTCTAGAACAGCAGCCTTGGGCTCCCTGGCCACAGTTGCTAAGGAGTGAGAGAGCTCCTGGTGCAGGCCCGATAGCTCCTGGCTGGTCTTTGCACAGCACTTGATGTAGTCCTGCTTGTGCTTCCGCTCCAGCACCAGCTGGGTTTGCAGAAGAGACACCTGAAGGAAGAGGAACAGGTTGAGCTCAAGGGGCCGAAGGAGAAGAAGTGACTTGCCTGCCATTCTGCTTCTCTCAAGATCCCGACCCAGTGCTACCAGTTCCCCAACAATCATCCCCCCCGCCCCAGGCCTGGCACCCCAGGGCTACCAGGCCAATCACAGCCATGCCCCGCCCAGCACCTCAATGCTACAACCTCCTCCCATCCACGCCCCAACCCACTCAGCACCCCAATGCTACAACCTCCTCCCATCCACGCCCCAACCCGCTCAGCACCCCAATGCTACAAACCCTCCCAGCCGCACCCCACCCCACTCAGCACCCCAATGCTACAACCTCCTCCCATCTGCACCCCACCCCACTCAGCACCCCAATGCTACAACCTCCTCCCATCTGCACCCCACCCCACTCAGCACCCCAATGCTACAAACCCTCCCAGCAGCACCCCACCCCGCTCAGCACCCCAATGCTACAACCACCACCCAACCACCCCCCAACCCCCACAGCACCCCAAAGCGACGAGCCCGCCCAGCCGCGCCCCACCCCACTCAGCACCCCAATGCTACAACCTCCTCCCATCAGCACCCCACCCCACTCAGCACCCCAATGCTACAACCTCCTCCCATCTGCACCCCACCCCACTCAGCACCCCAATGCTACAAACCCTCCCAGCAGCACCCCACCCCGCTCAGCACCCCAATGCTACAAACCCTCCCATCCACGCCCCAACCCACTCAGCACCCCAATGCTACAACCTCCTCCCATCCACGCCCCAACCCGCTCAGCACCCCAATGCTACAAACCCTCCCAGCCGCACCCCACCCCACTCAGCACCCCAATGCTACAACCTCCTCCCATCTGCACCCCACCCCACTCAGCACCCCAATGCTACAACCTCCTCCCATCCGCACCCCAGCCTGCTCAGCACCCCAATGCTACAAACCCTCCCATCCATGCCCCAACCCGCTCAGCACCCCAATGCTACAAACCCTCCCAGCCGCACCCCACCCCGCTCAGCACCCCAATGCTACAACCTCCTCCCATCCGCACCCCAGCCTGCTCAGCACCCCAATGCTACAAACGCTTCCAGCAGCGCCCCACCCCGCTCAGCACCCCAATGCTACAAACCCTTCCAGCCGCACCTCACCCCGCTCAGCACCCCAACATTACAACCCCCTCCCAGCCGCGCCCCACCCTTCTCAGCACCCTAATGCTACAACCCCCTCCCAGCCGCGCCCCACCCTTCTCAGCACCCTAACGCTACAAGCCCCTCCCAGTCCTGCCCCCACCCGGCTCAGCACCCCAATGCTACAAACCCTCCCAGCCGCACCCCACCCCGCTCAGCACCCCAATGCTACAAACCCCTCCCAGCCCTGCCCCCACCCCGCTCAGCACCCCAATGCTACAGACCCCTCCCAGCTGCGCCCCACCTCATGCCTCATGCCTCAGCACTGTGAGCCCTGTCACAGCCACACCTTACCTGGCCTGGGATCCCAGTGCTATGAGTGCCCTCAAAGCTCTGCCCAGCCTGGCACTGAGATCCCCTCACAGCCCTGCTCTGCCCTGGGCCCTAGCACTACAGCTCCCCTCACAGCCAGGGCTGGCCCAGTGCTACAAGCCCCCTCAGCGCCAGGCCCCTTCCAGGCCCCCATTCCTAGGAGTTTCCACACCCGTGTGCCCCACCCATGCAGATACGACCATCTAGCTGAGAGGTTTTCTACTCCTAACCTGCTTCTGCAACTCGGCGAGTCGCCTACGGAGAGCCCGGGCCTCCTCCTGGGAAGAAAATGCAACGAGAAGGCCTTTAGTCCTCATTCTGCCTGGGGCAGGACTAGAGCAGAGCAGGCGGGACTCTGCTAGGGTCACATGCTCAGGCTTCCATCCCTGTTCCTACCTGTCCTGAAGTTGATGCCTTATTCTGCCCAGAGTCAGACACAGGAAGTCCACAGGCATCTGGCAGTGAGAGGCCAGCACAGTCCCTCTTCAGCTTCCTCCGCTCACGCTCCACCTGCACACAGGACACACAGAAAGGGTCACAGCAGTTTGCCAGGGAGCAAGGAGCTAATAACCTGGGGTACCAGGTGGGCAGAGCAGGTTCTCCACTCAGAGGCACTTACCTCCAGATGGTGGCAGGGGAAGGAAGTGGGACAGAAAGGGCTTCACCCTGCAGCAAGACCAGCTGATGCTGGAGTGAGTGTGTGTGGGTACAATGGGCAGGCAGTGCTGGAGTGCGTGGGGGTGGGTGGGCAGTGCTGGAGTGCTGAGGGGCAGGGGGTGCTGGTGGGCGTGGCCAGGCAGTGATGGAGCACATGAGAGTGCAGTGCTGGAGAGTGTGGGCAGGCGGTGCTGGAGCGCTGGGGAGTGGGCAGTGCCGGAGGGCGCAGGCAGTGCTGGAAGGCGTGGGCAGGCAGTGCTGGAGCGCTAGGGAGTGAGCGGTGCCAGAGGGCGTGGGCACGGGTGGGCGGGGCTGGTGGGGGTGGATGGGCAGTGCTGGAGGGCGTGGGCAGGCAGTGCAGGAGTGCTGGGGAGTGGGCGATGCCAGAGGGCGTGGGCAGGCGGTGCAGGAGTGCTGGGGAGTGGGCGATGCCGGAGGGTGTGGGCACGGGTGGGCGGGGCTGGTGGGGGTGGACGGGCAGTGCTGGAGCATGCGGGGGTGGGCAGGCGGTGCCGGAGCACATGGGGGTGCTGTCATCCCAGAGTGCCAAAGGGAACTGGGGAGGCACTAGGATCTTGGCTCACCTGCTCTAGAGTCCTCCTGAGTTGGGTGTTGAGCTGCTCCAGCTGAGTTTTGTCATGTTCCAGCCTTGCGACAGCTCGCTGCAGACGTTCCAGCCGCTGCTGCAGCAGTCTCCTCTCTGCCCCTGCTGCCAGCTGCTCCTCTTCCTCTCCCATGGCCTGGGGTTGTACAGAGAAGAGTCTCGGCGAGCCTGTGCCATATGGGTATGTGCCCCAGATGCTCAGAGTGGGGAATCTGAACAAAGCTGGCTAGGGAGGCCTACAGAGAAGCACACTGTGCCTGAAGGGGAGCGCTCATCAGTCGCTCCCTCTGCTCCCAAAGCATAGGCACCAGCACCCGTCAGGGCTCAGGGGCCACTCTCCAGCACAGCCACAGGGTAGAATTAATCCAGGCCAGATACACACTTCTTACTTCTCCTCTCCCATGTGTGCACGTGCCCTGCCCACTCCCCCCTCCCTCACCTGCCGTTTCCCTGCTCTCTCCTCTCTAAGCAGCAGATCCGCATCTCCATTCAGAGCCTTGTTTGGAACGCTCTCCTCTAGGTCTCTGAGAGCTGAAGCAAGCTGCTCCTGTGGGAGTGACAAAAGGCACAGATCATCCTCTGGAAGCGAGGGTTGCAGTGCCCCCTGCTGGAGAGGGCACTCACTGCTGTTCCCAGTGAGGCAGACATATCTTGCTCGCTGGTGGAGTAATGTGGGCACAGGTCCTCCTACACCCTGCTGCCAACCCCATCCCTGGGGTGGCTGTCTCTCTGCTTCAGGCTGAACAGCCTGTGTTTGCCTGTTAGCTCTGCCCTGCCTGAGGGCCAGAGCCGATAGACTGCTGGCTTGCTCGGTCCTGCCTGAGAGCTTAGGCCACCGGTTGTTTGGTGCTCCGCCCTGCCGAGAGGCTCTAGGCGCTAGCACCTGATGTTAGGCAGTGACCCCAGTGATGTAGTGTGGCCTCCCTCCGACCCAGAGAGGGAGGGATGACTGCCACCACACTACACGGACTTACTGGCTACCTAGCAGCGCAGTTAGTCAGGGAGCAGCCCAGCAGGTGGTCCTAGGTGGTCTGATCCTTGATAGCAGGGCCATGAAGGTCTGTTAGTCCTGAACGTGAAGGGTCATAGCCAGTGAGGTACACACTTCATCCCATGGATCTCAGTGCCACTGCTGTGCAGTGCGCCAGCACTCTGTGCATTGCCAGGCCACTCATAGCCACCTCCACCACCTCACTCTCGGTGGGAGACCCGACAGACTTTTTCTGGCACTTCCATTGAGACTGGGCAGCAGCTTGGGGGGGTATGCAACAAAGCCTCCACCAGCCAGCCCACAGCAAGGAGCAAAGGTGCTGCAGCCCTATTGACAGGATTTCCTAGCCCAAGTGATTCCTAGTTCATGTACTGGTTTCAGCTCAGATTCTGCTGTCTGCACCAGCTTTTACAAACACATGGGTAAGGTAAGATCCTCCCATCAGCTTGTTGTCCTGGAGCTCCTCCACAGTAGATACGGCATCACCTGGCTCCTCTTTGCACTGACCTCAGCCAGCCCCTGCCCAAACTGTCTAGATCATGACGTGAAGACAGAGCCTCTCAAAGCGTTGACACTGGCTGTACCGCAGCCACGAGCAAAGGCGTCAGGGGGAGCCAGCACTGAAGCCAGAGTTTTCTGTGCCAGGAGCACCACCTATCAGAGCTCAGCACAAAGAATGCTGCAAGAGCACCTACCCTGAGGAGGAAGAGCGAAAAGGTAGTCCTGAAGGCAGGACACTCAGAGCACCAGGAGTGACTGGGCCAAGCATATACTGGTACCCAGAATTACCCCACAAATGCAGAAGGGCGAATCCAGCAATGGAGCTGCCTATAGCAAGGCCATGTTGGCGTGCAGCTGTTTCTCTTTTGGCACCTCTTGCCTTATCATTTTGGGCAGAGGTTCTGCCTCATTGCCTCTGTATAAATCCATGGTATGCCCACATCTTGAATACTGCATGCAGATGTGGTCACCCCATCTCAAAAAAGATATATTGGAATTGGAAAAAGTTCAGAAAAGGGCAACAAAAATTATTAGGGGTATGGAACAGCTTCAATATGAGGAGAGATCAATAAGACTGGGACTTTCAGCTTGGAAAAGAGATGGCTAAGGGGCGATATGATAGAGGTCCATAAAATCATGACTGGTGTGGAGAAAGTAGATAAGGAAGTGTTATTTACTGCTTCTCAATACACAAGAACTAGGGGTCACCAAATGAAATTAATAGGCAGCAGGTTTAAAACAAACAAAAGGAAGTATTTGTTCACCCAACACACAGTCAACCTGTGGAACTCTTTGCCAGAGGATGTTGTGAAGGCCAAGACTATAACAGGGTTCAAAAAGGAACTAAATAAATGCATGGATGGTAGGTCCATCAGTGGCTATTAGCCAGGATGGGCAGGGATGGTGTCCCTAGCCTCCCTTTGACAGAAGCTGGGAATGGGCAACAGGAGATGGATCACTTGATGATTATCTGTTCTGTCCATATCCTCTCATTAGGCCACTGTTGGAAGACAGGATACTGGGCTAGATGTACCTTTGGTCTGACCCAGTATGGCCGTTCTTATGTTCTCACTGAGTGGACTGGAGGTCACTGGAGCACACTGATTGCAAGTATTGAGGCCCCAACTGTGCCCCTGAGAACATCTCAATGCCAGCTGGTGCTGAGTTCACTGTTCTACAACAGCAACTCCTGTCAGACCTGAAAAACTCACAATGCTTTCTTAGTATTACCAAACAGGGTCATGTCAAGTCCCTAATAAAAGCTTATGTCAGACTGATCCTCATAATCTTTGTGAGATATATGTACACATGATATTTAAGGAGTTGTAAAGATGTACAGGAAAATATGTTTTAAAGTCTGAATCAAAGCAGGGTTGACAAGCAGGTTTTCACCAGACACAGGATGTATATTCATCAGTCTCCCTTGGTTCACATGTAATACAAGCATTATAAGCCAACATAATGGAAACCTATTTGCATATGACATCAACATCAGGATGTGAAGACAACATGGAGCCAGCACATCAGGGAGGGAGTAAGGAGGTTGTCCTGACTCTGGGGACAAAACAATGAGTTTTGGAGAATATAAGGAGAAGAAAAAAGACACTTTGTTATCCTTCACTGAGGAAAGAAAAAAGGACAATGCTTTTTGCATTCATGAAAAAGGATTCCCAACCATACTGGCTGGACATGTTGGGAGATTGCTTTAAGTTAGATAAAACTACTTTAGACAAGGGCCAGAGCCAATAGGAAGGGTGTTATACTTTTGTTTTATATGTAACTTTACTCACTATCTCTGAAATCTTAGCATGTGATGATAAACTTATGATTGTTCTCACTATAAATATATCTCAGTTCTGTGATGATATCAAAGACCTGAACCTGAGTTGTACCAGTCAAGTGTTGTGTATACTATTCCTTTGGGGAGAGCAACCCTCAGAATTCCTGTGAGTGTCCAGTGACAGGGGCTGGATACTACAGGAGGATGCTTTCCGAGGGGTTCAGAGATTGGGGGTGAACCTACAGTTAACCTGCAAAGCAGAGTGAGTGCTAGCAGAGCCCTGAGTATATTGGGTGGTTAGCAAACTGGTGGTGTCAGGGAGCACAGTTAAGCATCAGCAAGTCTCTCTCTCATTAGAGGCAGGAGGATAACAAGGTGACTCAGTCCTGGGCACTCCAAGAAGAGTCATGTGAACTACATCAAAGAGCTGACATTTGGGGTCTCTGGCCTTCATGGTGATGGCGCAGGACATTTCAGTGGTGAAGCCACCTGACTCAGCTTAGCGAATGGGGCTAGGTCTGCACTGGCAGAGCTCTCATCTAGAACTGAGATTTAGTGGTTTTGGCTGATCCAAGCTTCTGTTTTGAGGCTTTGTTCTTTAAGAAACTGTGGGCTGCTCTTGTGCCAGACTTAAGGATTTCTTGGAGTACCTCCAAGAGGGTTATGAAATCCTCTCCACATCTTCAGTGCTAAAGGCAATATCTGCTCTGAGGCAGATGGAATGGTTCTGCTGCACTGAATCAAAATTGGGGGGCAGAGGATGAACAATGCACCAACTGCTAAAAGTTTATGGTGCTGAGAACACAGAGCAGGTGCACATGCACCAGGAGGCCCAGGAAACACAGAGCAATAGGTTCCCTAGCCCAGGAGACTGGTAAGGTATGGGTCTATCCAATTGTGACAAAGTGGAAATTTCTCCTAGTGCTTTGGATGAGAATCGTGTGTGCCCCAGTTTCCCCTACTTGCTGCATGTGTACCCAGACAGTGGGAGAAGGGTGATTACTCTTTGCCTAGCTGCCTGGGCCGCACGTCCATGATGAACCTAGAAGACAATGACCCAGACATCTGGCTGCCTAGCAACTAATGACCATGGACTGCCAACCCACCCCCAACTACCATTTGTCATGGTACCACAGGCCCAGTGCTCTTTCCCTTGGCTCCGTACAGTTCCTGGGAGGAACCCCCATTAGTGTGTCAGTCCTCTTCGAGGGTTGCACTCTCTCTGTGGGGCTAAGCCCTTTAAGCCTCCATCGCCTCCTGGGACCACACCTCTGAGCCTTCAGCACGCCTGCCTCACTCCGTGAGGTCCCCTCAGTGAGTCCACTCGCACTGGACCTCTGAAGGGAGACTTGCACACCCAAAGGAAGCAATGCATCCCCAACCTCTTTAGACTGGAGTGACTCTCAGACAGCACTGTAAAACAGAAGATTTGTTAAATGTCTGTAATATGGCGTAGAAAGCCTTTAAGTGAGCATAGAGAATGGGAAGCTACAGCCAAATCCATCTGAGTCTGACCAGAGCCCAGGGCTCCCTCTCACAGCCCCCAGTTCAGCAGCGTTCCTGCTTCTCGCAGACCACACTTAACTCACTCAACCTGCTCCTTCTCCCTCCTTTGTCCCTCTTCCCGGGCAAACAACTCTTGGTTCTTGGCTGGTCCAAAGTGGCTGGTTTCCTCCAGAGAGGAGTGGGTAAGCAGTCCGTGGTTAGTAGCTGTTAGACAACCAGATGTGTGACAGCTAAACCTGCCTGGACATGGCAGAGCTGACCAGCTGAAAGCACTCACACCCGTAGTGTGGGTGATCATTTACCACTGGAAAGATTACCAAGGGACGTAGTGGATTCTCCATCACTTGAAGTGTTTACACTGAAATGGGAGGTCACTTTTTAAAAGTTTCCCTCTAGCTCAGCCAGAATCTACAGGTTCAATGCCGAAAACACTGGATGAGGTTCTCTGGCCTGTGCTATGCAGGAGGTCACACTAAATGAGTCAACAGTGTGCCCTTGTTGCCAAGAAGGCTAATGGCATTTTGGGCTGTATAAGTGGGGGCATTGCCAGCAGACCGAGGGACGTGATCATTCCCCTCTATTCGACACTGGTGAGGCCTCATCTGGAGTAGTGTGTCCAGTTTTGGGCCCCACACTAAAAGAAGGGTGTGGAAAAATTGGAAAGAGTCCAGCAGAGGGCAACAAAAATGATTAGGGGGCTGGAGCACATGACTTATGAGGAGAGGCTGAGGGAACTGGAATTGTTTAGTCTGCAGAAGAGAAGAATGAGGGGGGATTTGATAGCTGCTTTCAACTACCTGAAAGGGAGTTCCAAAGAGGATGGATCTAGGCTGTTTTCAGTGGTAGCAGATGACAAAACAAGGAGCAATGGTCTCAAGTTGCAGTGGAGGAAGCTGAGGTTGGATATTAGGACAAACTATTTCACTAGGAGGGTGGTGAAGCACTGGAATGGGTTACCTAGGGAGGTGGTGGAATCTCCTTCCTTAGAGGTTTTTAAGGTCAGGCTTGACAAAGCCCTGGCTGGGATGATTTAGTTGGGTTTGGTCCTGCTTTGAGCAGGGGTTTGGACTAAATGACCCGCTGAGGTCCCTTCCAACCCTGATATTCTATGATTCTATGATCAGTGGTCACCAACGGGTTGATTGCGATCGACTGGTCAATCCTTCTCCGGCGACACAGCAGGGCTACTGCTAAGACAGGCTCCCTGCCTGCCCCACCCCACACCGCTCCCAGAAGCGGCCAGTGCAGCCCTGCAGGCGAGGGTCTCCCTCCGCGCACTGCTCCTGCCAGCAAGCACTGTTCCTGCAGCTCCCATTGGCTGGGAACAGGAAGCTGTGGCCAATGGGAGATGAGGGGGCGGTACTTGCAGAGAGGGGCAGCGCATGGAGCCACGTGCCGCCCATCACCCCCAGGGGCCACAGGGGTATGTTAGCCCCTTCCACGAGTGGCATGGGGCCGTGGCAGGCAGGGAGCCTGCCTTAGCGGTAAGTGCAGCCTGGCGGGAGGTCGCACCCCAAACCCCAGCACTGAGCCCCCTCCCAGAGCCAGTACCCCCACCCCCTCCTACACCCCAACACTCTGCCCCAGACCAGAGCCCCTGGTGCACCCCAACCCCAGGCCCCAGGCTCAGCCCAGAGCCCCCTCCCACACTGCAAACCCCTCAGTTCCAGCCCAGAGCCCGCACCCCTTCCCGAACCCCAACCCTCTACCTCAACCCAATGAAAGTGAGTGAGGGTGGGGAAGAGCAAGTGACCAGGGCGGGGGGAGGAATGGAGTAAGTGGGGTGGGGCTTTAGGGGAAGGGGTGGGGCTTTGGGGGAAGGGGTGGGGTAGATCCTCAGTTGCCCTTAAATTCAAAAACTGATCTTGGGCGTAAAAAGGTTGTTTAATCTTGGATTAGATGATCATAATGGTTCCTTCTGGACTGAACATCTATGAATCTAAACAAAGTGCCATTGGATTCTTAAGACAGAAATAGACAGGCATCCTTTTCATGCAAGTCACCCACCAAACTGCCTACCTGAAGATGAAGCCGATCCTTATCCCGCTCTGATACCATGCTCTGTAGGACAGCCATTTCCTCCCTCAGGGTCCTACTGGCTGCTTCGCTCTGGGCCAGGGACAAAGCCAAGGCCTGTGCTTTCTCCCTCCATTCTATCTCCACACTCTCAGTCTGCTTCAGAACAGCCATCATGTGCTCCAGTTCCTGATCCTTCACCTTTTTCTCCTCTTCCAGCTGTTGGATCCACACCTTCTGCCTTTCCAATTGCTGGTCTCTCTCCTGGAGAACCTTCCTCTTGGCTGCCTCCTCTGTCTCCCATCTCAGGAGTTTCTGGATTTGGTTCTTTAGAGTCTCCCCTTCACCAGCTCTCCTTTGCAGAGCTGAGGTGAGCTGCTTCAGGAGCTCACCCTGTGTCCTCAGCTCCTGCTCTCTCCCTCTCAGAGTCTCCTCCAGGCCCCTGACTCTCTCTCTCTGGTGTTTGATCTCCTCATCCTTTTTGGCCAGTGTCTGCTGGAGATGCTGGAGACATTCTTGAAGACCCTTTACCTCCTCCTCTTCCAATTGTTTTCGCTTATCTTGGGCCTTGGTCTCCTGTTCCGTTTTGTTCAGGGCTTCTTCTGGAAGCTGCTCTCTCTCTCTGTGATGTCTCTCCTCCTTCTCAGCCAGTGTAAGCTGGAGACGGTGCAGGGTCTCCTGCTCTTCCTCTCGGTGCTGGAGCTGTTGAATGAGAGTCTCATTCTCCCACTCTCGCTCTCTTACAACTTCCTCTAGACAACTTGCTTGGTTCTGGCAGGACTTTAGTGCCACCTGCATTCTTTCTTCTTGACTCTGGTATATGCTAATTTGCTCCGCCTGCTTGAGGAGTTCTACATCCTTCTCCTTCACTATTTGGCTCATTCTGTCTAGATCCTGCTGTAAGCTCCTGGCACACTTTTCTTCCAGCTCTTTCTGCCCTAACAGCTCCTTGATATGCCCTTGCAAATACTCTATCTCCTGGTCTCTGGCTTGTAGAGACGATTTGGTATATTCAAGTGTCTTCAAGACAGCCTTAGTCTGTGTCACTGCATCTTCCTCATGCTGCTGAAGCTTATGGATTCCTTCCTCAAGGGCCTCTATTTCCCTCTCTCTCCCCCTCAGAGTCACCTGTGTTTGTTGAAGATTTGCTTGCATGGCTCTTGCCTGCTTCTCCTCCTCTGTTTTGTACTCCTCATATTGCTTTTGCAGGGATTCGATTTCTTGCTCTCGCTCCCTTAATATTGCTTCAAGACGGTCAAGAGTTTTCACCTGTTGCTCAACTTCTCTTTCTTGTTTTTGGAGTGTCCAGATCTGCTCTTTCTGAGACTTAATCACTCCATCTCTCTCCTTTAGTTCTTCCTT
This sequence comes from Mauremys reevesii, assembly GCF_016161935.1. NCBI lineage: Eukaryota > Metazoa > Chordata > Testudines > Geoemydidae > Mauremys > Mauremys reevesii. The sequence continues at coordinate 17,397,030 of NC_052635.1, read as the reverse complement.
GGCATATTCTAAATCTCTCTGTAAAACCTTCATCTGCCCTTCTGCTTCTTCCTCATGTTTCTGTATTTGCTGCATTTGGAATTCCAGCTCTCTGTCTTTGTCTTTTAAGGCTGCTTGTGTTTGCTCCAGATGTTCACAAAGAGGCTTTAGCTTCATTTCCATCTCTTCCTTAATATTCTGAATTTGCTTTTGTTGTGACTCAAGCTCTTGATCTCTCTGAGTCAGAGTGAGGGTCATCTGTTTTACTTTCTCCCGCAGGTCCTGTAGCTCTTCCTCCCGCTGATCCTCATACTGCTGGAAAATCCTTATCTGCTCCCGCTGCGATTCGATCTCACTCTCTTTGTCCCCGAGAATTGCTTTCATGTGTTCTAGGCTTGTGCGCAGAACCTTCACCTGCTTTTTCTCCTCCTCTTTCAATTCTTCAGCTACCTTTCTCTGAGACATAAGCTCACAATCTTTTTCCCTCAAGTCTACTTTGATCAGATAGAGCTTCTCCAGCAGAGCTTTCATTTGTGATCTTCCATGTTCTTCCAGAGTCTGGATTTTCTCTTCCTGGAATTTAATTTCCTTTACTTTCTCCTCTAGGTTTAAAGTCAGTCGTTCTAGAGCAGTCTTCTGCATTTCCCTCTGATTCTCTAGTTCCTGAATCTGTTCTTGTTGGGATTCCACCTCTCTGTCCTTCTCCTCTAGGTCTTTAGTAAGGTGATCTAAAGCTGTTCTTTGCACTTCTCTCTGCTGCTCCAGCTTGCTAATCTGTTCTTGCAGTGTTTCCATTTCTCCATCTCTCTGGCTTAAGGCAAGAGTCAGGTGATCCAGATTTTCCTGCAAAGCCTTCCCCAATGCAGCCTCCTTCTGCAATGTTTGGATTCCCTCCTGTTGAGTCTCTGCTTCCTCACTTTTCATTTTCAGGGCAGAGAGGGTTGTTTGAAGCTCTTGTTCTAGGGAGCGGCTCATCTTTGCTGCTATGTTTGCCCGAGTCTCAGAGGCAGAGACTGATTCCTGTAGAAGGTCCATCTCCCGTACCAGTTTCTCCTTAGCTGCTTGCAGCATGTCCCGTTCATGCTGAAACGGAGAGAAAATGACTTGAAAATAAATCTAGATAACTCTTCCCATCTCAGAACTGGGCTGTAGCTCTACTGCCTGGATGATGTGACACCCAAATTCTGCAAGTGTGGCTCTTAATGGAATAACTCTTCCGGTTGGGGTGGCTTTTCTCTCCCATCTAATTTTTCTTGTTCTTTGGTCACTCTTTATCTTTACCAGTGAGTTTGCCTGAAGTGTCTGGTGAATTTGCTCAGATATGCAAAGGCTAGTGTATATCCAATTGCCTTTGATGAAGTGGTGAATTAATTAATAAATTTGCACTGCTGAAGACAAGCAGCGCAAGGTGGTATGTTCCTGTTGTACAAGGCTGGGAGCTGGAGGGAATTCAGCTGGTGCCCTTCTCTGTGTGATTCATGAGTGGCTCTGGGAGCATTCATGCTGTATAGCTGGGTATGGTGCTCCGCATATGGTTATCCTGAGTGATAACAGTGCCTGGAGGGGTTTGCTGCTTGTCACTAGCAAAGCATTGTGGGAGACAGCTCAGGCTGGAGAGTTAAGGGGGCACAGCGGTCCAATGGTCCCAGGCTGCACCCCAGGGATCCCATCACAACTATTACAAAAGTTAACCTGAAAAACTGTATTGTAATTGTATTGAAAAACTATTGTAAGTATGTCTGGCTAATTCCATTCCCCTCCAGCTATCCCCATTGACCCCTTTCCTCTTCCTCCTGCCTACTGTACTGTGTTCATCTCCTTGCTAAGATAAACAGTCCCATGCCTTTCAACTTCTCTTCATATGGAAGTTTATCCAGGTCTCTAATCATTCTCATCATGTGTCCTGAATCAAGCACTGTGTTACAGGTAAGGGCATTCCATTAATTTAGAGAATGGCATTACAATTATTTTAAAAATTCTCTTTGCATTTATCAACATGGAATTTCATTTGCCATCATGCTGCTTATTTGTGTAACTTAGTTAGGTCCTTCTGAAGTTAGTCTTCTCCAGCCTTCACTAGTCTTAATAATTTAGTGTTATCTGAAAATTTTGCTTCCTCAATACCTATAAACCTTTTCCAGATAACTAATATATTAAACAACACTGGTCCTAGCACTGAGCCCTGGGGCAGCCAGCTGTTAAACTTTTTTCAACTATGAAAGTGAACCAAGCATTCCTTCTCTTTGTTTTCTGTCTTTTGGGCTCCAACTCTGCAAATACTTATGCAAGTGCTTAACTTCACAGCTGTGAGTAGTTCCAATGATCTCAGGAAGACTACTCGCAGTAGTAAAGCAAAGCATATGTGGAAGTCTTTGCAGAGTCAGTACCTTAACCAATTTCTGATCCATAACAATACTTTGCCTCTCATACCATGACTATTCCATTTCCTTTACATCCCCTTCTGAGAGACATTGTCAAAGACTTTGAAAGTCCAATAAATTACATCAACCAGTTCTTCTTTACCTATTACTTTAATGACAGAATTCTAATAGATTAATGAGGCACAGTTTTCCTTGGCAGAAGCTGTGCTGTTTAAACGCTATGACAGGCTCTTTTAGATGTTTTATAAAACTTACCAAGTACGGAAGTACCTAAATCTAAATTTAGCTTCCTGCGTTCCCAGGGTCGCTAGTACTAGTATGTACCATGGCCACAGCCTGCTCCCCAGAACTCACCGGAAGTCTGTCCAGATGTTGCATAATATCAGCCACCTTCACACACACACCAAAGGGTTCTCACGCTCACCAGATGCCTGCCCAGCTATTGATATTCACAGTGAACAAACCCTGCCTATGTCTCCCAACTGAAACCCACTCTTTCCTTATAGCAGTCTCTTCAGTGTGTGAAGATTATCAGTGGCTCATGAAAATCCCAAGCCTGGAACAGCAGGGGTATGAGTGGAGAGAAGTGAAATGCATTGGCAGAACTCTAGGGGTGGAACTCAGACTGGAATAGTGAGGATACTGTGGATCAGCAGCCAGGTGGCTCAGCAGCACTGCATGGGAAGCCTAGGACTGGATAAAAGGGCATGACAGAGGGGCTATAGGAGGGATGGGGAAACTTGCTCAATGTCTGCACACTCTGTCTGGTTACACATGCTTCTAACTTTGAGGGGAGCACCAGAAATTAGAAAATAGACATGGGAGATGGCACTGTGCAGGAGTTTTCAATTTAGTGGCTCTGGGGCCAGGGCAGGGTTGTTCCCAAGAATGCAGTGTTAAAAGAGCTCTGTCCAGGCTTTCCTTGAATGGCCATTATGTAACAAAGCTTCAGGGCCATCTGCCAGCCTCACCACAACATCCCTTCTTTGCTTCTCGGTGCCCTCAAGGCTCCTCTCCAAGGATGCAACCTCCCCATGCAACGTCACAACCTCCTTCTTTAGGGCAATGACCTCTTCTTGCAGCGTGGCCTGGAGTGAGCCCTGCTTCCCTTCTACCATCCGCATCTCTGCAATGGGGCAGGGGGAGAAGAGGAACCAAAACAAAACCAAACAATGCTGGGCAAGAGCCATGATCTTTCCATTCAGCTGCCCTTTGCTTCCCAGGCTCCAGCCCACAATGGGGAGATTGGGTTACGCTCAGAGAAGTATCTTGGTCTGAGGTATTGGCTTAAGGAAGTTCAGGTGAAACCAGAGTTCAGAGGCAGAGGGAGTGAACAAGGCGCAGTCAATAAGATTAGGTCAGCAGACTGGTGCAAGTGAGCATCATCAGTATAGTAGTGAGAGCTGAGGTGGATAAGATTACAAAAGGAAAATATATAGGAAGGAAAAGGATGAATACCAACTGACGTAGGGCTCCATCCAAGAACAAGTCTGGGTGCAGAGGAGCTGCTACCACAAAGGAGGGAGCAATAAGGTTGCAAAAGGATGTTGCAGAATTAGAAAGAGTTCCAAGATGGGCAATAAGGGGCTCTGCCATAGAGAGAGACTGAAAAGGCTCAGACTGTTCAACTAGGCCTAGGGGACATGACAGAAGCCTATAAAATACTGACTGGTCTAGGGCGGGAGGATAGGGAGTTTATGTCCCACTACATAGGAACAGGGGACAATCCATGACATTGAAAGGCAGACAATTCCAAGTGCTTGGTGGGTACGAGTGGTGCCATGACAGATGAGAAGCCAAGATGCCCACATAGCTGTGGTATGGAGGGGTCCACACTACTGGAGGCCGAGGGAAGCGAGGAAGAGTAAGAGAGACAGGACAATTAGCTACATGTAGGGGAGTAGTTACTGTGCTATAGCCTAGGGCAAGACCCAGAGTGAGATCTGTTTGAGGGGCTGTTTGTGAAAAGTGACTGGGGAGATGAGAGACAGTGTCTCCATCAAGCATTTTGCTGGGGCGGGAGATTCAGCAGCAGCCTGTGCTCAGACTGTATCAGGGCTAGGAAGGGGAGGGTTGAGAAGGAAGCAGAAGCGGCAGATTGTAGAAAACTGGGGAAGGTAGCAGAGGCACATGATTTATTGACAACTGCAATAACGCAAGGATCCTGGGGGAGGAGATAGAGCTAATGCACTGGAAAATGGAGGAGAAGCCTCCATTACACAGGAATGCCCCAGGTTAGCCCAGGGCAGGAGGAGGGAAGAGAGGACTCTTCAAGTACTGCAAGGAGCACTGCAGGGAACCAAGGCTGTCTCTGCAATGATTCACCATCTATTCAGGAGCGCCAGTCTGTGTGGGCTCTCATGGTGGCTCTTCCTCTCCCCCAACTGCCATCTTCACTCCCTTGCTGATAAAGCAGAGTGGGCCTGTACAGTGGGAAGGGGGGCAGCCATACCTTCCTGGCTTTGGGACAACCACTTCTGCAGCTCTTGAGTGTGGGCTCTGAGACAGTCCCTCTCGGCCTCCTTTTTGCTCAGCTCCTGCTCCAACTTCTGAGCCTTGTTCCTGGCATCATCCTGGAGAAAGCAGGAGAGGCTGTATGAAGCTACACACACATGGTGCCAGGACAGCAGAGAGAGGGAAGCTTAGGGCATAGACTCAGACATGGCAGGGCCATTACCAACAGGGGCAGTAGTAGTGAGTGGGATCCCTACAGAGGGGATATTCCCCTCTCCCCATGATGGAGCAGGTCTAGGCTGCACTGGCATAGGGAACTAGAACCAGTTCGGCCACACCACCTTCTTTTGCTGCTTAAGCTCAGCAGAGGGGCAGGGGAAGTGAGTGCACTGAGGAGAGCAGTTACCCGATCTTGCAGAGTCTGCCTCAGGTCCTGGTGCAGGTTCCGGAAGGCTGTTGCCACTTTCTCTGCTGTGAGCTCTATGGGGAGGGCCTTAGATTGAGGCCCAGTAAGCCCACAAACACGGTCCTGTTCTGGAAATATAAGCCCTGGGATCAGTGTTTGGCCAGTGACAGCCCTGCTCTCACGTAGGAGAAGCTGGCAGAGTTTGGAGACCTCTCGGGGCAAGTCCCATAGATGTGACAGTGAATAGGTGACACACTGCACATTACCTTGACTGCCCATTAGTGCCACATCACATGTGGCATTCTCCAACGGCTACTGGGGCTGAGGTCGCTTCCCCATTCACAAACACTGCCTTAGTTCTCTCTGCAGTGAGCTTTTGGGGGCATAGGCCTGCCCTCCGTGCCCCTCCTGGCTTTAGAAACAAAGGCTGCCCACGCTTGCCAACAGCCCCATGTTTCTGCTCTGTGTCCCACATCTCCGTTTGTTCCAGCAAATGGGGCTGGAATATGGCCCAGCCACAGATCTCTTATACACACTAGATGCTATTGCCAGGCGTGCAACCTCTCTGTCAACGTATCAAAAACTGGCTGGCTTTCCTTCACACAGGAGTGATCTGCAGCACTAAGCCAGGAGAGACAGTCTCCTCCCACACCACCAGCCCTCAGCAGCAGCTCCCCTCAGGAGGCAGTAACATGCAGAGGGAGACGGGATGTCAGAGACCCCTCTTGGAGGCACTGGCAAGGGAGGGAGAAATGGCCCCTGGAGAAAAATGGGGGAGGGGAGTAAAGCACACAATGCAATTTCATCAGCTCTGAGAAACACTGGCACATCCCCATACAGCCCTGCCCACTTGGATTTCTCCCACCCAGGCTTAGTACTTGTTTTTGATACGTTGACAGGGAGGTTGCAATGAAATATCCTTACAAAATCCATGCAAAATTTTCTGGGGGCTTCTTGGAGCAATGTCCCAGGGGACATTTCTAAGTACTGGCAACTGTGCCATGTGGGACTCCATGCAATCAGCAGCACAGGTGGGCTGATGACCAGCTCTGGGCTCTCTGGCTTGTAGTGCTTCCTGCATCTTGCACGGCATCCCATAAGATGTATAACCCATCATCCATGGCGCCTGCTACTGAGGTCACCCATGCAGATCTGGAGTCCCTGGAAGCCTCTAACCAGCCCTAAGGCCATCCCGATAAGCAGTTCCAGAAGAAGTGGAAGGACACTCCTTCCGGGGGCCAGAGATGGCTGGAACGTGTTACACTTTTCAAACGTAATATGCTGTCTGTTCGCCCAGAATGGAGAGCCAAGAATTGCTGTGTCAGAGACTGAGGACTTCTCTTGGGCCAAGAGCCAGGGTAAAGGGTTCCCCACTGTTCCTAGCCTTCCCCAACCAGAGCAAGGCCACTGGGAAGTGATATGGGCCAGGAAATCAGGCTAGGAAGGGAACCCCAGTCTCCTCCACTAGGCTGTAAAGCCTTCTCAGCTAGGGACAGATCCACATGGCCTTCTGGGGGTAAGCCTCTAGCACACTGCCACAAACACCAGCCACACTCACCTGCACTCCATGTGACAAGGTCTCCACTTGCAAGAGTGCTGCCACGCAGTGTGTGCTGCAGAACGGTGTGCAGCCTGGCCAGCTGGGACTCTGCTTCACAGCGGGCACTGCTGGCGCGGTGGCACTCCACAGCCAGTGCCTCTGCCCGGCTCTCTGTGCTGCAAAGGCTAAGGCGCAGCTGAGACACCTCTGCCTCTACTGTCCGCAGCAAATCCCTCAAATGCCGTTCACCTGCCCGTGACTCCTCCAGATCCTGTGACAACTGCTTCTCCTGGGCCACTAAACCAGCCTCTTTCTCTAGCACTGCCTGCTTGAGTGAGTGGACCTGCAGAGAAGAGGAACACAGGCCCTCGGGGCTCAGCACGAATACTGCAAGGGCAGGGAGGAGGAGGAGAGTCTGATGAAGGAAGCTGCTTTCAAGCAGACATCTTCCTACAGCCAAAGGCACAAAACTAAGGAGGTGCAGAGGTCAGATTGGAAATAAGCTCCGGGACCTTCAGGGACCAGGAGCTCCCCACCCGCAGGGAAACACAGATTGTTGCTCCCCGCCCCACCATGCCCTCACCCTCAGAAAGAAACCAGACGAAACACACAGGGTGAAAGAGGCTCCTGAGGGGGAGCCAGTTATGCCATAGTGGAGGTGAACTACCCAACAAAAGCACAGAGGCAGAACAGCAAGATCGTCAGTCCCTCAAGTTGTGTGTCTGGGACCACGCACCTTCCCAGCTCTGAGCTCCCTTCCTCCTCCCCGGAGCAGAGAGAGAAGTTAGTGCTTTGCAGGGGTAGGCACAGCCACCTGGAGCCAACAACTGCAATAGAGGCTTTGAGATGCTCCACAGAAATCTGCTGTTCTCTCTGGAGCTCAGGGTCTGCAATCAGGTTAAGATGTAGGGAGGGCAGAGCCAGAGCCAGAGCCAGGCTTCGGCACCATAGCTCCAAGGCTGCGAGCAGGTGAGGCAGTTACAGGAGTGGAAGCAGTGAAGGAGGGGGCAGGGACCAGAGTACAGTGGCTGGGGCTGGTCCTGGGGAAGGCTGATGTGCTGCTGGGGAAGGAAATGCTGGTGTGCAGGGCACCTGTGTGTTGAGCTCCTGTATCTCTCTTCTGTGGTCAGAATGGAGCTGCTGAGCTTGGCAAATGGCTGCCTGCAGGCTGATGATCTCACTCAGCTGGGCATCATCTCTCTCCTGGAAGGTCCTGAGTCTCAGCTCCTTCCCCTCCAGGGTCAGAGCCAGGCTGAAAGAGAGAAGGGACTCAGTAATCCTGGCAAGAACAACAAGGAGTCTGGTGGCACCTTAAAGACTAACAGATTTATTTGAGCATAAGCTTTCGTGGGTAAAAAACCCACTTCTTCAGATGCACAGAGTGAAAGTTACCTAGCGGCTCAGTGCCTGGAATGGGGGAGGGGTGACACTGATGGCAATGTGATGGGGGGGGGGTCTATAATCTTAGAACCATAGATTATTAGGGTTGGAAGGGACCTCAGTAGATCATCTAGTCTAACCCTCTGCTCAAAGCAGGACCAAATCCCTAAATGGCCCCCTCAAAGATTGAATTCACAATCCTGGGTTTAGCAGGCCAATGCTCAAACCACTGAGCTATCCCTTGGCAGCTCAGTGCCTGGAAAGGGGAGGGGTGACGCTCCGATGGCAATGCGATGGGGCGGAGCTCTGTAATCCTGGCAGCTCAGTGCCTGGAATGGGGGAGGGCTGACGCAGATGGCAATGGGATGGGGGGGCTCTGTAATCCTGGCGGCTCAGTGCCTGGAATGGGGGGGGGGTGACGCTCTGATGGCAATGTGATGCGGGGGGCTCTGTAATCCTAGCGGCTCAGTGCCTGGAATGCAGGAGGGGTGATGCTGATGGCAATGTGATGGGGGGGGGGGGGGCTCTATAATCCTGGCGGCACAGTGCGGGAATGGGGGAGGGGTGACGCTCTGATGGCAATGTGATGTGCGGGGAGGGCTCTATAATCTTGGCGGCTCAGTGCCTGGAATGGGGAGGGGTGACGCTCTGATGGCAATGTGATGGGGGGGAAGGGCTCTGTAATCCTGGCAGCTCAGTGCCTGGAATGGGGAGGGGTGACGCTCTGATGGCAATGTGATGTGCGGGGAGGGCTCTGTAATCCTGGCAGCTCAGTGCCTGGAATGGGGAGGGGTGACGCTCTGATGGCAATGTGATGAGCGGGGAGGGCTCTATAATCTTGGCGGCTCAGTGCCTGGAATGGGGAGGGGTGACGCTCTGATGGCAATGTGATGTGGGGGAGAGGGCTCTATAATCCTGGTGGCTCAGTGCCTGGAATGGGGGAGGGCTGACGCTGATGGCAATGGGATAGGGCGGGCTCTGTAATCCTGGTGGCTCAGTGCCTGGAATGGGGAGGGGTGACGCTCTGATGGCAATGTGATTGGGCGGGGAGGGCTCTGTAATCCTGGCGGCTCAGTGCCTGGAATGGGGAGGGGTGACGCTCTGATGGCAATGTGATGGGGGGGAAGGGCTCTGTAATCCTGGCAGCTCAGTGCCTGGAATGGGGAGGGGTGACGCTCTGATGGCAATGTGATGGGGGAGGGCTCTGTAATCCTGGCGGCTCAGTGCCTGGAATGGGGAGGGGTGACGCTCTGATGGCAAGGTGATGGGGGGGAGGGGCTCTGTAATCCAGGCACCTCAGTGCCTGGAATGGGGAGGTGACGCTCTGATGGCAATGTGATGGGGGGGAAGGGCTCTGTAATCCTGGCGGCTCAGTGCCTGGAATGGGGAGGGGTGACGCTCTGATGGCAATGTGATGGGGGGGAAGGGCTCTGTAATCCTGGCAGCTCAGTGCCTGGAATGGGGAGGGGTGACGCTCTGATGGCAATGTGATTGGGCGGGGAGGGCTCTGTAATCCTGGCAGCTCTGTGACAGAGGCAGGGAGACTCTCTCTAAGCCTGACAGCACCACAACAGGGGTCCATCTAGCCCAGCATCCTGTCTTTTCACGTGGTCAATGGCAGGTGCTTCAGAAGGAATGAACAGAACAAGAGAAATTATCAGGAGAGCCAGTCCCAGCTTCTGGCACTCACAGGTTTATGAACACCCAGAGCATGGGGTTGAATCCCTGATCATCTTGGCTAGTAGCCACTGATGGACCTATGTTCCAGGAACTTATCTCGTTCTTTTTTTAACCCAGTTATACTTCCGCTGGCAACAAGTTCTGCAGATTGACTGTGTTATGTGAAGAACTTCCTTTTGTTTGCTTTAAACCTGCTGCCTGTTAATTTCATCAGGTGCCTCCTGGTTCGTGTGTTATATGAAAATGTAAACAACACTTCCCTATTCACTTTCTCCATGCCATTCATGATGTTCTAGATCAGTGGTGCTCAAACTTGTGTACTGGTGACCCCTTTCACACAGCAAGCCTCTGAGTGCAAACCCCTCCTTATACATTAAAAACACTGTTTAATATATTTATCATTATTATAAATATTGGAGGCAAAGTGGGGTTTAGGGTGGAGGCTGACAGCTCGTGACCCCTCATGTAATAACCTCGCGACCCCCTAAGGATGTTCCATACAAGGCACTCAGACATTTGAAATGTCATTAAGGGCAACCAGCTGGGTAAAGGAATTGGCTAATTATGCTGAACTGTGAGAAATCCAGCAGTCTCCAGAAGGCAAACCAAGGCAATGCCAGTACAACTGCAGCTAGGTCCCTAAGGAGTGCCTTTGCTGCCTGCTGTCAGAAGGAAACTGACAGGCTACTGCACAGTGCAGTTCAGGCACCCCAGTGGGAGAACATAAGAGCAGGCCCCTAATTGCGCCCAGACCTCAGAGCTTTGGGAGATGCTCCCAGATTAGCTTGCATGTGCACAGACCGGAAAGCAGGAATCAGTTAAGATTGAAAACAAAATATCTAGCCCATATCACACTTGATTTCTGCCCACCTGGCTCTTTCACCCTCCAGGGCTCTGAGCGTGGCCTGGAGCTCTGTGTTCTGACGCTCCACCTCCTCCCATCGGCTCCTCTCCCCATCCAGGGCTCTGAGCGTGGCCTGGAGCTCTGTGTTCTGACGCTCCACCTCCTCCCATCGGCTCCTCTCCCCCTCCAGGGCTCTGAGCGTGGCCTGGAGCTCTGTGTTCTGACGCTCCACCTCCTCCCATCGGCTCCTCTCCCCATCCAGGGCTCCGACTGTGGCCTGGAGCTCTGTGTTCTGACGCTCCACTTCCTCCCATCGGCTCCTCTCCCCCTCCAGGGCTCTGAGCGTGGCCTGGAGCTCTGTGTTCTGACGCTCCACCTCCTCCCATCGGCTCCTCTCCCCCTCCAGGGCTCTGAGCGTGGCCTGGAGCTCTGTGTTCTGATGCTCCACCTCCTCCCATTGGCTCCTCTCCCCATCCAGGGCTCTGAGCCTGGCCTGGAGCTCTGTGTTCTGACGCTCCACCTCCTCCCATCGGCTCCTCTCCCCCTCCAGGGCTCTGAGCGTGGCCTGGAGCTCTGTGTTCTGACGCTCCACTTCCTCCCATCGGCTCCTCTCCCCCTCCAGGGCTCTGAGCGTGGCCTGGAGCTCTGTGTTCTGACGCTCCACTTCCTCCCATCGGCTCCTCTCCCCATCCAGGGCTCTGAGCGTGGCCTGGAGCTCTGTGTTCTGACGCTCCACCTCCTCCCATTGGCTCCTCTCCCCATCCAGGGCTCTGAGCCTGGCCTGGAGCTCTGTGTTCTGACGCTCCACTTCCTCCCATCGGCTCCTCTCCCCCTCCAGGGCTCTGAGCGTGGCCCGGAGCTCTGTGTTCTGACGCTCCGCCTCCTCCCATCGGCTCCTCTCCCCATCCAGGGCTCTGAGCCTGGCCTGGAGCTCTGTGTTCTGACGCTCCGCCTCCTCCCATCGGCTCCTCTCCCCCTCCAGGGCTCTGAGCGTGGCCCGGAGCTCTGTGTTCTGACGCTCCGCCTCCTCCCATCGGCTCCTCTCCCCCTCCAGGGCTCCGACGGTGGCCTGGAGCTCTGTGTTCTGACGCTCCAATTCCTCCCATCGGCTCCTCTCCCCCTCCAGGGCTCCGACGGTGGCCTGGAGCTCTGTGTTCTGACGCTCCAATTCCTCCCATCGGCTCCTCTCCCCCTCCAGGGCTCCGACGGTGGCCTGGAGCTCTGTGTTCTGACGCTCCAATTCCTCCCATCGGCTCCTCTCCCGCTCCAGGGCTCTGAGCCTGGCCTGGAGCTCTGTGTTCTGACGCTCCGCCTCCTCCCATCGGCTCCTCTCCCCCTCCAGGGCTCCAACGGTGGCCTGGAGCTCTGTGTTCTGACGCTCCGCCTCCTCCCGTCGGCTCCTCTCCCGCTCCAGGGCTCTGAGCCTGGCCTGGAGCTCTGTGTTCTGACGCTCCACCTCCTCCCGTTGGCTCCTCTCCCCCTCCAGGGCTCCGACTGTGGCCTGGAGCTCTGTGTTCTGACGCTCCAATTCCTCCCATCGGCTCCTCTCCCCCTCCAGGGCTCCGATTGTGGCCTGGAGCTCTCTGTTCTGACGCTCCACCTCCTCCCATTGGCTCCTGTCCCCCTCCAGGGCTCCGACTGTGGCCTGGAGCTCTGTGTTCTGACGCTCCACCTCCTCCCGTCGGCTCCTCTCCCCCTCCAGGGCTTCGACGGTGGCCCAGAGCTCTGTGTTCTGACGCTCCGCCTCCTCCCGTCGGCTCCTCTCCCCCTCCAGAGCTCCGACCGTGGCCTGGAGCTCTGTGTTCTGACGCTCCGCCTCCTCCCGTCGACTCCTCTCCCCTCGGCCTGGAGCTCTGTGTTCTGACGCTCCGCCTCCTCCCGTCGACTCCTCTCCCCCTCTAACATCTTCTGGATATGAGTAGCCTCCAGTATCTTCTGGTTGGATAATTTTTGCACCTCGTTCAATTGCCGCTGAGCCTCCAGGCCAATCTGTTGCCAGGAATCCTTGGTGACCACTAGCTCTTGCACCTGAAATATGACAGAAGAATAGTGGAGGAGCCAGAGGTTAAAGCATGCAATAGCCTTCCTGTATCCTGTGGGGAAAGCAAACAAGCAAATTGAAGTATCATCTGATCTTCAGAGTGCCAGGTACAAATTAGATATTGCTCATATGTTTGGAGACCTAAGAGGAGTAGTTTGTTCATCCAATCCCCACCACCCCTAGAAATAAAAACACCAGCAGCAGGAGAGATGGCGATATGCCACTGTGCAGCTGGGATCAGGAGCAAATGCCAGGGTGACAGGCAGAGGGACTGTCCCTGCCAGCCAAGATCGGGGTGGGATTTGAGTGAGCAGCAGAGTGACGGAGAGAGGCACCGTCCCCACCAGCTGAGATCAGGGGTGAACAACCAGGCAAAAGACAGAGGGATATAAGAACATAAGAACGGCCGTACCGGGTCAGACCAAAGGTCCATCTAGCCCAGTAGCCTGTCTACCGACAGTGGCCTATGCCAGGTGCCCCAGAGGGAGTGAACCTAACAGGCAATGATCAAGTGATCTCTCTCCTGCCATCCATCTCCATCCTCTGACAAACAGAGGGGACCTCCCCCCTCTGCCTAGCCAGGATCAGGGCTGAGGGTCGTATTGAGGGTGAGTGACAAGCAGGGGGACTGCCACCCTCCTGGGTGGAATCCCCATTGCACTGTGCCTGGGGCAGTCACCTGGTTTCGCAGGGTGTCTCGCTGCAGAAGGAGAATGTCTATTTCCTGTTTGAGGGTTTTGACCTCTTCCAGGTGCCTGCTCTCCACTGCCTCCATCTGATTCTGAGCTTCCTGGAGCTCAGCTTGCAGCCCTTCCATGGTGTCCTGCAGCCAGGCCAAAGAGTGAGTCACTGAAAGCTGTGAAATATCAAATCCTGCTCCTTCCTTTCTGTGCCCCAGAGTCCCTCTCACTAACCACATATTTCTGCCTTTGCTCCGCCTGGGCGGTCGTGTGCACAAAACCCACCTGGCTGCCATCTTTGCCTCTAACCTGTCCTTCCTTTTACTGAGCTCTCTGGCTTATCAGCTTACCAGGCCTCTGCCCAGGCGCAGCCCTCTCCCTTTCTGCCCCAGTGCTTTTCTCCCAGCTCTGCACTGCCCTCCAGTCCCTGACTTGGTCCCCTTTCTCTCTCCTTTCACCCCCATTTTTTCCATCCTATATGTTGGACTCTGACAGCCCGTTCCTTCCTCTCTACTGCTCCCTGCTGGTCAAACCTACCTGCTCCTTCTGTTGCTTCTTCACCTCTTGGCGAAGCTGCTCCAGCTGCTGACAGGCATCTGTCAACTCTTCCTGTGTTTGGAGCAGTGCCTCCAGCAAAGACTTCTTCTCCCTCTCTTTCTCTAGCTGCACCTGCACAAAGACAAAAGGGGAGAGGGAAGGCTTAACCCTCACAGATATAATGAGTTTGCCGAATCCCAGAGGCTAGCTTCTTGTCTCCGCAGTCAGTCTCCACTTCACCAGAGACCCAGATTCTACGGTGAGACTGACAGTGAGAGAAATCCACCTTCGATGAGTGTCTCCTCTTATGTGGTGCCAAACCACATGGCACCTCCCAATTGCCTTAGGTCAATGTAAACATCTGCCTAACTTTGCTGGATCATCTTCAGTGAGGCCATCCCCAGCCTGCAGCAACGCTCCTCAGTTCTTCCCACGAAGCCAGCAGCAGCTCTTGTTCGTGCACACTGGGTTTCAGTAGCAGAGTGTCATGATCCAAAGAGGACAGGAATCTTTGGCTCTCTTGGAAAGAGTAGGTGGTTAAATGAAAATATCCACTAGGTGTCTCTGAGGTGTCATGAGCACATTTTCATCTTTGAGATCTGGTGCAGTCATTCTGATGCTTGCAAGTGCATTGTAGGGATATTGCCGTGCCCAGGAACTCAGACAGAAGAGCAGGGCTTTGGGTGGCACACAATAAGGGCCCCTACTGTGGGGACGATCTGGCAGGCGAATTTTGCATACTTAAGAAATGCAGCACATGGACAGCAAGTGGAACAGGAACTTCCAATCCCAGGGCAATTCTCTGAAAACAGTTTACAAAAAGTTATGGAAATCCACAACTCATAACTTCATCTAGCTGCACTCAAGGTTGTAAACATGGCGCAATAACTTCAGAGAAAGAGCCTTAAAGAATAATGAATTATTGAAACACAAATGGTTGAACTGAGGAAAACTGTAAGTTAAGGAAAGACTTTTAAACCCCAAATATCTGAGCTGTTGCAGATCCCAGTAACAGAACAAACATCTAAGATGCAAGTGGACCCCTGTACAGCTCATTAGCCAGCCTTCACCGACGTTACTGGTGCAGGCCTGTGTACATTCCTACTTTGTGCAGTCTGAGAAAACAAGCATATGAGCACTTCTTCAGTGCTGTCAGAAAAGCAGCAACAAAAGTCAGGGAACGTGTCCAAGAAACCAGACTCCTACATCTTCCGCATCTTCTTCATCTCTCTGGACAGCATTTCTACTAGGCTCACCACCTTGGTATCTAAGCATAGAATCCATGCTGCCCTCATGCATACAATGCCCTCCCTCCCTGGATGCCAGGCATTCACCTTCTCTCTCTCAAACCCCATTGCAAAACACAGTGCTCTTGTAATGCACACAAAGTGTCAAGCCTAAAACTTGGAGCAAAGGCTCAGGCAAAAGTTAACAGAAATGCTGGACCTTCCTGGCAGCCAGCTGCACTCCTGAGCGGCTTGGTGCTGCTGAAAGATAAAGAAGGGGCTTCTTAAAAAACATTCCACCTCAGCTGGCAAAACATGCAATGCTCCCTGGCTAAAATACCCAGCAGCCCAGGCTCTACCCCCAAAATCTAATCTGTACTGCCCCCAGACTTTAATCTATCAATCCTGCCACCCCCATACACCATGCCCCTGGGATTCTGGGTCTGTGTCTGAGGAGAATGGCTTTCCAGACTCCCTTCCAAAGCCAGCTCTTCACACCATGGGCAGGGGCAAAGGCAATGGTAGGGAGAGAAGTGAGGCTATAGCAGCGGCTTGGCCCTCCCTCCTCGTCACGTGCTAGCAATGCTGGTGGAAGGGAGATCCCCTGGCAGCAATGACAGTGACTGCAGCATCCAAGAAGACTAAACATTTCAACAAGCAGAGCCAGCCTTAGCATTTTGAGGCTGCGCAACCTATTGCAAACATAACAGCATCCTGCCCACCAAGCTCACATCATTATGCTCTGGGCTGGCCATCCCAAACATAGCCAATTTACTTTATATTAAAAGCCAGTGGATGAAAGGTCTATAAGTCTCCCTAGCTTTCTGCTGCAGAATGAACCCTTTCCTCTCTACATATTCAGTCCCTAGCAAGACTTTAGGGTCACTTTCCAATGCACAGAGCTTACGAGAAAATGAGTTAGAAATGTATTTAAAACGAAGAAGAAAGTGAGACTGTCTCTCCTGAAGCCCAAAGGCAGATCTGTCCCAAGGGTCTCACAGCCCCTCTAGCTCATCAGTGCTCTTATGTGGATATTACACAATGCCTGAAGGTACAGGAAATTAATGAGAGAACAACTAATCCCTCCAAAACCACTTCAAAAACGGCACCAGTAAAAGCAACAGTTAAAAATGTTTCTCACTGCCTGGAAGGTTGCAGAGAAAGCTAAGAGCATTTCATGGATTGAGAACTGGTTAAAGGACAGGGAACAAAGGGTAGGAATTAATGGTAAATTCTCAGAATGGAGAGGGGTAACTAGTGGTGTTCCCCAAGGGTCAGTCTTAGGACCAATCCTATTCAATTTATTCATAAATGATCTGGAGAAAGGGGTAAACAGTGAGGTGGCAAAGTTTGCAGATGATACTAAACTGCTCAAGATCGTTAAGACCAAAGCAGATTGTGAAGAACTTCAGAAAGATCTCACAAAACTAAGTGATTGGACAACAAAATGGCAAATGAAATTTAATGTGGATAAATGTAAAGTAATGCACATTGGAAAAAATAACCCCAACTATACATACAACATGATGGGGGCTAATTTAGCAACAACGAGTCAGGAAAAAGATCTTGGAGTCATCATGGATAGTTCTCTAAAGATGTCCACACAGTGTGCAGAGGCGGTCAAAAAAGCAAACAGGACGTTAGGAATCATTAAAAAGGGGATAGAAAATAAGACTGAGAATATATTATTGCCCTTATATAAATCCATGGTACGCCCACATCTCGAATACTGTGTACAGATGTGGTCTCCTCACCTCAAAAAAGATATTCTAGCACTAGAAAAGGTTCAGAAAAGAGCAACTAAAATGATTAGGGGTTTGGAGAGGGTCCCATAAGAGGAAAGATTAAAGAGGCTAGGACTCTTCAGCTTGGAAAAGAGAAGACTAAGCGGGGAAATGACAGAGGTATATAAAATCATGAGTGATGTTGAGAAAGTGGCTAAGGAAAAGTTATTTACTTATTCCCATAATACAAGAACTAGGGGTCACCAAATGAAATTAATTGGCAGCAGGTTTAAAACAAATAAAAGGAAGTTCTTCTTCATGCAGCGCACAGTCAACTTGTGGAACTCCTTACCTAAGGAGGTTGTGTAGGACTGGATAAATTCATGGTGGCTAAATCCATAAATGGCTATTAGCCAGGGTGGGTAAAGAATGGTGTCCCTAGCCTCTGTTCGTCAAAGGATGGAGATGGATGGCAGGAGAGAGATCATTTGATCATTGCCTGTTAGGTTCACTCCCTCTGGGGCACCTGGCATTGGCCACTGTTGGTAGACAGATACTGGGCTAGATGGACCTTTGGTCTGACCCGGTATGGCCGTTCTTATGTAAGAAAGGAAAGAAGAAGAAATTGCAATAAAAAGAATAAAACCAGTCAGCTGACAAACAAAAATTCCAATGCATTAGCAGTGATGGAGAACTTGAGGCAAGCAGTTGCCCAACATTTGGACAAGTATGTGTCCATAGACCATCATCGTTTTCCAAAGGTCTTTCCCATATGTGAAGCCAAGAGCGTCCCAGTGCTTGGTACAGAGCAAGGCAGAGCTGTCATTCTCCTTGGACATGCAGCGACTGCACAGCACACTGCTTGGGACTGGACGTTAATGGCAGAGTGCTGGCCTTTACATTGGATACTGGACGCATAATATAGAAAGTGATCACAAACTCTGAATATTGTTTAAAAATCATTAGCACCACCTAGAATCCAAATGTGAGAGTGTGGACATACTACACACTAATTCAGGCAGGGAAGAGTTTAATTCCCAGCAAAGGGAGCCGTGCAAAGAACTTATCGCATCCTAGCAACTTGCCTCAGTTGTCAGGAAGAGGGAGTACATACGTAAGCAGGGAAAGGGCGCAGCTTGAGGATGGGGCAGAGGGATGAAGGCTTCTGGACCAAGCTGCAAAGATGGATTTCCATATGGAATGTAAACTGGATAACAAATACATGTAGCACATACACTTAGCAGAACAGTAAGCACATCAACCCCAGTGGACACGGAAATGGATTAATATCAAGTCCATGTTGTGAGACTACTTCAGAGTTAACAGTTCAAACAGAAACAGGCAGACCCAATTTTGCATAAACTGAAGCTAACAGTGTTAAGAGGATAGCTTTTAGAAACAGCAGAGTTCCGCCCCAAGGTGAGATCATTAGCACCGTCAAGCGATTAAAAAAATTAATTGTGATTAATCGTGCTGTTAAACAATAAAAGAATAACATATGATCTGCAATGGGGTATATCAGACCCTCTGGCACCTCCTACTGGAGGCCTCGTGGCCGTGCCACACCCTGCCCCAAAAAAGGGCAGTGGAGAGGGTCCTCCAAGCTGCCTAGAGTGGCTGCGTGGGACACAGCCAATCAGGGCCCAGCAGCCTAGTGTAAGAGGCGCTGCAGGGCCAGAGGGAGTTCAGTTCCTTGCTGGAGCTGTAGGAGTATGGATGGTGTGTGGCTGGCTGAGGGAGCTGAAGGCCCTCGGAGGAGTTCAAGCTGCCAGAAGCCAGGGAGAGCGAAAAGGAACCCTGAGTCGATTGTGGGGACTCCATCAGGACAAGCCCTGAGATAAGGGTGAAGATGGCACAGGGCCGCAAGGAAGTGGCCCAGGGAATTAGAGCAGCAGCATGACTTAGATAAAGGGACACAGCAGACAGCTGCTATCTACAGGGTTCCTGGGCTGGGCCCAGTTCCCGCCCCTCAATCCCCATTAGCTATTGGGGGAAGTGGCCTGGACAGTGAAGCACCCCAGAGGGGAGGACTGAACTATAGTGGCCCAGCTGGAGAGCTGTAGCCAGGAAGCCCAAGAGGGCGAAGACATTCTCTCCAGGGAGGGAGCCCTGGGTCACTGCTCTATCCCAGAGCAGGAGCAACCAGAGAGAGAGAGAGAGCAGGCACACACAAGGGGTGAGTGCACCCCTTTA
Organism: Mauremys reevesii; assembly: GCF_016161935.1. Taxonomy (NCBI): domain Eukaryota; kingdom Metazoa; phylum Chordata; order Testudines; family Geoemydidae; genus Mauremys; species Mauremys reevesii. The sequence goes on along the minus strand of NC_052635.1, from coordinate 17,377,965 downwards.
CATGCTCTTACAGTTAAAAGGAGTCACAAGGGAGTACTATTACTGGGTGATGGCCTATTCCTGCAGGAGGGAGTTGCCACCCCTATCTGGTCAAATGTCGAGGTTCTTTGGTATACTACTGCCCCATCCCAGAACAGCCAATGGAAAACCTTTTAGAGAGAGCTACACACAACTGACACCACTTTTGAAGGTAAAGAAGGGACATTATAAGAGACAAGGGCTGTTCTGTCTATTTAGAGAGACCAAAGGCTGTTTCAGTATAACACAGAATGGAGAGAGGCCCCCCGGATCCTCTTACTGAGGAGCCATCTTGAGAAAGGACAGTTACCTGTTTCCGTAACTGGTGTTCTTCGAGATGTGTTGCTCAGGTGTATTCCACTATAGGTGTGTGTGCTCGCCACGTGCACCAGTGCCGGAACTTTTTCCCTTAACAATATCCGTAGTGGGGGAGCACCACTGCAACCCCTGGAGTGGCGCCGACATATCACGCCATAAAGGGGGCTGCACGCTCCCTCCACCCTCAGTTCCTTCTTGCCAGACAACTCCGACAGAGGGGAAGGAGGGTGGGACGTGGAATACACCTGAGCAACACATCTCAAAGAATGCCAGTTATGGAAACAGGTAACTGTGCTTTCTTCTTTGAGTGATTGTTCGTGTATTACACTATAGGTGACTCCAAGCTATACCTGATGGAGGCGGGTAGGAGTTTAAATGTAAAGTTTTAAGGGTTACTGGGGCGGAGCACCGCCGTACCAAACCCGGCGTCATCCCTCGTTTGGGAGACGATCGCATAGTGCGATGAAAAGGTGTGGACAGAGGACCACGTAGCAGCCCTACAAATGTCCTGGATAGGGACATGAGCCACATAGGCCGCTGACGAGTCTTGAGCTCTGGTGCAATGCGCCTTTACAACAGGAGGCAGGGGAACCCCTGCCAGGTCGTAACAGGTGCGAATGCACGAGGTGATCCAGCGGGACATGCACTGGGTGGACACTGGCAGTCCCCTCATACACTCGGCCGAAGCAATAAAAAAATGGGGGGACCTCCTAAATGACCTGGTTCTGTCCAGGTAGAAGGCCAGCGCTCTGCGCACGTCCAATGTGTTCAGGCGGCGTTCCACATTGGAGGAATGGGGTTTAGGACAGAGGATCGGGAGAAAAATATCCTGATCCATGTGAAAAGCCGAGACTACCTTTGGCAAAAAAGCATGGTGAGGGTGGAGTTGAACCTTGTCCTTATGGAATAACGTATACGGCAGTTCAGAAGTCAGGGCCCTGAGCTCCGAGATGCAGCGGGCTGAGGTGATGGCCACTAGGAATGCCACCTTCCACGACAGGTGGGACCACGAGCATGTGGCTAACAGCTCAAAGGGAGACCCTGTGAAGCAGAAGAGCACCAGGTTCAGGTCCCAGAGCGGAACTGGGGGTCTGGCATATGGGAATGCCCGATCTAACCCTTTCAGAAATCGGGCCATCATGTGATGCGAGAACACAGACAGGCCCTGCACTGGGGGGGTGGAAGGCCGAAATGGCCACCAGGTGCACCCTGACCGAAGAGGGCGCCAGCCCCTGGGTCCTAAGGAAGAGGAGGTAGTCGAGGACAAGCTGGATAGACATGGAGGAGGGAGAGGAACCTCTATCCCTCGCCCACCTAGAGAACCTATACCATTTAGCCAGGTAGGTTCAACATGTGGAGGGTTTCCTACTTTCCAGGAGGACCTTCCTCACATCCTCAGAACACCTCCCTTCCTCCTCATTTAACCATGGAGCAGACACGCTGTCAGGTGGAGAGCGGCTAGGTTGGGATGGAGGAGACGACCTTCCTCCTGGGAGAGGAGGTCCGGGCAGAGCGGCAGCCTGCACGGAGGAGCCGCTAAGAGTTGCAGTAGGGACCTGTACCAATGCTGACGGGCCCAATCCAGAGCTATGAGAATGACCCTCACCCTGTCTGACATCACCTTCTGTAGGACCCTGCCTATTAAGGGGAAGGGCGGAAAGGCGTACAACAGGAGCCCCGACCATGGGAGTAGGAACACATCTGATATCGCCCCCTCCCGCTCTGGAGCAGAATCGAGGACACTGTTGATTCTGGGCGGTGGCGAACAGGTCTACCTGGGGAGCACCCCACTGTAGGAAGATCCACCTGGCTACCTCCATGTGCAGGGACCACTCGTGCTGCTGGGAGAACACCCTGCTCAGGCGGTCTGCGAACGTGTTGCTCTTGCCAGGCAGGTACAAAGCCCGCAGAAGTACAGTGGGCTATACAAAACTCCCACAGGAGTTGGGCTTCCTGGCATAAGGCCCGGGAATGCGTGCCCCCCTGTTTGTTGATGTAATACATGGCGGTCGTGTTGTCCGTAAGGACTCTGACTACCTTCCCTTGTATGTGCTGGCAAAAGGCCATGCACGCCAGGCGTACGGCCCTGAGCTCCGTGACATTTATGTGCAGGGCCAGTTCCTCTGGTGACCACATGCCCATGGTCCTGATATCGCCCATGTGGGCTCCCCAGCCCAGGTCCGAGGTGTCCAACACTAGGTCTAGTGATGGAGGGGGCTCTCGGAAGGGGATACCCTGGAGCATGTTGCTCTGGAGGGACCACCATTGGAGATCTGCCACCACCTGGGGCAGCAGCGTGACAACTCCAGGCTGTCTCTGGCCTGGCAGTACCGGGAGGCCAGCCAGAGCTGAAGGGGCCTCATCTGAAGCCTGGCAAGTCGCACCACATAGGTGCATGCTGCTATGTGGCCAAGGATTTGCAGGCACACCTGTGCCGGGGTCACCAGAAAGGCCGTGACCGAGGCGATGAGAGCTTTGAGCGTCTCGAATCTGTCCTCTGGAAGGGAGGCTATGGCCCGGGAATCCAGCAGCGCCCCTATAAAGCTTATGTGCTGAACCAGGATTAACGTGGATTTCTCCTCATTTACCAGTAGGCCCAGAGCTGCACAGGTGTTTAGCAGGATGCTCATGTGCTGCTGCACCAGAGACTAAGACCAGCCCTTGAGTAGCCAGTCGTCGAGGTAGGGAAAGATTTGCAGCCCCTTTTTCCTGAGGTGGGCAGCCACAATGACCATACACTTTGTAAATACCCTGGGGGCAGTAGAGAGGCCAAAGGGGAGAACCGTAAACTGGAAATGGTCCTGACCCACCATGAAACGGAGGAAACGCCTGTGACCCTCGAATATGTGGATGTGAAAGTATGCATCCTGGAGGTCCAGCGCCGTAAACCAATCCCCCTGGTCTAGGGATGGAATAATAGAGGCCAGGGACACCATGCGGAATTTGCAACGAACGAGGAACTGGTTGAGATACCGCAAGTCGAGGATGGGCTGGAGCCCACCCTTCGCTTTCGGGATGAGGAAATACCTGGAGTAAAAACCCCTGCCCTGGTATTCCCGAGGTACCCTTTCCACCGCTCCCAGGGAGAGGAGGCACTCCACCTCCTGATGGAGGAGGAGGGCATGCTCCGGGACCCCGGCCGGCTGCCCGAACAGGGGACAATTGGGAGGGATGGAAACAAACTGCAGCCTGTACCCTTGGGAAATGGTGCTGAGGACCCATTGGTCCGATGGTATACGGGCCCATTGCAGTCGGAAGGCCGATAAACTATTCATAAAAGGCAACTTTATTAACTGGGTGGGGGGAACACTGGCAACAGGCTCGGTGACCCCCCTCAATGAGTCAAAAACGCCGCTTCCCCGGCCGCCTGGCCTTAGAGGTCGCAGGCTGTGGGGCCAAACGGGATTGGCGTTGGGACCGACGCCTTTCTTCCCTCTGCCGCTTAGGCGGGGGCTCGTATCTGCCCCGAACGAAAGGAGCAGAGGTTTGAGGCCTGGGCTTGTCCTTAGAGGGAGGGACGTACAGGCCTAGTATCTGAAGGGCGGTGCAGGAGTCCTTCATCCCGTGCAGACGGGTATCTGTCTGTTCTGCAAACAGGGCCTTGCCATCAAATGGCAGGTCCTGCATTATAGACTGGGACTTGACTGACAACCCCGAGAGCGACAGCCACGACGCCTGTCGCATGGAGACTGTGGAAGCCATCGTATGAGCGACTGTGTCCACTGCATCCGAAGCTGCCTGGAGAGCTGCTTTGGCCATGGCCGCACCCTCGTCGATCAAGGCCCGAAACTCCTTTCCGTCCTTGTCCCGGAGAAGGGGCTCAAACTTAAAGAGGGAACCCCAGAGATTAAACTCATACCGGCTCAGCAGTGCCTGGTGGTTGGCCACTCTGAGCTGGAAACTCGCAGACGAATAAACCTTTTTCCCCAAAGATGTCCAGTCTACGAGTGTCCTTGTCTTTTGGTGTGGGCGCGGGCTGGCCATTCCGCTCACGGTGGTGGACCGACTCTACCACCAACGAGTTAGGAGCTAGGTGGGTGTATAGGTACTTGTGACCCTTTGTGGGGACGAAGTACTTCCTCTCGGCCTTTTTGGAAATTGACGCAAGGGAGGCCGGGGGCCAGAGGCCAGTGGTGATGTTGGCTACTCCCTGATGGAATGGGAGCGCCACATGCCCCGGTACCGAGGAGGCAAGGACATTGAAGAGGTTATCAGATGGCTCCTCCATCTCCTCGGCCCAGAGCTCGAGATTTGCTGCCACCCTCCTAAGCAGCTCCTGATGTGCCTTGAAGTCCTCTTGGGAAGAGGAAGGCGGTACCGCAACTGAATCCCCCGGTGCCGAAGAGGTGGATGGTGCGGTGCCTTCAGCCACAGACGGCATCGTGGGCTCGACGTCCAGGTCTGGTGCTGGAGTCGGTGCCGGGGGTTCGGCGCCCATGGTCTGATCCCAGTGCCAGGGAGGTGACGCAGGGCGGCCTTAAGAGGCTCCTGCCACGGAGCGAGGTCTCGGCTGCACAGGAACCTGAGGCCACGGTGCCCAGTGGCACCATTGTTCTTGCCAGGGAACAGCTTGGAAATGAGTTGCCTCGGGCGCCGGCAGGGCTGGTTGGTCATGTGGTGCGGTGCAACTCGGGGAGAGATGGCTGCGTGCCGATGCAGAAGTCCTGGAGGAACGCACAGTGCCGTAGGAACGACTGGAGCAGTCTCTGTCATGACGGCTCCTGCCCCAAGACTTCGACCTGGAGGATGTCGAAAGGTAAATTTCCGATGAGGTGTATCTGGACTCCCTGCGGCGCCTGCAACCACAGCGCCTCGGTTCCGGGGACTCTCGGGACGCACTCTGAGCATGGCCTCTGTAATGGCGGGCGCTTGAGTACGAGCGTCGGTGCCGACGGCGTCGAGACCTGTTCTTCTCGGACTAGCTGGAGGAGGAACGGCGTCGTCTCTTGTCACCTCCTCAACGGCATCCAAGACCGAAGGAGTGATATGCGCTCACTGAAGAGCCGGGACGCGGAGTCGACGTGTGTCGCGGGGCTCTACTCGGCACCTTGACCCGGGAAGGTGCCTCGACCTCTGACACCTCCGGGGAGGGCTGATGGGCGCCCAAGGGCGGATTTCCACGGGACTGGGGGCCCGACTGAGGCGGCACACCCGGCACCGGAAGCGCCAAGATATCACGCGCGGCCTGAGCTGCCTCTGGTCTCGACGGCATGCATACTTCGGGCGAGGTTCGCGTGGACGGGACTGGACTACTCCGCTCAGCACGAGTCGGAGGTCTATGTCCCGATGGGGATTGTGGGCTGCCCAACTCGGGTCTGGCCTCACCTCTCTCCTTCTCTCAGCGCTGCTGAGTCTTCCCTTGTTTAGGTGGGGAGCTGTGCTGAATCAGGACGGCACACCGGAGGCGCTTCGCTTCGCTCCATGAGGAGAGCTTGGAGTTGGATCTCACGCTCCTTCTTTGTTCGCGGCTTGAAGGAGCGGCAGATCTTACACTTCTCACTAATGTGAGCCTCGCCCAGACAGCGAAGACACTGACTGTGTGGATCGCTTCTGGGCATGGAGTTGCGACAGGAGTCGCACGACTTGAAGCCTGGGCCACAGGGCATGCCCCGAGCCCGGCTTCGCAAGAGAAAGTTCAGCAAGGAAGTTTTCCAAAGACTGGATACCACTAAGGATATAACGCTGCAGCCTAGGCTGGAGCAAGTTCTGACTACCTTCACTGGCAGCAAGAAGGAACTGAGGGTGGAGGGAGCGTGCAGTCCCCTTTATGGCATGATATGTCAGCACCACTCCATGGGTCGCAGTGGTGCTCCCCCACTACGGATACTGCTAAGGGAAAAACTTCCGGCACCGGTGCACGTGGCGAGCACGCACACCTATAGTGGAATACACATGAGCAATCACTCAAAGAAGAAGTGGTGTCGTCCTCATGAAAAATTGAATACTTGGTCCTATGAAGCCAGCCAGCTCTGCAACAGACTGAACTTTGGGGGAATCTACTTTATTAGGCAGGAAGGGTCTATTAAAAAGTGAAGACTCAGGTTCATGTCTTATGATTTTGTTTTGTACTTTAATCATTTGTTTCCATCACTCTCTCTTGTTTCTAGTAGAATCTCTATCCTTTCTGAAATAAACCTTCTTCTGTTTCATTATAAGTGCTGGGTGGTTTACAGGAGCAGTGATTTAAGGTAAAACTGGGATACATTGAACCTTTGGGGACAGAGGATCTGGGATTTCTGTGAGGAAGCAGTGTTGGGGCTGGAGAATACTTCAAAGGGACTTGGGGAGTAAGACGCATCTATTGTTAACGTACAAGGCAAATGCAGGGCTGGCATAGCCCAGAGGAGAATGCTTGAGTGGCTGGTTGGGTGGTGGTGTCACGGAGCTGACACTCAACTAGGCACAAGCAAGATTCCCTCACTCTCGAGGCAGAGGGTAACAAGATGACAAGGTAACAGCATTGGTGTAATATAGTAAGACTTGTGTAAGGCATTTGACTCGGTACTGCATGTTATTTTGATTAAGAAATGTGCATGGTACCAAATCAACATGGTACATATTAAATGGATTTACAACAGGCAATCTCAAGCTGTAATTGTTAATGGAGAATCATCATCAAGTGGCTGTGTTTCTAGTGGGGTCCTGCATGGATAGGTTCTTGAGAGAGAGTTAAGGGATGGCTTAATCACAGTCTACATGTACTTACATCGGGAACAGAAATTTGATAATGAGCTTTTCAGTCTAGCAGACAAAGGTACAACAAGATACAACTGCTGGAAGTTGAAGCTAGACAAATTCAGACTGGAAATAAGGTGTAAATTTTTAATAGTGAGAGTAATTAACCATTGGGACAAATTACCAAGGGTTGTGGTGGATTCTCCATCACTAGCAATTTTAAAATCAAGATTGAATGTTTTCCTAAAAGATCTGTTTTAATTCAAAGAGGAATTCAAGGAAGTCCTGTTGCCTGTGTTATGTAGGAGATCAGCGCAGATGATCACAGTGGTCCCTTCTGGCCTTAGAATCTACAGTAGAACCTCAGAGTTACAAACACCAGAGTTACAAACTGACAGGTCAACCACACACCTCATTTGGAACCGGAAGTACGCAATCAGGCAGTAGCAGAGACAAAAAAACCCCCAAATACAGTACAGTACTGTGTTAAACATAAACTACTTTAAAAAAAAAAAGGAAAGTTTAAAAAAAGATTTGACAAGGTAAGGAAACTGTTTCTGTGCTTGTTTCATTTAAAGTAAGATGGTTAAAAGCCACATTTTTCTTCTGCATAGTAAAGTTTCAAAGCTGTACTAAGTCAGTGTTCAGTTGTAAACTTTTCGAAGAACAACCATAACATTTTGTTCAAAGTTACAAACATTTCAGTTATGAACAACCTCCATTCCTGAGGTGTTCATAACTTCTGAAATTCTACTCTACTAATCTAGATTTCAGCTTCTGCCAGAGAAAAACTGTGAAACTTGATTCCTTAAGGAACAGTAAAAGAAATGAGAAAGTCTACCTCCCAGCATAAAAAAAAACAACCCACACCTACCAAAACAAGACATCCCACTGCACACAATTCTCTCTTGGGGAGAGGATGAGAGAACAAACAACACACAAGCGATGTATAGGCACATTGCTTAATGCACTACTGGAAGATGTTCAGATACCACAGAGATAAGTGCACTACAAAACCCTATATAGAAGACAATAGCATCACAAAGATTGCAAACTCCAAGTAACACTGGGCTGATGCCAAAGCATAATCAGTATGGAGTGAATCATGTTAGCAGCTATACATACAGGCCTGAAATAATATATAAGGGCCATCGTTTCCAAATGTAGGGGCCTAAAATTAGCAGTCTCAATAACTGGCCTGATTTTCAGAGATGCTGAGCACCTGTAGCTCATATTTATGTCAATGGGCACTACGGGAATTCAATGACCTTTGGTGCCTATACATGAATTTCAAAAGCACCTACACACTCCTAAGTCATATGTCCCATTAACTTTGATTTAGGGGATTTTGAAAATCCCACCCAGGGTGGTCAACTTTAGGCATCTATGTTTGAAAATTTGGGGAGCAAAGACTAATTAAATTGTTCTGAAAGCTATTTCTAAATCCATGGACCTGTACTATGTGTTATTTCCAGTCGAAAAAGAGTGCTGCTTGAGATGAACTGAAGTAGCTAAAGAGAGAGATGAAAGGAGGAGTATAAAATTACTAGTACAGGAGTGACTATGCTAAAATTGGTGTTAAACCTCTGAGCATGCCCAGTGTGTGGTAGATGCTTTTCAGAAGACTATGCAGACTGATTGAATTGAAGGCTCATGAGACTAATAACGTGCTTGGCCTGTTCTCCTGATCAGCTTGACTCCTGGGAGCTTATTAAATATATGACAGTCTGAAGTTACACAATGGTTCTCTAGGATAGCTCTCTAAGTTGGCCACTGTGCAACAGCCCATTCTCCAAGTGACATATCACATACAAACAGGAAAACTGGAGTATACACTGGTCACTTTGCAGTTTCTTTATTTAACCACGAAGCAAGCTCTCAGCACTTGCTCTTTACCCTCCACTGCCAGCATTCCAGCTCCTGATTTACCTTCTGGCTCTATGCCTTAAAAGGAGGCAGATTTCCCCGCCCTCAAAGCTGTTAGCTGTTTCCTGACATCTTCCTCTACGAGGAGGGTAAGGAACAAATAGATACCTACCTTTCCATAACTGTTCTTCAAAGTGTGTTGCACATGTCTATGCCACTGTAGGTGATGCCTCATGCACAAATGTCAGAGATTTTTTCCCCTCAGTGGTACCTGTCAGGGTGGCTTGAGTGCCCTCTGTCACTTTGCGCTACTGTGTGCTGGTCTAAGAATGTGGAGCTGCCCCCGACTCCCCTCAGTTCCTTCATACTGGTCTGACTCCGATACAGAGAGGAAGGAGATGGGTTGTGGAACTGACATGTGCAACACATCTTGAAGAACGACAGTTACAGAAAGGTAGGTAACAGTTTCTTCTTCTTTGAGTGATTGCACGTCAGTTCCATTGTAGGTGACACAAACAAACAGCTACAGAGAGGGTTCAAAGTCTATCTGAACAGTGATTGTAAGACCACCCATCTGAAACTGGAATCATCTCTGGACTGACAGGAAATGGAGTAATGAGAAGTGAAGGTGTAGACTGATGACAAAGTCACTGCTTTACAAATGTCAATAATGGGTACTTGAACCAGGAAAGTTGCAAAAGCTGCTTGTGTGCTGTCTAGTAGAATGTGCCTTTACTCTAGATAGTGGGGTTGTGTTAGTCAGTTGGTAACATAACAGATGGAGGAAGATAACCAGGAGGAAATTCTCTGAGAGGACACTTGATTGCCCTGAACTCTGTCAGCAACTGCCACAAAAAGTTGTGTGGAGGATCTGAATGCTCTAGTATGCTCCAGATAGAAAGCTAGAGCCCTTCTTACATCCAATGCTTCTGGTGATAGGGGTTTTGGAAAAATGTGGGCAAATAGATAGCTTGGTTAATGTGAAAACTAGAGACTACTTTTGTAAGAAACTTTGGGTGAGGCCGGAGATAAACTTTATCCTTATAAAAAACTGTATGTGGGGTGGATTCTAATCCCAGAGCTCTCAACTCACCAATCCTTCTGTCTGAGGTGATCGCTATTAGAAATGCCAACTTTATGGAGAGGTAGAGGAGAGAGCAAGTTGTGAAAGGGTCCCGTCAGAATTTCCAGGACTAAATTGAGATCCCAAGGAGGGATGGGATCTTGTACTTGAGGATATAATCTGGCCAAGCCCTTCAGGAATTGAGTAACAATGGAGTTGGAGAAAAGGGATCTATTATCCACCCGTACCAAATGCACCCTTCTAGAGCTAATCATCAAATTCTGTTTTAGATCTAGAAGATAGTCCAGCACAAGGTCCAGGGGTACTTGCCATGGAGATACATCTTCCCCAAGAAACCAAATGGAGAAGTGTTCCCACTTAGCTAGGGAAGTGATCCTAGCTGGGGGTTTTCTACTATTTTACAAACACATTCTGGATAGCCTTCAGGCAGGACTTTTCAAAGGGCGTCAGCCATGAAGCATCCACGCTGTGAGATGGAGAGCTTGGAGGCTGGAGTGCAATATGCAGCTGTGATCTTGGGAAATTATGTCTGGATCCAATGGGGAGGGACAGACGGGGCTCAGCCGACAGGGTTAGTGGGGCTGAGTACCAGTGTTTGCAGGGCCATGCAGGTGCTATAAGGATGAGATGAGCTCATCCTGCTTTATTCTGAACACGACTTTGCGAAGCAAAGAAATCTGAAGGAAGATGTACAGAAGGATATTCTCCTGGGATCGGAGGAAAGCATCTGTCAGTGAGCCTGAGCTGAGATCAAACTGGAACAGGTTCAGAGACGGGCTACTAGGATGATCCGAGGAATGGAAAACCTGTCTTATGAAAGGAGACTCAAAGAGCTTGGCTTGTTTAGCCTAACTAAAAGAAGGCTGAGGGGGGATATGATTGCTCTTTATAAATATATCAGAGGGATTAATATTAGAGAGGGAGAGGAATTATTTAAGCTTAGTAGATGGGGGAGGGCTAGCTCAGTGGTTTGAGCATTAGCCTGCTAAACCCAGGGTTGTGAGTTCAATCCTTGAGGAGGCCACTTAGGGATCTGGGGCAAAAATTGGTCCTGCTAGTGAAGGCAGGGGGCTGGACTCAATGACCTTTCAAGGTCTCTTCTAGTTCTAGGAGATTGGTATATCTCCAATTATTACCTTTATTACCAATGTGGACGCAAGAACAAATGGATATAAACTGGACACTAGGAAGTTTAGACTTGAAATTAGACAAAGGTTTCTAACCATTAGAGGAGTGAAGTTCTGGAACAGCCTTCCAAGGGGAGTAGTGGGGGCAAAAGACATATCTGGCTTCAAGACTAAGCTTGATAAGTTTATGGAGGGGATGGTACGATGGGATGGCAATTAATTTGGCAATTGAACTTTGATTATCAGCAAGTAAGTATGCCCAGTGGTCTGTGATGTTAGATGGGTTGTGATCTGAGGTACTACAGAGAATTCTTTCCTGGGTGCTGGCTGGTGAGTCTTGCCCACATGCTCAGGGTTTAACTGATGGCCACATTTGGGGTCGGGAAGGAATTTTCCTCCAGGGCAAATTGGCAGAGGCCCTGGAGGTTTTTCACCTTCCTCTGCAGCATGGGGCAAGGGTCACTTGCTGGAGGATTCTCTGCAGCTTGAGGTCTTCAAACCACAATCTGAGGACTTCAATAACTCAGACATAGATTAGGGGTTTGTTATAGAAGTGGATGGGTGAGATTATGTGGCCTGCATTGTGCAGGAGGTCAGACTAGATGATCATAATGGTCCCTTCTGACCTTAAAGTCTATGAGTCTATGAGAACAGAATTGATTGCATTTTCTGTTGGTTCTTGTCACAAATAGATCCACTTGGGGAGTCCTCCAGAGTCTGAACATGGACCTGGCCACATCTGAGCATAACGACCAACTCGTGTTGATCGGTGAAGGATCTGCTCAGCTGATCTGCCAATGTGTTTTGTTTTTCCGGAACGTAAACAGCTTCAAGGTGAACTGAGTGGGTTATACAGAAGTCCCAGAGGCAAACTGCCTCCTGACAGAGTTGTTTTGACCTCTCTTGTCTGTTTATGAAAAACATGATCGCCAAGTTGACTGTCAGAATAAGGTGCTGTCCATTAGTGTGCGCTGGTGTTCTACACCGAACATTTTTGCCTAGCATCTCGGCGCCCAGCTGCCGGCCCTGGAGTGGCGCCGACATGGCGCCCGGCCCCCTCCAACCGCAGTAAGCCTCCTTCCTCCTGCCGCTATTCCGCCTGTGGCCGATAGTGGTCTGGAAGGATAGAGTTCCTCAGTTCCTTCAGACCAGAAGAAGAAGAGAGGCAGGTACTACAGGTTCTTTCTTCCAGTTATTCCACATGCATTCCATTCCATGTCGGTTAAGCCTTACGAGGTCCCATACCTTACCGAGGTCATTCGGCGAGCGCCGTGAGGAGGCTGTACCACGCCTCGAGACTGTGAGGCTGGAATGTGCCGCACCGCCTGGGGCAGGCTGCACCTGGCTGGTCTGTGGCTGCTGGCACCAAAAATAGGTAGGATGGGCCTGTGTGCCAGCTGAAGGAGTAGGTGGCGGTCGACCTGTGGCGCGGTGGCATCGCAGCCAGGCGTGCGTCGCGAGCAGGCGGCGCCCTCATGAGGAGTGCGAATGCGTCGGTGCTGGACCAGACCGCACCCTTTCGAGCGCGAATGCAGGATGTCACCCAGGAAGGGAAATGACCGAGGAGGAAACCCTTCGCTTGTCGAGGCGGCCGAAGCGGCCCCAGGGTGGAGCCCTACGGACGCTGAGGGTGTGGAGCTCGCTGTAAACGAGAGGCGGCCCGAACCTGGAAGAGGTGGAAGAGCTGCTCCCTGATTAAGAAGGAAGGCCGCATCCACCTTGGGAGAGGGACCGGATGTGGAAGATCATGGAAAGGCCGGAGTGGGGAGCGAGGATATGGGAGGAGCTCGCTGGGCGGGATGGGGGGGCGGTATGCCACCTGGAAGGCCTGGCGAAGAAGGCCGCAGACAAGGTGAGCGTGAGCAGAGGGGCCGAAGGGGGGGCAAGGTGTTGGGGCCAGGGGAGAGGAGAGAGAGCAGGCCAGGGGGGGTCGGAGTAGGGGCGGGCAGCTGGGTGAGACCAGAGTCGGCTTCCCAGCTTGGTCGGGGCAACCTTGAACACATTAAAACGGGCAGTGGCCATCTATAAGCCGCCAGGTGCCGCCAGGTGCACAAATCTGGCTCCAGGAGAGCAGCCGAAGGCCCTTCAGGTACCAGTGGAGGAGGCAGTCGAGGAAAGGATCGCGAGAACCGGCAGCAGGGTGCTCCACGACGCACCCAAAGCGCGGCTGAGCACTTCGTCGAGAAGAGGTACTGCGAGCAGAGGCTTCCACTGCTGCACCGCTTCCCCAACTCGGTCGCCGAACAACCTCAAGGACCAGTCAACCACAGAGAACAGGCTGTAAGATGCAGGCCACTGCAGGTTCGGGTGACGACCAAGGAGAGATGCCGAGGGAAGAGGTCCGGGTCGAGGGGGGGGGAAGAATCGATCCGGATCGAGCTCGAGAGGGACGGCCAATGGGTACGGCGAGTATGCTCCGCGGAGCTCGCTCACTGAGTAGCAGGGCGCCAGGCGGCACAGAGTGAGCGGGAGGAGCGGATGGGGAGGGGGCGGGGGGGAGGATGGGACCCGTGGGGGGCGATGAGGGAGATCGGGGATGGAGACCGGAGCCGAGGGAGTCCGACTTCCAGGAGAAGTGGAAGGCCTGTTGGTCCTGGACCGAACAGGCTCATTTGGGGATCCCACCTCCGAAGGAGAGGTGAGCCACATCAGGGCGGGGGACCATCAGTGGGTCCGCCAGAGCCGACACCTGTCGAGACCTCAGAAGGGCACTGTCGCTGAGGAAAAGAACGAAGAACGGGTGTGGAGAAATCTCGCGGTCAGCCCAGTAGAGATAGGGATGCACAGCGGAGGGATCGCAGGGAGGATCGTTTGTTCAGATCCGCCTGTGAATGCGTGAGAGCGGCCGCCGTGTTGTCGCAGAGATACCGCCAGCGCGGCCCCGCCCGCCCAAGTGCCGACAGATAGCGGTCAGGGGTGGGCCGAAAGAAGACCGAGAGGCGCTGCAGTGGAGGCCTGCAGGCCCCCGCACCAGAGCCCCGGAGGATGGTTCCTGGGCCCCAGAGGAGGGGCGTGAGGAGCGCCGGGGGCCCTGGGGCCCCCCGCGCGATGCAGGTGACCGGACAGCCACCCGCGACCCTGCGCGAGCCGAGAGGAACCGGACCGCGACCAGAATAGCGAGTGCCGGCCGCGACCCGGCCTGAAGCGTGGCGCCTGGAACGTTAAGATATCAGCCTCAGCGCCGCGATGGTGAAGATGTAGCGTCTCGGCGTGACCGTGAGCTAGTGCCTGGAGCGCGCGCAGCACGCGGCAGAGAAGCACGAGCGCATCGCGGAGAGCCAGGCGATCGAGGAGGAGGGTCGACGAGGGAGAGAGAGGCTCGCGCGCAGGAGGCAGGAGAGGATCGAGGCAGGGGAGGCGAGGAGGCGGAGAGGTTCGTTGATAGGAGGCGAGCGGAGGATGAGGGACTGAGAGGTTGAGGGGAGGCAGGAGGCCAGGAGGGCGCTGAGGCGCTGACCAACCTGCGGAACTGGTGCTGACCACGCCCGCCGCACTGATAGCGGCACGCGGGGCACGACGGATTCAGCACCACGCCACACACGACCGAGCGCCACCACTTATACTCCACGGCGGCGGCCAGATGGCGGCGAGTGACCGCCACATGGAGAGGCGAAGGGGCCTGAAGCGAGGTGCCGCAGTTGCAACCTGGGGGTAAATTGAAGTGAAACATGAAATCAAGCATGGAAACCAGAAGCAAAGCCCCAAGGTTAAGCATCCTTCATGAAGGCGATCCACCAGTCTCCTCGGATCCCAGGAAGTGTCTAAGTCGAGGTGAGCTTGGCCTGCAATGAGGTCTCAGAGTATATGAGAAAGGAATTGTCTCCCGCTGGATGACCCTCGAATGGAGGATGTAGATGAGAAATATCTGAGAATCTCCCCCTCAGAGACTGGAGGCACCTCAGAGACCCGAGGGAGTGAGAGGCAGAAGGGGAGAGGGGAGGGGAGAGGGGGGAAATGGGGTGTCCCTGAAGAGCTGGAGGGGAGGGAGGTGGTGGGCCAGCTGTGAAGCTGGACGATGGAGCGGTGGGCTGGAGAAGTGGAAGAGGACCAGAAAAGGGATGGGGAATGGGAGTGAAAGGCAAAAGGAAAAGCCCATCAAAGGAAGTGGAGGAGGTGGCTCCGGAGCCTGGTGGAAACGCGCTCGAGGTCGGAAGGCGCGGCCCTTGCGCGGCCCGGGAGCCTGGAGCTCTGAGGCGGGTTGCGCGGCGGGGCCGGCGCGGTCGGGAGGGGGGCTGGGGTGGGGGCGGCTGCATGGCGGGCGAGGCCTGGGGTGGGTGAAGCATGCCCAGACTCCGCCCTGGCATGGGCTCCTGCATGGCAGCGGCCGCCAGGCCAACGTCTCCGCCGCCCTCCCGTCTGAATTCTCAAGAATCTCCTGGAAGGTTCTGACGGGATGTCGGGAGGAGGGGAGGTAGGTTGCCACGGTGGGAGGTGGGAGGACCAGGGCCACGCACGCGGCGCACCGCCCTGCGCATCGGCGCCACCGGCCTCTTTCTGCAGCCTAAGGTTGAGTCCGGCTCTCAGTCCGCAACCGCGCTCGAATTGAGTTTGCCCAGCTCCAGCAGCGCGGCCGGGCGGCGAATCATCTCTGAGGTCAGCTCGAATAGCTAGCACGAGGCCCAATTAGGGCTTGGAAACGACAATAGAAATCTGGTCTGGCTACGCCGAGTTGAGAACCTCCCGCCCAAAAATCTTACGCCCCATTAAGCATGCGCCGGGCCTGACTGGCATGTCCGTGCGACCCGGTCCGTGACCAGGTGGGGTGTATGGTGAGGAGACCACCAGCTGGCGCGGGTGGTGGGTCTTTACGCAGGTATTCGCACGGCGGGCGTGACCGAGGAAGGTGACTTCGCATAGCGGCATTGTTCTTTTGGATGGTGCGGATAAGCAGGAGCGCCACATTGTTGGGGGCCGCCTCGCCGTGGACATCCCGAATAGGGTCATCGACTTCTGGGGCTCCTCACCTTGGCTTTGCCGACGCTCCTGCCTCCTCTCCAGTGCGCCCTGAGGTCAATGGCGGGGCTCTGATGGCGCGCCCCTGCCACGCGTGGCGAGAGGGAGGGACGAGGCGCCGGCAGCACCTCTTCCTGTTGTTGTCCCACCGTTGTTCGTTCTGGTGCCACCGCCTGCGCGGCCTGCGCTGGGGTGGGCAGTGGCCGTGTGGTTCGGGGGTCTGGTGGGGCCTGGTGTCGCGGGCAGGTGGCCCGGGTGCTGGGCCGCCTCTGCCGGGCCTCTGGGTGGCCTGTGAGGCCTGCTCGCCTTGGCCGCCCCTGCCACCTCAGGCAATACTATGGGTGGGTCTGGCTCTGATGTGGGTCTACCGGCTCTGAATGACCGCACTGCGCTGAGGAGAGTAAAGAGTGGTCCGGGAGAGGGCCAGGGGAGGCAGCGGGGCGGGGGTGCGGGGTGAGGGGCCTTGGTGCGGCGGTGCGTGCCCGGCGGTGCGGCCGCCGCGGTCGGGGCAGTCCGGGCCGCCGCCTCTCGCCCGCACCGTGAAGGGGAGTGCGGCGAGCGCCGGAGCTGGTCCGGGGGGCGGCGGGCGGATCGCGCTGAGGCGCGCGGGCAGGGACGCAGCGGGAGCTCAGGGGCGAGCGGCGACCGGGAACTGTGGGCCGACTGCGATCGACCGGTGCAGCGGCGCGCCTTGACGGCGGCCCGCGGATGATTGCGTGCGCCGCGCTGATCGCGACTGCCTGCGCTGCGTCGCGGACCGCTGCGTGCGCGCGCGCCGGCGCCCCGGCCGCCGCGGCCTGCGCCTGATGCCGCCGCCTGCCGCGGTGCGCCAGACGCTGACGATGGTGACGCGATCGGAGCGTTCGCGGCGGATGGGCGGCGGTGCGGCGGTCCGGGCGCGAGGGACCGGATCGAGTCCAGATCCTGAGACGCGTCGCCTCGGTCGCCCGGGATGGGGGGGATCGGTCGCCGCAGCCGGGGATGGGACGCCGCCGCCCGACGGCTGGCCGGGCGCGTGATGATCAGGAGCCGCCGCAGGTCGAGGGCGCCTCGCGACGCAGTCGCAGCTCCCGACGCGATCGCATCCTCCCTCGCTCGCGGGGTGCGCACCGAGCCGGCGGTGGGCACCGCGCCGGGAGTGGCGGGCCCGTGCCGGCCGGCGGCCCTGCTGCTGCTGCACCTGCCCTGCGCACACCGGCTTGGCTAACGCCTCCACCGGCTGTTTCGCTGGGTGCTTCTTTTTGCCTGCCTTTTTGCGCCTTGTGCCCAGGGAGGGGGAGGAGTGGCCCGGAGCGCCGCTCGGCGGCTCGCTTCGTGCCTGCCGTGTGCTGGCCGCCGAGCTGCTCGTCGATGCGCTGGGCGAGCTGGCGCCGGCGCGCGAGGGAGCTGCCAGCCACTTTTTAGTTTAGCCAGCCGCTTTTTTAGCCGAGCCCCGCTCTTCGCCACACAACGAAGGAGCTTATCTGGTCTGGTCGCATGGGTCGGGCGCAGCGAGGGAGCGCGGAGTGGAGTCTGGGTCGCATGGGCCGCTGGCAAGCGGCTTGCAAGAATCTGAATCCCGTGCTAATAAGCATTGCCGCCGGGCGGAAGAAGAGCAACTTCCAATTCCCTACTCTAAAAACTATACTACTATACACTATACACATACTAAATCTATACACTATAACTAACTACTACTAACATATATACACTAGATATGGAGAAACACTAGCACTGTGGCGGTAAGGGCACACTACACTCCAACTGGCAACGGGCGGGCGGGAAGAAGGAACTGAGGCGGGCCGGGGGAGGGAGTATATAATAATGGTGCATGGCGGCGCGCCATCAGCGCGCGCCGGCCGGCCCGGAGTTGCTAGGTAAAAAATTCGAGGAGAGGAGCAGCACGACGCGCACACACCCACCATGGAATGCATAGGAGCAATCACTCGAAGAAGAACAATAGATTTTCCCCGCTATGTGGGGGAGGAAGGTTAAGCAGAATGTTAGGAACCATTAGGAAAAGAATAGATAACAAGATAGAAAATATCATAATGCCTCTATATAAATGCATGGTATGCCAACATCTTGAATACTGCGTGACCCAGCATGGCTGTTCTTATGTTCTTACGTGAGAAGTAGCCCAAACCTGGGGATGGCAGTACCGGGGAAATCATAGGAGGTTTTCCTCTCGATAAGATCAGCTTGAGAGGTTTGGACAGCAGTACTGGGGGTTCTCGATGTGGCGAGGAATGAGCTACAGGCACAGGGACTGGCTGGACAGTTTTCACTGCTGGTGAAACCGGTACCGAGAGGCTAAGCAAGTCTCTTGTGGCTGCATATGCCTCTGGAGTGGATGGGAGAGGTATAATTTGTTGACTCCTTAGATGTCTCTCAGGGGACAAACTTGATGAACTTGGCACGGCCTCCGGAGGCAATGAACCCTTCTTAGGAAGTGATGCCTCTCAGGTGGCTCTCTCTGCCACGTGCTTAATGGAGTCCCTACCTCTGTCTCGCCTCAGTACTGATGCAGCAGAAGGAGATGTGGAACCCGAGGAAGGTCTGAGTCTCTTCTTTGGCACCAGGGATAGGGGCAAA
This sequence comes from Mauremys reevesii, assembly GCF_016161935.1. Lineage (NCBI taxonomy): Eukaryota > Metazoa > Chordata > Testudines > Geoemydidae > Mauremys > Mauremys reevesii. The sequence goes on along the minus strand of NC_052635.1, from coordinate 17,359,350 downwards.
GGAGTCGGAGATATGTCCAGTGGAGTACGCTGTACTGACACTTAAGTACTCAGGGCACTCTCCCCATGCAATGACTCCAGTGGGAGGGTTGAAGTGCTGCTTCCATAAGCAAGCACTTAAGTCTCAGCGCTCTGTCCTTTTCTGAGCAGGGCTTGAATCCACAACAAATGTGGCATTTGTCACCACTGTGGGATTCTCCCAAACAGTTCAGACAGGTCGGATGGGGGGGTCACTGGCGGGGATGGGTTTTGAGCAGGTCCCGCAGAACTTAAACTCCAAGCAAGACATCCTACTGGTACCAGTACTGAAAGAGAAAAAATGGTCCAAAAAGGATGCAAAACCAGAAACCTATCACTAATTTATCTATAAACTAACTATCCAGCACTAACAACTACTAATTATAACTATATACAACGAGTGAGAGAAGCACTTGAATCAACAAGTCTGGAATTTCTCCAACAACCATCACTGACAATAAGAAGGACCTGAGGGGATTTGGGGGTGGCTCTGTCTTCTTATACCAGCATGTGGCAACAGAGGGTATTCAAGCCATCCCGATGGGTACCACTGAGGGAAGAATATCTCCGACATCTGTGCACAAAACACGCACACCCCTACAGTGGAATTGGCACGTGCAATCACTCGAAGAACATAACTTCTACCTCCAAACTGGCTCCCGCTACCTTTGGACTGGCAGCCCCTGTCAGGCATTGGGAAGATGGCTGCCTTTATCCTAGGCTCCATGCGGGATATTCTCTGCCAGGAGCATTACATTAGGGCCAAGAGGCAGTTTTCCGGATGCAGGTTAAGGAGCAGGGACAGTAATGCTGGCACTAGGGTGACCAGACATCCTGATAAAATCGGGACTGTCCCGATATTCAGTTGTTTGCCCCGTGTCCCGACGGATGTATGGTCAGGACGCCATTTGTCCCGATATTTTGGCTTGGGGCACTCTGGCTTTTTTTTTTGTTGTTGCTTGGGCCCTGCCCCGCCTATGTGTCCCGATATTTTGTTCTTGTCATCTGGTCACCCTAGCTGGCACTGGGACATACCTTAGAGGGCCTAACCCAGAGTTTAGTGACTTTAATTGGAAGATAAACTGAGAAAAAAAACCCTGTTATAATGACAGGAGAATTGGGCGCAGCCTGGTGAAGGAGTTGCCTCATGTTACAATGGCTCATATAACATCAGGCTCCCTGCTACAGTGAAAGTATGAAAATTGCTCTGTTGACTTCTCCCCCCAGACACCTGAGCTGAACTTTTTTCTGCAGACAGCTCATTCCGAGAAGCCAGGAGTCCCCATCCTAGAACAGAATAAAGGTGAGTGAAGTACAAATCCCTCATGCACTATTAATGCATGTAGCAAAGATAAATGAAAGGGCCCTCATATCTGCTCCTTTGGGCATAAGTAAGGCTATGTTTTAGTCAAGGGTATTTTTAGTAAAAGTCATGGACAGGTCACAGGCAAAATTTCATGGCCCGTGAAACAAAATTTCATGGCCCGTGACCTTTCCATGACTTTTATTATATTTGCCTCACTAAAACTTGGGGGGAGGGGAGAAGGCTTGGGAGGGCAGCCCTGGGGGGGCCATGGATGCGGAAGGGAATAGCCCGGGGGTGCACCATGGGTGCTGGGGAGTGTAGGGGAGTTGGTGGGGCTGAGGCAGACTTCCTACCCGGCTCCTGGGAAGCAGGGACCCCAGCTCCTTGCTCCATGTGCTGCCTCTGCTCTGCCCCAAGCCCCGGTTCTACAGCTCCCATTGGCTGGGAACTGCAGCCAATGGGAGCTGCAGAGGTGGTGCCTATGGGCAGAGGAAGCAGGTGGAGCTAGGAGCTGAGGGAGGGGAGTTGCAGTTGCCCTTCCAGGGAGACCCCACCCCCGGTAAACTCCTATTGCTGGGGGTTGGGAGGGGCCAAGACTGCCCCAGCAGCAGCCAGTGCACCTGGCCCAGGGGCTGCCCGAGCTGCTCAGGCAGCCCCCAGGCCAGGCTCACTGGCCGCTGCAGAAGTCACGCAGGTCACGGAAAGTCATGGAATCTGTGACTTACGTGGCCTCCGTGACAAACATGGAGCCTTAGGCAGTTCACTCCCTACTCTGCATTGCACAATTGCCCAGCTGTGGGCATTTCATCTTCCTTTGCAGTATCAACTATCCATCACTGTCAGAAGTAGGACACAGACTTTCATGGGCAATCACCTGATCTGGGTTGGTAAATCCTGATTTCCTGTGCTAAAGAGAAGATATTTTATCACCTTCAAGAAGCCTCTTACTTCTGCCTAGACACCTGGGTTATGGGAAACTTCACCAGCCAGGAGACAAAAGATGTCTGCTGTTAAATGCACAAGTTTCCCTCCCAAACCTTTACCTCTTGCCTGGCATTTTCAGCCCTAGCTCGCTCCTCTTCTTTCTGAGATTGCATAGTAGCAGCCTCCTGCTTCAGCTCCAACAGCTTCTTCTCATAAGCCCCTTCTGCCTCTGCTTTCTCTTGGGCTGAGAGCTCCCACATCTCTTTCAGCTCTGCGCGGTGCCATTCCTGCTCACTCTTCTAACAATCAAAAAAAGAGCCATTAGGTTCTTCAGACTTAGGCTACCTCCTCATATCACAGCTTGCAGCTATGGCACCAGCCAAAGGCCCAGGTCAGAGTTCCCGCCACCAACATGAAGCATCAACAGCTCACACATTGCTGGCAGTGCTGTGGGCAGGGACAGAAGCAGTTATTTTCCAAGGGGACTCCTAGTGATCTTGGAGGGGAAACAGCACCCCACCTCCCTCCACCTGCTGACCCTCCCTCCTGTGAGGATTCTCTCCCTCTGTTCCTGTAGGATTTTCCGCATCACCATCCCCAGTATTTGCTTCTACTCTTATTTCCTGTGATCCCAGAGCTTAATTCAACATTTTGATTAATGCATAATAAGCGTAAACTGCATACAGAATGAGGAGACCCGCCCCCATGACTTAGGCTGGGCCAGACAGTGTGGAGCTACTCCATGGCCTCCCTCAGCCAAGTCCAGCAGGAAAGGAGCACAGGTTCCTGCAGCTCTTCTGAGGCTCCTCCTCACTTCTGCATTATTACACCCCCCGGGCAACCTGCTGCAATGTGCCAGAGCCTCAGGTGGCTGGTTCATATCAATCTGTGAGCCTGGGCAGAATTTCAATCCCTGGCTGTCAGGCCTTCTGAACATAGTTGATTGCAGAGCCAGTCCCAGAGCCCTCCTGAACTTGGGGTTGGATGTGGTGCCCCATGGCAGGTCACATAATAGCAGCAGCAGCAGCAGGGAAGAGCCTGAGAAAGGAGCCTTTGCACACCTGCAGGAGCCACTTTCAGCCACTGCTGCCTGGCCCCAGCAAGGAGTTGAGGAGGAAGGGTACTCACACCTACCACCACCAGCCACTGTCACTAGCTATGTGCTCATTATGCTGCCTCGACCAGAGGAGTGACTTGATCAGGCATCCCCAACTAGCCACTGTATGCAGCATGTTACCAGTAGCAAACCATAAAGCAACAGTAGCCACAAACAGCATGCATGAAATCCCTCTTCACATACACAAATTGCTGACTAATTTCAGGTAACTGAGCTACTGGGAAAAGTCACCATCTGTTTGTGGGTGCAGGGGCTGTGTAAAGAGTTTTATGTGTCTAGTTCATCCTGCCCTACTGTGCCTGGGTGTCAACGCTGAGCAATTTCTCCTTCCATTTCCCAGTCTTGATCCCACACAGCATTGCTCCTCCAGCACTGGATAAATAAACAGCAATACAAAAAATAAACGACCGTATTTGATCACATGACAAGTAACATTAGGACAGGGTTAAAGTGAGATGATAAACTCCCTCCAAGGCACTGAGATACAGCTTTACTTACATCTCCCCTGTGTGTCACTGGGTTGGTTATTTCTACCAAATTCACAGTTGTGAAAAATGCGTCACGGTCGTGAAAATCTGGTCTTTTGTGTACTACTACCCTATGCTATACAGATTTCACAGGGGAGACCAGCATTTCTCAAACTGGGGGTCCCAACCCAAAAGGAGGTTGCAGGGCGGGGATTACAAGATTATCGTAGCGGGATCGTGGTATTGCCACCCTTACTTCTGCACTGCTTTCAGAGCTGGGTGTCTGGAAAGCAGTGGCTGCTGGCCAGGTGCCCCGCTCTGAAGGCAGCACTGTCAGCAGCAGCACAGAAGTAAGGGTGGCAACGGGCAGTCCGAGAGTGGTGGCTGCTGGCCGAGGGCCCAGCTCTGAAGGCAGCAGCACAGAAGTAAGGGTGACAATACCATACCATCCTTATTTCTATGCTGCTGCTAGCAGTGGCGCTGTCTTCAGAGCTGGGCTCCCGGCCAGCAGATACCGCTCTCCAGCCACCCAACTCTGAAGGCAGTGCTGCGGCCAGCAGCAGCACAGAAGTAAGGGTGGCAATACCATGACCCCCCTACAATAACCTTGCAATGTCCCCACTACCCCCTTTTGGGTCAGGACCTCTACGGTTACAACACTGTGAAATTTCAGATTTAAATATCTGAAATCATGAAATTTATGATTTTTAAAATCCTATAACCATGAAATTGGCCAAAATGGACTGTGAATTTGGTAGGGCCCTAGTTATTTCCTCTCTCTGAGCAGGTCTGTACGGCAGAGTTAACTCAGGGGATCAGTACCTGGGTTGGCCTAATTCAGGTGTGAGCAGTCACACTGCAGAGCCATATGAGAGTTGCTGTGTCTACAGTGGATGGATTCACCCATGTGAGATGCTAAGACTTCTGGCGGTACATCCTATGGTTCTCTGTGCTGCACCAAGCCGAGCTGCTCTAATTCTTTCCCAGTGAATTGTGGGAGAATCTGACAATCCTGGGAACACTGGGAGAATTGTGGGAAGGCGCTGGAGGACTATCTGCACTTGAGAGGTTTAGCCTGTGTCCTCACTGCAAAGTAGGTATGGATCAGCTAGACCAGGCGGAAAGCACTATCAAGCTTGGGTGAGAGGTCTGAGATTTCAGCTGGGAGGTGGGTTAGGGACAATATGTGAGTAAGAGCCTGGGTTAAATCAGCAATTCAGCACTTTGTCAGAACTTCATGCCTTTGTTTCCTGTTGCCCCCAATCTAATCTCTTCAGGTCCCATTGAAGCTCAGCTTTGACACCATTGTGTTTCTTCCCCTCCACTGTGGTATTGTCTGCAAAATTGTTCACAATTATATTCCCCTTGAACACCTAACAAAGAATGAGGCTTGATAACAAACTTCACCTCCAGGGCAATAGCCCAAACAAGCAAAGGCATGAGAGGAAGCTCTACTTGAAGAGCAACACATACTGAGAGACTGTGTTGTTTCACTTGATTGCCTCTATGATGCAAGCAGCCCCAGGATCCACTTGGAGAAGCTATATGGACCGGCACAGGTCTGCCGACCAAACTTTAGGAACACCATCATACCCAGCTGTACACACAGCCATGACTGACAGACCCATATTAAACAGCAACGTTAATTTACAGCTGTCAAATTATTCATAGCATTTATTCCACGAACATCACCCTCTTCTGCTTGAAGCAAACAAGTTAAAGTTTTCCCAGATTTGTTCATTGTTTCATGAACGTTGTGTGCATACACATCATAGTCTATGGATTGCTTAAAAATGGTCCACTGCAAATATCTGCTGTACAGGATATACTTCTATTTTTCCTCTATAGGATAGATTATGTAACAAAGGATTTTCAAAATTGTCTGAGGGATCTGGATGCCCAATTCCTATTAGAAATTAACAGGCATTGAGATTCTCATTCTTACTGTACTTAGTGGCCTTCTATTTTTTGTTATCCCCACAGTCGTGATCACAAAATAATTGTATGAACATAGCCATGTACTGGCAGCAAGTCTGTACACAAAGCACATGCAGCTCAAAGGGACAAAACAAAGTTTAGAGCTTTGGAACGTCCTAGCTGTCTTGCAGTGGAATGGAATCCAGCATACAAGGTGTTGTTAGTAAATCATACAAGGCTGCAGTAGCAAACATTGTACAGGGAGTGTACAGTACAGTGTCTGAGGATAGCAATAAACATTAATGAAAACATTAAAATGGGCCCAGGGGATGGCCTGGTCTTAACCATTCAAATCCACTGCCTTTGCCCTTTGACAATGGCCATCCTACCACCTACCAGCTCTCGCAGGAGCTTGTTCATTTCCTCCTCGTACGCAGTTTGACGAAGGCTAAGGGTATCTTGATATTGCTGCTCTGTCCGTGAGAGCTGCTGTGCCATATCCTCCCGCTCCTGCTCCATTGTGGATCTCTCTGTTTCCAGCTCACAACGAAGGCACTTCACTTCTCCTGCAGAAGAGGAGACATGGCAAGAGTGTGAACCCTTCTCCCTTCCTTGAGCTATTAAGGGCTCAGCTGCACCATGCCAGAGCCTTCTCTGTCCCAGACAGGGAAAGGGTCATGTCCATCTCTCACTCCCCAGAGGCCCCTCTGTCCCATCCACAGAAGGGGCATCTCCGGTGGGCTGTGCTTCTCAGCCTCTTACCTTGTATCACCTCTTTGGCCTGGGTGACTGTTTGAACCTTGATTTCCAACTGACCCCTAGTGACCTCCAACTGAGACACCTGCTGCTGAGCCTCGAACAGGCTGGATTCTAAGATCTCCTTTGCTGATCTACAGGATATAAATACAGAGCAATAATGACTCTCTTGCACTTGCAGTGTAGCTGTAGTCATGTCAGTCCCCAGATATTAGAGAGACACAGTGGATGAGATAATATCTTTTACTGGACTAACTTCTGTTGATGAGAGAGACAAGCTTTTGAACTTACACCGAGCTATTCTTCAGGTCTTGGATTCTATACACAGAGTGTCACAGCTATATATATGGTGGAACACATTGTTTATCATAAGTAGTTAACACATATTTCAAGGGACCATTCCAGGTAAAGTGAAGTTCATGGGCCACTTCCATGCAGTCCATTTCCATGCTGATGACACCACTCCCAGAACTCAATCACCTCCCGGCACAGTGGAGATGATCAAGTGCCTCTCTGCTTGTTTATACAGTAATTGCCAAAGTGTTGTCTATCAGGACCTACTCTGTGGCATTTTGGAGGACTGGTGGGAATGCTATCTAAGCCAGTCTGATGGCTCTCGGTTCAAAAACGTTTGTGTGGCGCTTGAAATCATCCTGGGACCACAAGCCTAGCATTTACAGGTGGTGTAAGTGGGTCCCCCACCTTGCCCCTGACAAATCTGTGACCAGTGTCATCATCATGGAGGGGGCCATTGATGACTTCAATGCCAGGGTTGGTACTAGTGCCAATGCTGATGCCAGTGCCAGGTCAGCTTTTGGTGTCTCTTTTTCTGCAGAGATCTTCAGAGTTGCCTGCCTGCTAGATGGAGTGCTGGAAGATGTGGGTTTGGCCATCAAAGGGTCTTCAAGCTTGGCTTTTCTGGATCAGATGCCACTCTCATAGATTGCTCCAGAAGATGGAGTTTCAGCCTTGTACCCCTTGACTTGCTAGTTCTTGCAGAGAAGAGGCAGACAGAGCACTGGCTTGGGACATGAGACTTTCTCAAGCAGAATAGGCATCTGCAGGGCCCATCTTTCAGAGGAATTAGCTCATTGCAGGGCAGACAAGGCTTAAAGCCTGTGGGTTTTGAATTTCCCATTCTAAGAGCCTATGCAGGGGGACCTTGTATGGGGGGGCCTGGACACCAGGGTCTGCAGGCAGCTTTTGGTTCAACAAGTGCTAGAACAGACTAGGGAACAAAAATAAATAATGAAGATGGTTCTGAGGAATCTAAGAAGATTTGAAGGACTTTTTTTTTTTGAGAAATTTAGCTGGAGCTAAAGTCCATGTGTCTGATACCTGCTAAGTTCTGTCTCACTGCCAGGAGCAGTAAGAGGGAACTGTGGGAGGGTTGTGGACACCCTGGCTTTTATAGCCTCATAAAGCAGCATGCGGCAGTACAGGATGCATGCATAGCCTCTACTTGACAGTGCTCTTAAAAAAATCTGGTTCCGTGCACAAGGGCACAGTGCATCTAGTTTGGGGTCCACATTGACACTGTCATAACTATGAAGGGAAGGGTAACAGCCCTCCTGTGTACAATACTATAAAATCCCTCCTGGCCAGAGACACCAAAATCCTTTTACCTGTAAAGGGTTAAGAAGCTCAGGTAACCTGGCTGACCACCTGACCCAAAGGACCAATAAGGGGACAAGATACTTTCAAATCTTTGTGGGGGAAAGGCTTGTGTTTGTGTGCTCTTTGTTTTGGGGGTTGTTCGCTCTTGGGACTAAGAGGGACCAGACATCAATCCAGGCTCTCCAAATCTTTCTGAACCAGTCTCTCATATTTCAAACTTGTAAGTAACAGCCAGGCAAGGCGTGTTAGGTTTATCTTTGTTTTCTCAACTTGTAAATGTTCCTTTTTGATAAGAGGATTTACCTCTGTTTGCTGTAACTGTGAACCTAAGGCTAGAGGGGGTTCCTCTGGGCTCTTTGAATCTGATTACCCTATAAAGTTATTTTCCATCCTGATTTTACAAAGATGATTTTTTACCTTTCTTTCTTTAATTAAAAGCCTTCTTTTTTTAAGAACCTAATTGATTTTTCCTTGTTTTAAGATCCAAGGGGGTTGGATCTGGACTCACCAGGAATTGGTGGCAGAAAAGGAGGGGGAATGGTTCATTTCTCCTTGTTTTAAGATCCAAGGGTTTGGATCGGTGTTCACCAGGGAATTGGTGGAGGAGTCTCTCAAGGCTACCCAGGGAAGGGTTATAGTACTTGGGAGGGAGATATTCTAGGGGGAAGGAGACAGAGTTTCCCAAATAATTCTTAAATGATTTGGGTGGTGGCAGCAAAACCAGATCTAAGCTGGTAATTAAGCTTAGGGGTTCTCATGCAGGTCCCCATATCTGTACCTTAGAGTTCAGAGTGGGGAAGGAACCTTGACAGATGCATACACAAAGAACAGCTCTGAGTATCAAAAGCTGTAAGGAGACCATAGTCAATACCAGAGAACTGCTCTGGACGGATAACTGCTGTTACACAGAATCCAAGAATTTCTGTGTACTGATATATGATGGATGTGTGAACATAGACGTCTTTGACATCAAAAGCCACAAATCAATCTCCTGGACTCAGGGAAGAAATCACAGAAGTCAAAATCACCATACAAAATTTGAACTTTCTGATGTACTTGTTTAGTTTTTGAAGTCAAAGGCATCACCAATATAACCTAGCCATTTCTGGAAGCCTCTAAAAATCACCTAGAAGGGATGAAGAACTATTTCTAACCACTTCACAAGAGAGGCAGAAGATGGAACAGCTTGTTCTCTAGGTCCAGTAACTAGCTCTTGTTTTTCTACAAGATAAACTCTAGGGATTATTTTGGGGAAGTTCTATGACCTTTGTTACACAGGAAGTTGGACTAGATGTGTGAAATTCTATACCTTGGGGGAGCACCCTGTATCCCCCATATTCTTTACTTATATATAATTGTGATATTGCTATAAATCAGGCCACGTGAGGTATCAAGAGAAAGATTATGATCTGCTGAAAGTCATTGTTCTATCTAAATATGTATATCATTGGCACATATGAAGTTATGAGATTGTGTTGTATGGTTGTCACTAAAACATGCTATAAATTGGGGAATTGGCCAGATGTTATCTCCCTAGAGACTCTGAGACAACAGCAAGGAAAGTAACCAACATGCGGGCGGGTGTCAAACAACCATCAACCACCACTGTCCAGCAAGGGAGCTACAATGCAATGACTCACCTGCATGAGGCCACACCAAGGGGAATTGTTCAACCTTGCCTGGGGACGCAGCAATGCCCACCAGATATGCCTGGTCTTGTCTTCTCCAAGCACATGGGACTAAAGGTCTAAAACAGAAGACAGTGGCCCCATATTTGGCCTTTCTCCTTCCCCCACCTATGCTGCAAGCAACAAGGACACTCAGAAGACTGAAGACTCCAACAGAGGAGACTGGCCCAGATTTCTAGGGGAAAACCCATGTACTATGAACTGCAATTTCCAGTGGGGTGATATCTTAATCTAAATGTTGCCCAGTCTAATAGGGTTGAGAGTTTAGATTGCGTGCTTATATTTTATTTTCTTTGGTAGCTAACTCTGACTTTTTGCCTCTCACTTAAAATCTATCTTTTGTAGTCAATACATTTGTTTAACTGTTTACCTTTACCAATGAGCTTGCCTGAAGTGTTTGGTAAATCTGCTCAGGTTTACAAAGGCTGGTGTATATCCACTTTCCATTGATGAAGTGGTGAACCAATTAATAAATTTGCATTGCTCAAGAAAGGGTCTTGAGCAGTGCAAGATGGTATATTTCTGAGGTACAAGGCTGGGAGCTGGGGGGATTTGGCTGGTGCCTTTCTCTGTGTGATTCATGAGTGGCTCGGGAAGCATTCATGCAATCATGCTGGGTGTGGGGCTCCACATGCCATTGTGCTGAGTGATAACAGCACCTGGAAGGGTTTGCTACATGTCACTTGCAAAGCATTGTGAGAGACAGGCCAGGCTGGAGAGTTAAGGGGGCACAATGGTCTTACCATCCCAGGCTGCACCCTGGGGATCCTGTCACAAGATGATCACAATGGTCCCATCTTGCCCTGGAATCTATGATTCTCCTGTTCCTCTTCATAGAATCATAGAAGATTATGCTTGGAAGAGACCTCAGGGGGTCATCTAGTCCAACCCTCTGCTCAAAGCAGGACCAACCCCAACTAAATCATCCCAGCCAGGGCTTTGTCAAGCCAGGCCTTAAAAACCTCTAAGGACGGAGATTCCACCATCTCCCTAGGTAACCCATTCCAGTGCTTCACCACCCTCCCACTGAAATAGTTTTTCCTAATATCCAACCTAGACCTCCCCCACTGCAACTTGAGACCTTTGCTCCTTGTTCTGTCATCTGCTACCACTGAGAACCGCCTAGCTTCATCCTCTTTGGAACCCCCCTTCAGGTAGTTGGAGGCTGCTATCAAATCCCTTCTCACTCTTCTTTTCTGCAGACTAAACAATCCCAGTTCCCTCAGTCTCTCCTCCTAAGTCATGTGCTCCAGCCCCCTAATCATTTTCGTTGCCCTTCACTGGACTCTCTCCAATGTGTCCACATCCTTTCTGTAGTGGGGGGCCCAAAATGGGATGCAATACTCCTTTTTCTCACATCGGAGCACAGGGCTGGAAAGGACCTCCTGAGTCATCGAGTCCAGCCAGGGCCGGCTCCAGACCCCAGCGTGACAAGCACGCGCGTGGGGCGGCAGTTGTTGTCAGGGGCGGCAGATTGGGCCAGCGGACCTGCCGCAGTCATACCTGCGGGAGGTCCACCGGAGCCCCGGGACGACCGTACCTGCCGCAGGCATGACTGTGGACGGTTCGCTGGTCGCGCGGCTCGGCTGGACCTCCCGCAGGCATGACTGCGGCAGGTCCGGTCGTCCCGGGGCTCCGGTGGACCTCCCGCAGGCATGACTGCGGCAGCTAACCGTCCGCAGCTAGCGGACCCTCACCAGTCAAGCCAGCGGGAGGTCCGCTGCTCCCGGGGCTCCGGGGCGTCTCCCGCGCATGACTGCTTGGGGCGGCCGAATATGTAGAGCCGGCCCTGAGTCCAGCCCCCTATTATTGAAGGCAACCACATCACCTAATCTCAGCCATAAATTTATCAAGAGCTATCTTAAAATTAACTGGGTTTCTTGCCCCCGCAACTCCTATTGAAAGACTGCTCTAGAACCCCATTCCTCTGATGGCTAGAAACCTTCTTTTAATTTCCAGCCTAAATCTATTCATGGCCAGTTTATACCCATTTCTTCTTGTGCCAACACTGTCCTTTAGTTTAAACAGTTCCTCTCTCTCCCTGGTGTTTACCCCCTAATTTATTTATAGAGAACAATCAGATCCCCTTTCAGCCTTCATTTTGCTAGGCTAAACAAACCAAGCCCTTTGTCTCCTCTCATAAGATAGGCTCTTCATTCCCTGAATTATTCTGGTAGCCCAGATACTTAAGAAGAACCATACTCTTCCATGGCAACATGGCAACTAACAGTAAACTCTCTCTGGACCAGAGGATCACTCAGATATTTGATCCTGATGCAGAAGCAAAAATAGCGTAATATTGTTGGGATATAATCATATATGTTGTGACACATATATACACATATATATGAATACGTTGTAATACGTTATAGGCCAGTGGGCCCAGTGTGTGTGAAGTATGCTTGAGATGAGTACGTGGGTTGCGTGCTGGCAACCGAAGCAAGAATTTAAGGCTGCGAATGGTCAAGGACTGTTCTGTGCAAAACAACTTGTTGTGTCCATGGGAAAGATAAAGAATCAGCAGAAAAAGGAATAACATCAGTGGTGTTGTCACAGCAATGTATTCGCTACAGCTGTGGAGCTGTGGACAAAAATTGAGGGAAATGAAATGCCTTAGATTATGGTGGCCTGCCCAGGACTGTTTTCTTGGCAAAGGTAAAGGACAGATGACGCAACGGAATGGACTATAAATGGTTGTCTATGATATCTGCAATTTGGAGTCAGACATCGATCCAGAGCCCTAATTTTGAAGAGGTGTGCAATGCTGGCTCCCCAGGCCTTATAACTGAAAGCAGACCTCAACTGGCCATCGGGACTTCGTTCTAATTGTCAGACTCTGATGCAGTATGAAAAGGGTATGAATGTGGAGTGAGTGGGGTTTACATTGTAATCAATAAAAGTATTTAGAGTACTATATACCAACACTGTGTCCGGCATCAGCCTGCTCCCCCATCCCACAGGGAGACCTCTATGAGGACCAAACAATTTCTCCTTGATGCCTGTTCCTACAGGTCAGCAAGGCTCAGGAGTAAAGGATCCATAAAACAGGGAAGGACTAGAAATCAAAAGAGGCCGGAGAGGACCAAGGGAAAATGGAATCTCTGTCTGTGGCACATTCCTACGACCCCCCATCATTCCCAACATAAGCAAACATAGAAATGGATCCCTGAAGGTTTCTGGGTTCCCAGCACCTTCAGAATAAGACTCTAGCTCCATCTTAGTTGGATGTGGGACTGACTCTGACTGTCCTCAGGTCAAAGCCTTGGATCCAGAAGTGCCCGCTCCAAAATCTGTGGAGTTGTAATCAGGGAATGGTGTCTGCTCAATCAACAGAAGAGTGCAGCCTGCAGAAAACTCAGCCTCTGAAGCCTCAGACTCCATTCCACAATCCCGATAAGCACTTGGATCCAAGCAAACAGCTCGTGCCAAAGAGGATGGCCCAGGGACAGCTCACTCTGTCAGAGCTGAGGAACCAAATATCGAAGAATTATACTGGATTGTTTTGGAGTTTACCCAGTACTATGTTGCACGAAAGGGACATGGGCAGATACTTCTGCTTCAGTTTATTAAGCTTGTACCAAAAATAAATCCTCACTGGGACTTCGGGTTTTCTCTTGTGACTCCTGTTGAGCTGCCGTCCAGCTGAGCAAACCCTGGCCCTGGCACATGGATATTAAAATGGCCCTATTTCCCACAGGTGGTGAGGCTGTTTGCAAAACATAAAGTGATCCTCAGATGGAAAGCACTCTCTCAGGGCATGTCTTCACTATGTGGGTAAGTTGACCTATGCTATTCCAGCTACTCAGTGCCGAGTGACATTACAACTAGATCCAACAAATATATCTGTGTGCTGTACAAGGCCCTCACCTCCCCAACCTCACCTGAGCTCTGCCAGCTGCTCTGAAAGGCCACGTCTGTCCCGCTCCACAGCCCCTAGTCGCACCTCCAGTGCTGCCTTCTCACGCACCAGGGCTTCCTTTTCTCTGGATACTTTAGCCAATGCATCTCCACGGCGACTTGACTCCAGACGTGTTTTCTCCAAGTCAGTGCTGGATGACTCCTCCTGGCGACACATCTGGAAATGGGGGGAAAGGAGGAAATGAGCTCCTACTACTAGCCAAGGCACTCTCCAGATCTCATCAGCTTCACTCTTGAGCTAGCCAGAGGAGAGGCCTGAAGGACTGAGATAATCTCCCTTCATGGTGTCACTGTGCACTGATGTACCAGGAGACAACCAGGCCTGAAAATGATAATTTGGAAATGATGTCTATGTCCATATTGGGTTGCTTGGGATAGTACTATAGCTCTGGTTCCTGGGCGCATGGGGCCCCAGTAATGAGTGAGTGTTGTAGGAATGTGGAATCGATCAGTGCTATGCTCAGCTGATGCGGCAACTCATGGTATCAGACGCCATCAGGTAATCGAGGGACATCTATTTAGAACACATCACCAGACATTGGCAATACCAGGAGAGGTGAGCTGGAGTGCCATTGAGAAGTGGAGTCAGGAAAGTAACTGAAATACTTCTGTGATGGATTGTATTTACTGAGGGACAACTTATCCTAAATTCTCAATTACTGAGGGACAATCTACACTCATTGCTATATTTGCTTTCCATAATCTACTCTTAGTATAACCTCTTATAAGTGATGTACCCAAATATTTGGATGCTAATACTTTTAACTGTATTGATGAATTTATTAACCCTAATTTGGGGTACTACAGATTATGTATTATATGTATTTTATGACTTTTAAACCAGACTTTATACTTTTGGATAATTTAAGCATTCTACCCAGAAGTACAGACACTCTTTCCTTAACCTGTGTGTTAGACAATTTTAACATTAACTCCAGCTATCAACACATATAGCTAAGGCTGCTGCAGTGTTTCCATGCAAAAATCCTGTATTAAACTTTCCAAAGCTTTCACCTTTCAAGCTGAAATCTTTTGAGAGTCCTGGTCGAAGTATGCCTGAAGGTGACGTTTTGAAAAGTTTGAGCAAAGACAGTTTAGGGGGTGTTTGTCCGTTTGTTAATTTCTCTCTTCTCTTCTTCCTCAGGGCTTGAGGAAGGGCTCCCACTTAATCAAAGTTGTGTTACCTCCTTTCCTAAAAGTTTATTGGTTAATTTTGAAAACAGGTACATCTGATACTCCATTTCCACCTGCAACCAGGCATGATGGTTCTTTAAGGCAGGCTACACCTCTGTTAAAACCCAGAATAAATGGAATTTGGGGACTTGTAGGCTTTCCAGCAAAGAATGCTGGGAAATGAGACTTTTTATAAGGGTTCTCTCACCTCAGTAAAGGAATGATGAGAGAGAGATCAAGATTTGCTCTGGGTTTCTCTTTCAACATGGACAGAAGCAGAAGTTCGAGGCCTCTCCAGGCAAAAGGCCTGCAAGAAGCTTTAGAAGAATCCTGTCAACGAGCTTAGGAGGAGGCCCCACAGAGAGCTGCGTAAAGTACACTGAGGAGTAGGAGTTTCCCCTGAGACCCAGTCCTTGGGAAGTCGAGGGTTAGTGGTAGAGTGAAGGAAGCAGCCTGGGAGAAAAGAAACTGGGAGGGTTTGGGGTTGGACTTGACTTTAGCAAAGCTTTTGATATGGTCTTCCACAGTATTCTTGCCAGCAAGTTAAAAAAGTATGGATTGGATGAATGGAGTATAAAGATAGATAGAAAGCTGGCTAGATCGTCAGGCTTAACAGGTTGCAATCAATGGCTCGATGTCTAGTTGGCAGCCAGTATCAAGCAGAGTGTCTCAGCAGTCGGTCCTGGGGCCAGTTTTCTTCAACATCTTCATTAATGATCTGGTTGATGGGATGGACTGCACCCTTAGCAAGTTTGCAGATGACACTAAGCTGGGGGTAGAGGTAGATATAATGGAGGATAAGGATAGGGTCCAGAGTGACCTAGACAAATTGGAGGATTGGGCAAAAAGAAATCTGATGAGGTTCAACAAGGACAAGTGCAGAGTCCTGCACTTAGGACGGAAGAATCCCATGCACTGCTACAGGCTGGGGACTGACTGGCTAAGCAGCAGTTCTGCAGAAAAGGACCTGGGGGTTACAGTGAACGAGAAGTCGGATATAAGTTAAGAGTGTGCCCTTGTTGCCAAGAAGGCTAACGGCATACTGGGCTGTATTAGTAGGAGCACTGCCAGCAGATCAAGGGAAGTGATTATTCCCCTCTATTTGGCACTGGTGAGGCCACATCTGGAGTACTGCATCCAGTTTTGGGTCCCCCACTACAGAAAGGATGTGGACACATTGGAGAGAGTCCAGCGGAGGGCCACAAAAATGATTAGGGGGCCGGGGCACATGACTTAAGAGGAGAGGCTGAGGGAACTGGGGTTATTTAGTCTGCAGAAAAAAAGAGTGGGGGGGTGGATTTGATAGCAGCCTTCAACTTCCTGAAGGAGGGTTCCAAAGAGGATGGAGCTCGGCTGTTCTCAGTGGTGGAAAATGACAGAACAAGGAGCAAAGGTCTCAAATTGCAATGGGGGAGGTCTAGGTTGGATATTAGGAAGCACTATTTCACTAGGAGGGTGGTGAAGCACTGGAATTGGTTACCTAGGGAGGTGGTGGAATCTCCATCCTCAGATATTTTTAAAGCCTGGCTTAACAAAGCCCTGGATGGGATGATTTAGTTGGGGTTGGTCCCGCTTTGAGCAGGGGGTTGGACTAGATGACCTACTGAGGGATCTTCCAACCCTAATCTTCTATGGTTCTATGAAATGAGGTGGCTCAGCTTGCAGCTAGCGGGGTGAGGATGATGATGGGATAGGAGGAAGGCATGGCCTAGGAGACATGTTGCTGAAGACAGGACAGCAAGAAGGTAAGAGGATTTGTGAGAATGAGGTTGGGAAGGGGAGAACTGGATGAGGACAAGTGAGGAGTGGATCCAGAAGATAAGTGAAGGAAGCCTGGTGGTGGCTGGAGAGTGGTAAGCAGAGACAGACAAGGTGTAAATGACAAGTCATTTATAACAGGAAACGAGATAAGCACTCAGTTATGACAAGTAAACAAGGCAGGGTACCCTGAAGGAGCTAACTAATAAGTCAAGACAGGAGGCAACAGTATCATCCTGGTCAGCTTGGAGTGAGTAACAAAGGTTGCTTAAGGCCAGCTACCCTTGGCATGAAGGCTCTTCTAGAAAGCATGGGCATTTATAAATCATTCTCAGGAGCTGCAGGCAGGGGAAGTGAGGAGCAAGGGCCCATGGGATTCCCAGGGCCAAAATAATATGTAGAAACACAAGAATTGCCAGAGTGGATCAGAACAATGGTTCATCCAGGCCACTATCCCATCTCTGACACTGACCAATACCAGCTGCTTCAGAGAAAGGTGCAAGACACACCATAGAAAAGTGAATCCCCGCCCGTAGGATAATCCCCCAGGGGACTCCAGAACTGTTAGAGACTGGCTTCAGCCCCAGTGCAAGAAGATTTATAGCCCTTCCATCTCCTTTCTTAGTAGTTACTATTCTAACTCTCAATATTTGGTCACCCATATAAATGTCCTCTCTGTACCCTGCTAAGTCCTTGGCCTCAGTGGTGGCATCCTGTGGCAATGGAGTTCCGTACTCTAAATACACGCTGTGTGAAAAAGCATTTCCTTTTATCAATTTACCACTGTCTCACTTCAATGAATCTGCCCTTGTTCTTGAGTTAGGAGTCAGGGTGACTAAATCTCCCTTCTCTAGACCAATGGTCCCCAACCTTTTCGTCTGGCGGGCGCCAGACGAAGGACCATGGCAGCGGTGGAGCACCCGCCGAAATGCCGACGAATTTCTGCGGTGTTTCGGTGGTGACACCTCTCGATGATGTCACTTGCTGCCGACAAGTGACGTCATCAAGAGGCGTCGCCGCCGAAATTCGGTGGCATTTCGGTGGATGCTTCACCGCTGGCCAGGACGCGGGCGCATTTAAATGCCCCCGCGGGCACCATGGCGCCCGCAGGCACCGCGTTGGGGACACCTGCTCTAGACCATTCAGTATTTTATATATTCTTATGATGTCTCCTCCCTAATGTAAACAATGCCAATCTTCTCAAGGTCTTTTTATAGGAGTCTTTCCAGGCCCCTAACTGTTCTCACCATTATCTCTTTCAGAGCCCCCTCTAATTGTGCAATATCCTTTTGAAATGCAGTGACCAGTACTGCATACAGTATCCAGTGGAGGCTGGACTCCTGATTTATACAAGGGCATTACATTTTCTATATTTTCTATTCCATTCCTTATGCTTCCTGACATTTTGGACCTAGTACAGAACCTTGCATTTCACTACCCTAGTGTCATGAGATTGCAAAGCTGCTCAAGCCAGCCCATGGGGAAATCCCCTAACAAGAGCTGGTCAGGAATTTTTCATCAGAAAATGCAGATTCATTGGGTGCAGGGATGAAATGGGCCCCTATTGCAATATACAATGTTTCCCAGTGAGTTCTCCTTCGGGCAATGACAGGTGCAGTGGTAGTGCTAGAAGAATGCTTCTCTAGTTAAGAGGCAAGACTGGGTCCTATTCCATGCTCTGCCATAGGCCTGTGTGCAATCTTCAGTCTCAGATTCCTGTAACATGGGGCTAGTGTCCCTCCCTCTCAGGGAGGTTGTGAGTCTGAACTCACTAATATTTATGAAGTGTTTTGGGTTCCTGGGGTGGAAAGTGACCATCTTCACTATATGCACTATACTCTCCATTGGACAATTCAACTCCCAAGAAAACATGGAGAGTCATCACAAACTCCACCCTTCACCATCAGTCTGAGACATGCCCAGTATGAAATACACAAGAGTCATGTGAACTCTGACCCTGTCTTGTTTCCAACAGCACTGGATGTCTTAGTGCTGAGGGTGTTCTAAAACCCAGCAGCACCACGCCCAGCCTCATCACCACAGTGCTAGTACTGCCAGATTCCTGTGGAGGACAACTGGGGTCTCTCTCACCTGACTCATCACCTCATGGGTCTCTTTTCTCTCATCTCTCAGCACATCCAACTCTGCTTGCAGTCCCTCCTGTAGCTCCTTAGCCTTCTGCAGCAACTGCTCCAGATGGGTTTTCTCTGCACAGAGCGCCTCATTTGCTCTTTCGGACAGGCTCAGCTCCTCCTGCACAGAGGTTGTTGCTCTCTGCATGTCCTTCACTTTGCTTGACAAAGCCTGATTCTCCTGCTCCAACTACAGTCAAGGAAAAAACAAAAAGGAAATCAAGGGGCAGAGAACATAGACATATTCCTTTTGGGGCCTCTGCCCTGGGCAGAGAACACTGTGCCACATCCACACTCAGTCAGCCCTCATACTCCCTGGAGAAGCTTGAAGGAGACCTCAGCAAGGTAGACCTAAACCTTGGAGACCTCTACTCACCTGCAGGACAAGCTGATTCAACTGCATTTTATCCAAAGCTAGAGCCTCATTAATGCCACTCATCTTCTCAGCCACATCATGCAGATCAGCGGTTTCTGCCTTCAGTTTATTCTGAACCCCTGTCAACTCAGCAATTGACTGTTCTGCCTAGCAGGGCAAAGAAGAAAGGAAGAAGATGAAAACAAAACCCCTCAAAGGCTTCCCTTGCTTTAACCCAGGGAACGCCTTTTCCATACCAAACCCCTGATATCTGCTGTGTCTCCAAGACAGTCTTCCTCCCTCAGACCCGAAGTGCATCCCTCTCACTATACACACCCCTAATCCTCTAGGAATTCCTCTTTCTGTCTAGTCAGGGTCCCAATCCTCTCTCAGCCATCCCTCTATGCACTTGAAGGCTGAACTCCCCAAAGTGTTTTTCTGGCTTGATTCTGGTGTCCTCCTATGGGAGATAACACTATCTAGCCTTTTCTTACTACAGGGAGCAATGTATGGTGAGCCTGATATTTGAACTCTCTATTGAAATAACAAGCTGGGCTTGATGCTGCCTGGGAATAACAGATGAGCCCGTACCCTCTCCAGTGCCATGGCAAGCTCATGTTTCTCTTGCTTCATCAACTCCCCATCAAGGTGAGATTTCTCCAGCGCCTCCCTCCTGGCAACCAACTCGCTCTTTAACAATGAATGTTTTGCTTCAAGTGCAGCTAAAGCCTTCTGACTGAGAGGAGGGGAGGGAGACAGACAGAGAGATAGACACACAAACACACACACACAATGGTGGAAGGTGGGAGAGAGAGGAGAGAAGCTTTTAGATTTAAAGGCATTATCATTTCAAAATCCTAGGCAACAAGAAGACATGTCCAGATGACTCCTATCCCAGACCCGCTGTTTCCCAGCCAATTCCATCAGCCCTTCTGGGTCTCAGGGTCCAAGGACATTGTTGGCTTGAGCCACTCATCCTCTGTCTCTGTTGTGGGTGAGAGGCCCTGGAACTGGCCAGCTGTGCAATGCTGGACATGGAGATGTTCCTCATCTCAGTGGGATTACCCTGATTTTAGAATTCATAACATTACCCAGCCATGGTCTTGACTGTCTGACCTTCTTCAGTTACAAATTCCACAAGCTGAATACATGTTGCCTAAAGGAGCTCTGAGCACTTCAGTGGATGGTGGGACCTAGCTCAAAAATAGAGCTCCATTCCCACCCCTACAGTTCAGTGGACAGATGTCACCCAGCTTTGGAAACCACACAGGACATAAATTAAATGTATCTATCCATACTATTTCCTCTCATTCAGATACCAAAATACCCCCAACAAACCATAAGATACCAACTTTGAAACAACTTAACCTAAGTAAATACCAAAAAAGTAAATTAATAACATTTAAAAAGAGAATCCTACCCCAGGCAGAGTTTTTACCCTGAAAAGGAAAAGTGCCAGAGGCCCCATGAAGTCTGCTAGAGAATTTGTTATTGCTATCAATTTTATGTTGAAGGCACATGGGCCATATTTTTAAAAGTGGTCCCTAAAGATGCAGAGAGGTGTTTTTGAAAGTCCCACTAGGCACCAAGGTGCCTAACTCCCATTTAAGTCAATAGTAGTAAGATGCCAAGGCTTTTCTGAAATCCCACCAGGCATCTTTAGGCATGTAAATACCTTTAAAAACCTGGCCTTCAGATACTACAGTGATGGGTCGTGATATAAAAGCCTTATGCAACTTGATGTTGTCAAGTGAAGCTGGTACGAAATAAAACCACATTATTCCCTTTCCCTCTTCCGTGGAGACAGTTCAAAGAAGAGCTACATGAATGATTTGTGGTCTGAAAAAATAATTTACAGTGAGAGACTAGAAGTTCAATCTACTTCATTTATCAAAAAGGGTAGGTTAAGAAGCTATTCAATCAGCCTATAAGTGACTACACCAGAGAAGCTATCAGATATTAGAGGGCTCTTCTGTCTAGCACTCAAAGGCAGAACAAAGTCCAATGACTGGAAGCTGAAGTCAGTAAAATTCAAACTGGAAATGAGCAAATGTTTAACAGTGAGGGTAATTAGCATCTGGAACACATTGCCAAGGGATGTGGTAAATTTTCCACCACTTGAAATCTTTAAAGTATGACTAGATGGCTTATTATAAGAGATATTCTAATTAAATTACAAGTTAATGCATTAAATGCAGGAAATACTGAGTGAAATTCTATAGCTTCTATGCAGAAGCTGATTATAGTGGTCCTTCCTGGTCCTTACATCTGTAAATAACATAGCTTACTTGACAGAAGGCCTTGAAGGAGGCAAGCTGAGTTTAACAGCTATTACAAAGTTGTGGTCATAACTCCATAGTTGATCACATTGGGTTTATAAAGAATAATCAAACCTGACTGCTTGTTTGAACAGAATTATAACACTAATGAGAGGAATGTAGACATGATCCAAACAATCTGTGAGGCCACTGGAGAATCAAGGTGTTGAAGGAGCACTCAAGGAAGACAAGGCCATTGCAGAGAAGCTAAATGAATTTTCTGTATCAGTCTTCACTGCCAAAGACGTGAGGGAGATTCCCACACCTGAGCTATTCTTTTTAAGTGACATATCTGAAAACTGTTCCAGGTTAACATGTAAGTAGAGGAGGTTTTGGAACAAACAGTAGTAAGTCACCAGGACCAGATGGTATTCACCCAAGAGTTCTGAAGGAACTCAAATGTGAAACTGCAGAATTGCTAACTGTGGCATATAACCTATCACTTATGTCAACTTTTCTACCAAATGACTGGAGGATAGCCAATATAACACTGATTTTTTAAAAAGGCACCAGAGTAAATCTTGGCAATTACAGATGAGTAAAGCTAACTTCAGTATCCGTGAAACTGATTGAAACTCTAGCAAAGAACAGAATCATCAGATACACAGATGAACACAATATGTTTGGGAAGAGTCAAAAAGCTTTTGCAGATGGAAATCATGACTCACCAACTTTATTGAAAATGTTTGAGGGAGTCAACAAGCATGTGGACAAGGGTGATCCAGGTGATATAGTGAATATGGCATTTCAGAAAGCTTTTGACAAGGTCCCTCACCAAACGCTCTTAAACAAAGTAAGCAGTCATAGGATAGGAGGAAAGGTCCTCTCATGGATCAGTAACTGATTAAAAGATAGGAAACAAAGGATAGGAATAAATGGTCAGTTTTCACAGTGGAGAGAGACACATAGGAGGTTCCATCAAGGATCTGTACTGGGACATGTGCTGTTAAACATATTCATAAATGAACTGGAAAAGGGAGTAAACAGTGAGGTGGTAAAATCTGCAGATGACACAAAATTATTCAAGATAGTTAAGTCCAAAGCTGACTAAGAAGAATTACAGGGGGAAGTCTGTAAACCAGGTGACTGGGCAACAAAATGGCAGATGAAATTCAATGTTGATAAATGCAAAATAATCTACACTGGAAAACATAATCCCAACTATACATACAAAATGGCAGGATCTAAATGATCTGTTACCACTCAAGAATGAGATCATAGAGTCATTGTGGATAGCTCTCTGAAAATATCTGCTCAATGTGCAATAGCAGTCACAAAACGCTAACAGAATGTTAGGAACCATCAGGAAAGGGATAGACACAAATATCATAATGCCACTATATAAATCCATGGTACACCCACACACTGAATACCATGTACAGTTCTGGTCGCCCCATCTCAAAAAAAGATATATTAGAATTGGAAAAGAAACAAAAAGGGCAACAAAATGATTAGAGGTATGGAACAGCTTCCATAAAAAAGAGATTAAAAAGACTAGGACTATTCATTTTAGAAAAGAGATGACTAAGTGGGGGATATGATAGAAGTCTATAAAATTATGGATGGAGAAAAAGTGTTATTTACCCTTTCACATATCAGAAGAACCAGGGTAACCCAATGAAATAAATAAGTAGAAAGTTCAAAATTAACATAAGGAAGTACTTCTTCACACAACATACAGTAAACCTGTGGAACTCATTGCCAGGGGATGTTGTAGAAGTCAAAATTATAACTGGATTAAAAAAATGTACTAAGTTCATGAAGTATAGGTCCATAAATGACTATTAGCCAAGCTGGTCAGGGACACAACCCCATGCTCTGGGTGTCCCTAAATCTCTGAGTGCCAGAAGCTGGGACTGGATGACAGGGGATGGATCACTCAATAACTGCCCTGTTCTGTTCATTCTTTCTGAGGCACCTGGCACTGGCCACTGTCAGAAGACAGTATACTGGGCTAGATGAACCATTGATCTGGCCCAGTATGGCCATTCTTCTCGTCTATAGATTAATAATGAAAGTATTTGATACCGTGTCTCAGAATCTTAACTGAAAAAATTAGTTCTAATTAGCTTGCACAGAAACAATGTAATAAGCACTAAAAACTGTCCTTGGGAAGAGATCTAGTGGGATGCCTCAAGCATTGAGGTTAAGTACCAGTATGATGGGGGCAGTGCAATTTTGGGAGTCAGGGAGGGAACCCTTCTAGATTGATAGCATTCTCAAGCTGGTCCATGGTAGGAAATCCTAGTGCCCTTAATCAAGGATCAGCGGGGATTAAATAAATATTTGTTCAGAGGGTGAGCCTCAATAACCTCCACATTAGCCTGATGACACGCTTGTAGGGCACGGGGGGACCTGTGAGCAGCACAACAGTTCACAAGGACAACCGCCTCGAGATCTGGGAATGGTCAGTCCTCTGTACATGTGTTATAACTGCTGCTGTTAAAGACCACAAGGAAACAGTGGGTCTTCTCACCAACAGAAGTTGGTCCAATAAAAGATTATTACCTCACCCACAGTGTCTCTCTAGAAAGAAAAATAAGACATTCATCTTAGGAAATATAGGCTAATATACAACAGGGAAATGATCAACAGGAGGCAAAAATCTGGGAAGCAGGAACACCAACAACAAACCTAGTTAGACAGAAGTTTGCAACCTGATGTGGCTACAAAAAAGCCAACACAGAATTGGGTGTGACGGGGTACAGGCCCCTCACTGGCCAAGAAGAGGTTAAGGAATAGTTATTGGCTAAGGAGGCCCCTCTCCTTAGCCCTTGGGAGCATGCTCGGACTGGAGGCAGAGTTAAAAAGTCAGCCAGACAGCTCAGGCTAGGCCTGACCAGCCAGGGAGGAGGATGTAAGCTGGGAGCTCCTGGGGATAATCAGAGTGGAGCCTGCCTCGGGTCAGCAAGCAGTCGAGACTCAGAACTGGTGGCAGGGATGAGGGCTGGGGCCCCAAAGATGACGTTACCCAGAGCCAGGCAGTGGTTAGATGGGATGCAGACTGGAGTAGGAAGTGGCCCAGGGAAGCTGATGGGCCAGGCGAGCAGCCAAGTTGGCCCACAGGACCCTGTGTCAGAACCCAATGTAGTAGGGTGGTCCTGGGTTCCCCTACTCCCACTCGAGTGGTGACTACTAAGCGGGGCTGCCGCCACCAGGCAAGGCTGCCACCATCTTGGACTATAACCATTAAGCAGGGGACTCCTGCACCACCCTCCCGATTGCAGGCTGTATACACAGGCATAACATCCCAAAGCAGAGGCAGCTCCTCCAAATGCCTCTGCTCTTCCACCAGGAACACTGCTCCCACTTACAGGCTTCCATTCAATAACCAATGGAGGAGACGAGTGGGAAGGATTGATTAATGAGGAAATATTGAGCTCTTTTCATAAGTAGGGCTTGTCTCAGTGCCCAGAGACTATGAGCTTACGTGTGCAGGGGAGAAGGAGAACTAGAGACCTCTATAAATGTTTGCAGGGTGTTGATGTGGAAGAGTGAGAGGAGTTATTTATTGTGCTCCAGGGGACAGAACTGCACTTACTTGCATGCTGTCCCTTAACACATGGCACAAATTCTTTCAAAATGTGTAAGTCCATAAGACTTGCCTCCGCTGTGATGTCTACAGCACTCTGCCAGCTGGTATAGTTACACTGTGCACACAGCTACTGTGCATAACAACATGCTTCTATTATTTTTACTTCTCCTCCCCCTCACCTATTTGTTTCATCCTCCTGTTTATTATTACCCTAGATTATACACTTTCTAGGGCAGGGACTGTCACATTGCTAGGCATGGTATGCCCGTGTAATAAAATAGACCCCAATTCTGACTGGGCTTCCAGTCACTTCCATAATACTATGCTTATTACTAATCAAAGAAAGAGAAGATTCAGACTGAATATCAGGGAAACTTCTTGAGTATGTTAGAGTCTTTGCAATGAGAGCCTCATCTTGTGGATCATTTAAAATTACTCTGGACAAAACACCAGCAAATGTACTGTATGGAACAATGCCACACTGCTCAGAAAAGGAATAGGTGATTACAAAGTTATTCCTCTTGGTCTGAAAATTCTCACTTTGTTCAGACCAGACATGATTTTTTTTAAAGGTTTGGTCTGGTTGTTTTCTTCAGTTATACTGTATTGAAAACTTAACATCTTTCCAAATTTTTAAGAGTGTCTAGCTTTGCTTTGGAAACCATAACACAAAGGTCTGACTCTTACAAGTTCTACAATTCTCAGGCACTCAGGCATCCATAAGAACTAATATTTGGGTAGCTTTGAAAAAATACCACTAAAAACCAAACCAACTTTATTAAAAGGTTTCGTTGAAAATTGAATGGTTGTGGTAGCTATTGCAGAAGAGAACTGAGTATGTATGAAAGGGTGCTGCAAAAATCAAGATATGTACCGACTAGTTCTGTAGAGATTACAGCTGCCAAAAGAATCTGTAGTACAGTGTGGAGATTTTAATATATTATGGAGATTATACTCTACGATAAAAAAATGTAACTTTAGAAACATCAATGGAAGACTGATCTCTCTCGGAGAGTCCTATGAAGATTTCAACGTAGAGAGTATGGAATATTTATATATTATAATATAACAATATTTTTCTTATCTTGAACTTGTCCTGTAGCCCTAAATACTGCATTACATTGTTTCAAAGTAAAATATTAGGCTTTTTTGGTAGAATTGTGAACGTGAAAACAAGGACATTCTCACAAGAACTGTTGCTAATGCACCTGTGAGTATGATTGCATAAACTTACCAAAAACCAAGTGCATTAAAGTTCAGAATTTAAATACCCAAAGTTGGAAACTCTAAGTTAAGGTTTCAGCTCAGACCTTAAACTCTGCCACTCCACCACCACCACCACCTGTCCATCCTCTGCCACTCCACCACCACCACCTGTCCATCCTCTGGAAATAGAGTAGAGTCCATGTCCCTTCATGTTCCCAACATTAGCCTGACACTACTGTCCTCCCCCCACATACTGGCTGGAGGCTGCTGTTCTGACCCTGACTTTAGCTCTACCTCCACCCACTTTACCCATGTGTTACATGATAGATCAACAGACTGGAATCAGGGGAGGATTTGGATTATTTCAATAGGATTCATCTATTATAATCTATTATCCACCATCTGTCATCAATACTGTTGAGCACAAGGTCATGCAAATTAGGACGCTGGCTGGTTGGTGGCATCTGAGTGGTTCTGCTCTTTTCAAACAGATCCAGTGAGGCAGTGCATTATTGAACAGGAAGGAGTGGCCACTGAAGTTGCACTACACGTGTCACTCTGCAGTGTGGACTGCATCAGCTGGGCCAGATGTAACCTAGGTCTATTGATTTGGATATCATATAGCACCTGTCCCAGTGATATCCAAGTGTAGCATAAAAATCCAGAACAAAAGGGCTGTTTCTCTCCATTCTTCTGGGCAAAAGAATGTAACTCGGTACATGCAGGACTGTTTAACACTTGGTAGTGCCAACACTTGTACAAAGCCAAGGACAGCAAGGCACAAAGGAACTGATTCCCTAGTGGCTTACACTAGTTTTTCATGGGTGTAACTCCACTGACTTTAGGGGAATTACTCTTGATTAACACTGGAGAGAACAGAACCAGGCCCAGCAGGTTCCCATGAGCTGTCCCAAAAGCCCAGTGCTGCAGCAACCACTTGTTTCTGTGCATTTTTGCCTAGCATCGGCTGGCTGAGATGGGTGAGCCCAGGGAAAAGAGAGCAAAAATCAGGAGTAATCTCTTCAGGGAAGAACCATTTTCATGTCTCAGTCAGTAAGCAAAGACTGAAAAGAGTTAGACCAGCAGGGATGACCAAGTAAAAACCTTGCCCTCCAAGGACCAATAGTGGAATGAAGGGAGGAGGGGATGAGGCCACAAAGAAGATTAGTAATAATCTAATATCATGGAAGTAAACGCCACCAACTGCACTAACCATCCTAACTCAGCCCCATGTTCCCTTTCCTGGTGCTTCCCTTCAGCTCCTAGCTTCCACTTCCAGGCCTGTGCAGCCACTCATCACTTCCACCTCCAGCACTCAGCCACCATTCCCAGCATGCTCCCACAGTGCCCCAACCCCTTGCCCTGTGGAGGGATGACAGAAGAGCTCACAGGCGCTCCCTCTCCCGAAGGATCCTCTCCATCTCCAGCTGTTGCTCCTCCTTCTCCCCTTGAGCCAAATCTTCCTTCAGTTGTAGCTCAGTGTTGCTTCGGCGCAATCGCCAGGCCTCCTGCTCAGACACCTCCAGTTGCTGCTGCAGCTCTTCCCTGGCCTTCTCCAGGTTCACACGGTCACTGCAAAGAGGCAAGGCCCAGTCAGCAGAATGAGGAGAATCACCAGGGAGGATGGAATGGGGGGAGTTAGAAGTGCTTGCTGCATGTGAACCTCTTTTCCTCTCTTGGCAGCTGAGGTGGGGGAAAAGGGGCTGGGGAGGCTCTTGCTCTCACTCAGTGGGTAGCAGTGCTCGGCAGAGGGCCTCTCTACAACCTGGGGATGCAGGATGCACCTAGGCAGCTTAATTTAGGGGGGGCAGAGGTTGGACTGGACACACACTATACTCGGGCAGCTCTCCAAGTTCCTCAGGCAGCCTGGATATGGGGCGATGGCTAGGAACATGAATTGCTGGTGACAGGGAAAGACTAACCTGAGAAGCAGAGCCAGACTTACTCTGGAACAGGAGAGTTCTTAGCCCCCAACACTCTGCTACTGAAGTTCCTATACGATGTGGAGGGAGGACATAGGGCTGACCTGCTGAGAGTTTCCACCAGGGACTGGAGGTGCTGCGTCTGGCTGGTGAGTGTCTTGCAGTTCTCTTCCAGCTGCTGGAGCCTCTGCCTCAGCATCTTACACTCCTCTTCCTGCTGCCTTTGCTGATGTTGCAGAGAATGGACAGAGTCCTGGCTGGCTGAAAGCTGCTCCCTTAGGGCCTGCCGGGGAAGAGGCAGAATGAGTGCATGAGCAGAATGCGGCTGAGAAGATGGGCCCAGGCAGACCAGCTAGGAGGAGGCCAACAGTTAGGCCTGAGGGCAACAGCAGCTGAAGAGTGCAGGGAGATAGTTCAAACATGAGTCAGCTGGGAGAGTCAGGAGATCATCTGAGGGCAAAAGATGTGATCCAGTGTGGGAGGGTGCTCAGGTGGGAGGGGGAATTACAGAGGAAGTTGGGGCAGAGAAAAGGCAGTCTCAGTGTGGAGAGAAGGATGGCTGGAGGGCAGGAGTAAGTGGAGGGGGAAAGGCTGGATGAGGCACATGCATTTGAGAGAGTGGGTTGGCAGTGGGGTTGGGGAAATTGCTGCCAGTGTAAAGAGAGTCCTGCACCAGATCCCTCTCACCTGTACTGCTTGGCACCTCCTTGACAATGCTTCGTGCACCAGAACGAGGGCCCTTTCCATGTCACTGGAACTCAGCAGGGAGGAGAGGTTGCTGGATTCAGGATGCTGGGAGCTCTCAACCCATGAGATGCTGACTGCGTTGTCAGTATCGTCTAGCACTGCCTGAAACCCCAGACCAAGCTGTTACTCCTTCCCTCCTACCACTCACTCTTATTTACCTATTTCTCCCTCCTCCTCCATGCCAGCCTGAAGTCAGAGGTTACAGGCTAACTGACTTAAGGCAATAGGGAAGATTGGTTCTGGTGGCCATGACCTCCTGCATTTCAGGTATGGGTGATTCCACAGAACAGGAGAAAAACCATGGGGCAGGAATGGATGTTATGTTTGTACTCCCTCTATTCTAGGCCTCTGGGGGCTTACTTAACCAGTGCTCAGTTTCTTATGGCCCTCAGGCACCGTTTCTGCCTCCTTTAAGGCTTCTTTATGCAGTCAGAGTGATATAAAAAGCTTTAATGTAACAGAATCAGGCCTCTAGTGACCAATAGCCATGAAAAGTATTATTAAAACTCCCCAGAGGAGAAAGCAGCTGATGAATTCTGAAGAATATGATAATAGAAGAGCAACTGATCATAATTCCTCTGAAACAGTAGCATGAAAGGAGCAAGAACTGGCCAAAGAAGCTTCATGAGGGTCTATGCAAAGATCTGAGGTTAAAATTCCTGCCCTGGGAATAGAGAAAGGGAGGCAACCTAAGAGGAACAGTCAGTCAACTAAAGTTTGCAAGGAAAACCAGGGGCAGTCAAAAAGAATGAGTTAGTGTTACCAGCACATGCAAAGGAAACATGGAGGACTTATACAGATGTGCAGGGAAAGAAGAATTACTCATCAACACATCAGATTGACTGAAAAATACAAGTGGAAAGACATTTAAACTTAAATGGATTAAATGAACGAACAGACAGAACAATGATGACTCGCCTCTCACATCATGCATGTGGACCATGCAGCTAACACTAAGGTTGCCCAGTTAAAGGCCACAATCAGGAAAGGAAGTCCAGGAGGCATGTGGGTAAGGAACCCCAAACAGATCAAAGTTCTAAGACTTTGTCAAAGTACTCTTGGGCAGGCAGCCAGGGAGCTAGTAACAAAGGGCGCTGGAAGGACCAGAAAAACGAGTGGTGTGTCACAGGGTCTCTGTGAGCAGACCAGGCCCAGCTTCCCAGTGTCAGAGCAGGTGGGCCCAATGAAAAGGGGAAGGGCTACACCTGGGGCTATAAAGACCTGTTAGAGGGCAGGACAGGGAGGAGTGATTGGGGCAGGCTGTGCCTGGGGAGAGATTCCCCCCAGGAGTGGAGTTAACTCCTGTGGTGGGTCCCTGGAGCCAGGGGCGGCTCCAGGCACCAGCACAGCAAGCTGTGGGGGGCGGCCTGCTGGTCGCTGTGAGGGCGGCAGTCAGGCAGGTTCAGCGGCAATTCGGCGGCAGGTAAGCGCGGAACCGGCAGATCACCCGCAGAAGCGCCGCCGAATCCATGTAACCAGTACCGCCGAAGGCTGCCTGACTGCCATTCTTGGGGCGGCAAAAAACACAGAGCCGCCCCTGCCTGGAGCAAGGGCCAGGTTCCCAGGAAGTAGCCTGGAGCTGGTGTTCCAGAAAGGGAGCAGAGTGGGCTGGGACTGGGAAGTTGCAAATAGCAGGATTGTCAGAGATCCCTGGGAGTGTGACAAAAGGGTAAGCAAAGGGACTGTTTGTGTTTGTTTTATTTCCTTCTGTTTGTACAATAAATCTTAAAGGAGACTGGGCATGGCAGTATGCGCTTGGAAGTTGGGGAGAAGCCCTGCCATGTCACATGGTGTTAAATTGAAGAGCCAGAAGCAATCAAGCTGCTGACAGAGTGACAGGAGAGGCCATGGCAAAAGGGAACACAGTGGGGTTGGGCTTCTAGGGCTTCTGAGATGGGCTGGGAGGAAGTTCTCTTTCATTTCCTGAATCCTGGAAGGGACTGCTCAGATGACCCTGTTAGGGCTGTGGCCCAGAATGAGAGCCAGTTACGTAGTGCTATATAGGGAGCAGAAAATAATGTCCCTCCTGACCCCTGCAGCAATCAGGCAAGGCCCTGAAGTAGGAGATTTGATTACTTTTATATGGGGAATTCTAACTAGTGTTATTGGTCATAAAAAATAAATAGAGCCACCATATTTGATCTAGTAACCTCCAGTACCTCCAGGCAGACTTTGTTGTGTGAAGCACTATTTCCTTTCATTTGTTCTATACTTACTGCATCCTAACCTCAGCAAAGGACCCTCCCTTATTCTTCTGCCATGGGACAGTGAAAACTGATCTATCCTCTATAATCTGGATAACAATACTCAGCATTTCTTTAGTGATTTTCTTTTGGTGATCTCAAATAGCTTTACGAAGGAAGGCAAATGTTACTGCCACTTTACAGATGAGAGATGAAAGCCACAGTTTTCAAACCAGGGTGCCTCAATAAAGATAACCTAATTTTTCATTTAAATCATTTGAAAGCAGCACATACTCAGCTCTTCTCAAAAGCAGGCCACTTTCATTTAGGAGTCTTAGTATGAATTTAGGAAATTAACTTTAGGCACCCAACTCTGAGAATTCTGGCCAAAGTAACTTGGCCAAAGTCACAGAGTAAAGCAGAAATAGAATCGCTAGTTTCGAGCTGCAGTCTAGTTCCCTAGCCACTGGATACTCAGTCAGTTCCCTTCCTACACTTGTTCATCCAATCTAAATAATGCCAGTTTTTACAGTCAATTATTCATGAATCTACTCTGACCTCCTGCATACATGGGCCAGAGAATTTCATCCAGTAATTCCTGCATCAGACCCATAACTTCTGGTTTTGGTACATCTGATCTTTTACAAAATACATCCTGATCTTGAATTAAAGATTTCAGGTGATGAAGAATGAATAACATGCCTGAGTAATTACAGCAGAGCAGAATCTGCACTATCGTAACGGCTGAGACTCACTGTTTAGCAGACTACTTTTCCACATAGTCTAAACGCCACATACTGAATCACATTGTCCTGACATTTGCTGTGCTTCATGGGTGGGGTGAGTGGACCAAATCTGGGGTCACTTGAGCAACACGTTCCTGAGAAAAAGCCGTGTGATATCAAAATCCTCTTTTTTTTTTCCTGCCCACCACACACCTGGGTCTCAAACTATACCCAAACTGATATCACCTGTTCAGAGTTGATCCCAGCGAGCACACAGCCCCTTTCCCTTTGGGGAAGCAATACTGAAAGAGTTTGAGTGAAGTTGGGACCTCCACTATGAGTTAACCACAACTGACCAGTTAAAGAGAGAGAAATGTGCAGATGTAGTAAGGCTAAGGCTGTGTTGCCAACTGGGGGGGCCCAAAGTGACATGATGCGGCCACTGAACTTGAGCAGCACAGTGAGTTTGAGTCCTAAATTCATGCCTCTCTGAACTATTATTTCAGGCAGTATTCATCTCCATGGGGTATTCTCATCCACCTGAGAACATCTCATTGAGATCAATGGGGCGTGTCACTCCTCTCTGAGCCTCCTCTGGCGCATGTGTGCGTGTAGAAACCCACGCCCACACACTACACACAGATCTGGGGTCGGGATTCTGGATCTCAACTCACCTTATTGCCCCTTCTTGTCTCATAAGAACAGCTATACTGGGTCAGACCAAAGGTCCATCTAGCCCAGTATCCTGTCTTCCAACTGTGGCCAATGCCAGGTGCTTCAGAGGGAATGAACAGAATGGTATCCATCCCCTGTTGGCCATTACCAGCTTCTAGCAAAAAGAGGCTATGGATACCATCCCTGCCCATACTGGCTAATAGCCAGTGATGGACCTATCCAGCTATTACATGCACTCCTAAGACCCCATTACCTGCCCTCCTCTCCATGGGCCCTCTAAGCTTACCCGGGACATGTGGTAGCAAGGAAGAGGGTGGAGCTAGCTGGCGGTGGCAGCCTTGGGGCAGTGAGGATGTGGGAAGGATGGTCAGAGAAATGGACGAGCTGGAGGGAAGGTTGGAGGCGTTGGAGCAGTGTGAAAGGCATAAGGGACCATCCAAAACTGTTTCTGAAAACCCAGTTTAATGACTAGCACTTTGAAGAGGGAGGGCTGGACTGGGCTGGGGAGGCAAAGAGATGAGATGAGATAATGCAGGAGCGGTGAAGGCATTAAAACACAGCCACTGCATTCTGTGGCCGGGGCAATTGTCGCCAAGGAGTCAGAGGCAGTGGAATGTGAGGATGCCAATTTCTTTTTTTTTAACTAAGGAAATTAACTGTCCAAAAACATCATCCACACAGAGTTAAGGTTGCCCTTGTGCCCTTCAAAAATATGAAGAGAAGCTAAACTTAAACATCTGAAAACCAGGAAATGAAAGGTTAAGGATACATATTACTCCTGCAACACGTTATGTGAATGGTGCATAGCATCCAGTCAGAAGCATCAGGTTTTGGCCACTACTGGATGCAGCATGCTGGACTGCTCCTGTATGAAAATTACTAGTTTTCTTTTATTCCTTTATTCAGGAAGTTATTAAGGCAGAAGGATGAGCAAGTGTTTTAGCAAAGCCAGGATAAGGTTAAAAAAAATACTGGTAATGTTCCAAAAAACAAGGTAATGTTCCAAAAAGACATGACTTGACTCCTACGTTCCTTCTCAGACAAAACTCCCAGTGACTTCAATGTTTGCCTGAGTAAGGTCTAAGCAAAGTCTACAGGATCTGGCCCACAGTGAGAGGGAATTTACAGGCAAGTGAGATGTGAAAAGTTAGATTTTCCAAATCAAGAGCTCTTCTCAGATATATCGTGCACTTCCCATGCCTTTCCCAGATATTTCTGTAGCAGAATGGCTATATTGCCAGAACATGTTATTTACCTGAGTTATGTCTTTTAGCACCTGATGAAGGGAAAGGGTCTCTTCTTTGGCATTCTTGGTCAGTGAAGCTTTATATTCTACCGCCAACCGACTGGCCTCCTAGAAAAAGAATACAGAAAGGATGAGTTGGAGCATTCCCATTTCCTCTAGCACTGACTTGCCACTGTGCCTCAGCTCCGAACTGAAGGGCCAGCTCTAGGGATGAAAGGGCACATTACTCTCCATGGCCCATTCAATCCTTATCTTCTCTGCTGAAACTAACAAGGACACCAACTTCAACAACTGATAACTCTGAATGAGACAGGCCAACAAATCATTCGGGATAAACTGAGAAGCTGTCACATGCTGACAGTCTTTGGTCACTGGTGACCTAACTGGATTACAAGTGCCTGAGGTGAAATGTTCTGTTACAAGCTCTTCGATGCTGGATTAGATGTGCACGCAGTTCCCCTGCCACTGCCCAGCCTTCAGTTGCCAACCACAAAATACACATTTAGACAAAGTGCCTTATGTTTCCATATATGGAGGAAGCCACAGCTCTTTGTGGTGAGGCTGGGAAAGAAAAAAAAAGCTCAAACCCAGTAGCTGTTCGGTTGCTTTCCCACAGATTTCTCACACACCAGAATCTCCATCGTGTCACTAAGCGTCTTCACGGTCTTTTCTTTCTCCTCATTCTGCTTCTGGGACTGCGCCAGCAAGGCTGAGAGCTCCATCACCCTGAGAAGAAAAAGTCTGTGCAATATTCCAAAAGCTTAGCACACCATCAGCTGCATAGGAACTATGTCTGAAAGTCTGTGCAGCACCTCCATGAGATACACCATAGAAGACTCAGCCCAAAGGGAGGGGACAGAGGTGGCATTATGCTACCTTTGGGCGTTCAGGATTCTGAGGTGCTCTGTGGTTCTGGTATGGTAAGTTACAGCAGCCCCATGGAGAGTTGACTACGGGCTGTGTCACAGCCCAGGAACCTTGTAACAGTGAGCACTGTGTAGATGCCCCCAACACGTCCCTGCACCTGAGCTTGCAAGGGGGCAGTATAACTGGCAGCCCTATGCAGCATCTGCACTGTGGGGATTCTCTCTCCAGCCCCTTGCAGCATAGATCTGGTTACCATAGCATTGCACTGGGGTGGGGGACAGAACTGGTCCCTTTATACTGCTCAGCATTTCTCTCCAACTACATTACAGTAGAACTTCAGAGTTACGAACACCTTGGGAATGGAGGTTGTTCATAACTCTAAAATGTTTGTAACTCTGAACAAATCATTATGGTTGTTCTTTCAAAAGTTTACAACTGAACACTGACTTAACACAGCTTTGAAACTTTACTATGCAAAATAAAAATGCTTTTAACCATCTTGCTTTAAATAAAACAAGCACAGAAACAGTTTCCTTGCTTTGTCAAATCTTTTCTTTAAACTTTCCCTTTATTCTTTTAGTAGTTTACATTTAACACAATTCTGTACTGTTTCCTTTTTTCTTTTTATGGTCTCTGCCGCTCCTTGACTGCATACTTCCGGTTCCAAATGAGTTGTGTGCTTAACCAGTTAGTACATAACTCTGGAGTTCATAACTCTTAAGGTTCTATTGTAACTGTAAACCCAGCTCTGCCTCCCACCCTCCAAGAAAACCCCGCTTTCCACAAACCATTACTTCCAACTTCATCTCACTCAGAGACAGCGTGACCAGACAGCAAGTGTGAAAAATCAGGACAGGGGGTGGGGGGTAATAGGCACCTATATAAGATGAAGCCCCAAATATCGGAACTGTCCCTATAAAATCGGGACATCTGGTCACCCTACTCAGAGAGCCCATTTTCTTTACATTCAGGTGCCTCCCTGCCTATTTCTTTTTAAAGCCATCAGTAGATACCATTTCGAAAAACAAGCCTGGTACGAAGTGGCTGAGCTTTGAAGAAGAATGCAGATTGACTCCAAAGGCCTCTGTGATAAATGGTGAGAAACATTCCCCAAAGGTGTGTGGGTTTTTCAAGATTAATTTACCTGCCCTGAAGCTCCTCTTTCTCCATATCCCCTTTGACCTGCAAGCACATCACTTCTTGGGTTTTCTGGTATACTTCCTTTTCCAGCTCCTGAGCCCTGGCACAAAGCTGCTGTGTCTGATCCCTCGGGGCAGATCTTTCCAAAGTGTTTGGCTCCCAGTGCCGCGTACCAGAACTTAGATGGAAGCAGCTGACAAGTATTGATCCAGAAAGTCTTATCTGGTCTGCCTTCAGTGCTGACAAGTCCCTGAAGCAGAATAAAATAGTAAAATAGATCCTCAAGAACACTTTCATCTGCAAATTCACCTTTTAAACATGTCACAACATGACAATTACAACCCATTGTTGAGGATCAGTCGTAACATTTTCCAAAGATGTTCAGCCATCTCAGATGCTTAGAGGATCAGTGATCTGGTTTGTAATCAACTAAGGAAGAAGAAAGATGTTTCAGTGGTTACAGTGCTAGTCTGGGACTAGGGAAACCCAGCTTTAATTCCCAGCTATGCCACAGACTTCCTGTGTCTCAATTCCCCATCTGCAAAATGGTGATAAAGCACTTCTCTACCTCACAGGAGTGTTGTAAAGAAAAATACATTAAAATTGTGAAACATTCAGACAGGGACAGATAAGTATCTACGGGCTTGCGTACAATTTCTTTTTGCCCAATCCCCACTCCTCCAAAAAACCCAAACAAAACAAATACACACCTAAAAACTTGAATGCAAAAATCTTGCATTATTATAGCATTAAAGGTGATCTACACTAAAAATCAGGGAATCCCAAAAGCTAAGCTACTTCCTGAAGTGTTGACTTTGCCTCATTATAGATACATAATTTTTTTCTAGTGTTGTTTCCTTTGTTGAAGCATTCCATGTGTGCAACATGCAAAGATTCATGGGAGAAACCTGAACTTTGGGAATTTTCTGGTTGAGTGCTTGATTTAGCAACTTTAATTTTTACACTGATACTAAGGGGGTTCTCCCCAATCTAACTTCCCTGTTGTGTAAGGAAAAGGTTGGAACTCTCAGGTTTCTGCAGCTCACAATTTCCAAAGGCTTGAGCAATGGCTTTTTCCTCAAATTCCAACTACAAAAGTGTTATAAGCTCCTTAGTTGGGAAACGCGGCAGGAAATGTATATTGATGTACTTGTCTCCAGCAGGGTGTAAGGCATGGTATGAGGCACAAGAGAAGCAGAGGAGGTTGTGAAAATACAGGTCTCCTGCCCCAAAATTAGATTGGCTGTGTGCAAGTAAAGGGATGAAGTTAAGTTGGGGCTAATTACAGGCATACAGTAAAGGTTGCCCAACACACCCTCTTGTAAGACCCTTCTATAGTTAAGGTTAAGAACAGATTTCTGTTTAAAGGACTACTCTAAGTGCCCTAAAATCCACATATAGTTACTTCGATTGGCTTGACATCTGGGGGCAGAGAGTAGGGCTAGTGAACCAAATTTGGAGTCTGTTGTAATAATTGGAACCTAGCAGTCCTACTCCAATTATGAGCTTATTTGGTGGAAAATGGGTAAAGATTTGTGAATTGTCTCAAGTTGGCTCATAAAATTGTTTCAAAAGAAAACTGGAAGGCTGAAGTACTTCACACAGCCAGGGTTTACTAATAACATGCAAGGACTGTATCAAGATCATGCTTAGTAAACAAGAGGAGCGTAGGACCAGAAATCAATGGACCAAAATTGGTGCTTCAGAAATTAAGCCTAATTGGCAAACAAAATAATGAGAGGATG
Source organism: Mauremys reevesii (assembly GCF_016161935.1). Taxonomy (NCBI): domain Eukaryota; kingdom Metazoa; phylum Chordata; order Testudines; family Geoemydidae; genus Mauremys; species Mauremys reevesii. The sequence goes on along the minus strand of NC_052635.1, from coordinate 17,321,896 downwards.
GGCTATTCTACCCATCACTCCTTTCGGGGGTCCTTAAAAAGAGACTTGAGGTGAAAATTAGTGGACACTGACTGACTGAGAGGTGGGTGGACTGGAAGGAGTGAGCTTTACCATCATGGCTGCCACCGCCACTACTTCCTGGGATTCCAGGATACACATTTTCACCATTGGGCCTTCACTGTCCTGATTGTGGAGATATCCTGACCAGACTGGGCCAGAGAGAGGGACACAGATGACATCACCACCTCCACCAGCTTTGGCTAAATCATGAATATCACCTGGGATGGGAGACTTTGTCACCCTTTCCCTCGTGTGTCTTGTTCATTCCCCACCTTATTTCTTCTATTCCCTTTTGCCTTCTGTTTAATAAGAGACTGGCTTAGCTGGCCAAGACTGTACATTTTGAACCACCACTTAAAGCCTGCGCCCAAGGAGTTGGCTAACAGCAATGCCTGAAACACTCTGATGCTTGTAAAATTTTACCAGGTCTTTGAGTGGCTGATCAGAGCAATGCTTTCGCTAGTGTTTCTCCAGCAATGAGACTGCATGTGAGAGTCACCATCAAAAAGACAGAAGCTGTTCTTTTCTTTCCCCTTTTGCGTGTGTTTGTCTGGTTTTCTCTTCAAGGAAGCACGATCCAACTTTAACAACAACTCCAGCCCATCTCAATTTACATTTTTCCCCGAAAGGAGAGTTACCACCATCTCTAATACCATCTTAGAGACTGTCAAACAGGGTTTTTTCTCCTTGTAAGGACTCTCTACAGTTAAAGGGGGAATGGAATAAAGCAGGGGGGTTCTCAAACTGGGGGTCTTGACCCCTCAGGGTGTCATAAGTTTTTATGTAGGGGGTTGAGAGCTATCAGCCTCCACCCCCAAACCCCACTTTGCCTCAAGCATTTATAATAGTGTTACATTAAAAATATATTTTTTATATATTTGGAAGGTCACACTGTGACGTTATTGATATAAATTGGGACCATATAGAACATGGGTTGCAACCAAGGTCCTGTAGTGGCACCAAATCTTAAGTAAAGGGGGTCATATAAGGTGTCTAAGACCAGGTTCTGGGTTGCTGGTTATGATTATGCTGTCTGTATGTCTGTGTATCATTTTGTAGTTGAAGTTATAAGTATTGGCTCTGTAATGTCTGTATTTTGTATTATGCTCTGCCTCTGGGAAGTGTCCCAGACAAGCTGATGTCAGCCCTGCATAGCTGGCTTGATGGCCCATTAAGGGCCATCGGCTACACAATTGACCCATGGAGAGAAGGCAGACACGCCTTGTGACTCAGCAAAGTATGCAGGGACTGGCCCATGTGACTCCAGGCTCCATTTTGCTGTAAGTTTCCACAGTGAAGACAAAGGGATTCTTACACCTGGAAAAGTCTATATAAGGCTAATGCCTCATCTCCATCTTGTCTTCAATCCTGCTTCTGACCTCTGGAGGGACTTTGCTACAAACTGAAGCTCTACTCAAGGGACTGACTGACCCATCCCAGCGGGGGATGTATTCCAGAGACTTAATCTGAACCTGCAGTTTATTCCATCGCTGCTGCAAGCCTGAACTAAGAACTTTGCCATTACTGTATGTAATTGATTCCATTTAACCAATTCTACCTCTCTTCTCTACCTTTTTCCCTTTGTAAATAAACCTTTAGATTTTAGATTCTAAAGGATTGGCAACAGCGTGATTTGTGGGTAAGATCTGATGTGTATATTGACCTGGGGCTTGGTCCTTTGGGATTGAGAGAACCTTTTTCTTTTATTGGGGTGTTGGTTTTCATAACCATTTATCCCCAGGACGAGTGCACTGGTGGTGATACTGGGAGACTGGAGTGTCTAAGGAAATTGCTTGTGTGACTTGTGGTTAGCCAGTGGGGTGAGACCAAAGTCCCTTTTGTCTGGCTGGTTTGGTTTGCCTTAGAGGTGGAAAAACCCCAGCCTAGGGCTGTTACTGCCCTGTTTAAGCAATTGGTCCTGATTTGGCACTCTCAGTTGGGTCCGCCAGAATCGCTCTGTCACAGGCGGAACTACCATTAAGTGGATGCATAATTGGTTAAACAACCGCAAACAAAGAGTAACTATTTAATGGAATGATGTCAGATGTGTGGGAGGTCTCAAGTGATGTTCCACAGGGATCACTGGGTCAGGTGTTGTTTAACATCTCTATTAATGACCTGGATCTAGGAATAGAGAGCATACTGATCAAATCTGCAAATGACACAAAGCTGGGGGGTTGCCAACACTTTGGAGGGCAGAGCTATAATTCAGAGGGATCTTGATAAATTGGAGAACAGGGTCATAGACAACAAAATGAAATTTAACAAGAGACAAATGTAAGGTGCTACACTTAGGGCGGAAAAAACAAATGCACAAATATAGAATGGAAAATAACTGGCTTGGCAGCAGCACTGCTGATAAGGATCTGGGAGTTGTGGTGGATCACAACCTTAACATGAGTCAGCAATATGATGCTGTTGCAAAGAAAGAAAATGCAATTTTAGGTTGCATTAGCAGAGGAATAGCTTGCAAATCACAGGAGGTGATAGTACTGCTCTACATGGTGCTGGTTAGGCCTCAGCTGGAGTACTGGAGTACTGTGTTTAATCTTGGTCACCGCTGCATAGAAAGGATGTAGAGAAATTGGAAAGGATCCAGAGGCAAGTGACAAAGATGATCAAAGGGAAGCAATAAAAGCCATATGAACAATGGCTGATGAAACTGAGTATGTTTAGTTTTGAAACGAGGAGATTAAGGGGGGGATATGATAGCGGTCTTCAAATACTTGAAAGGCTGCCATAAAAAAAGATGGAGAAAAGTTGTTCTCTCTTGCCACGGAAGGCAGGACAAGAGGCAATGGGTTCAAACTACAGCACAGCAGATTTAGACTGAATCTCAGGAAAAGCCTCCTAACTGTAAGAACAGGAGGACAATGGAACAGACTGCCTAGGGAGGTTACGGAAGCTCCTTCACTGGAGGTTTTCAAAAGAAGGCTGGATAGCATCTCTCTTGGATGGTTTAGACACAACAAATCCTGCATCTTTGCAGGGCATTAGATTACATGACCCTTGTGGTCCCTTATAACCCTATGATTTTATGAAATGAGACATACTGGATCTCCCAAAGTACACTTCTTTCCTTTGATTACACAGAGGGGTCAAGGAGAGGAGCTCACACTGCTCCAGAGGGGCACTGCTCTTCCAAATTGCTCTAACTAATCCCTCCACCATCCAGTACAGATAGGCCTAACACAGAGAATGCAGCTGCAATGGCTGCAGGTTAACTCCCAGTGGTTACTGCCAGCTCCACAGGGACAGAGTTCAGGTTGTGTGCGCACATACCTTATCTCTGTATTTCCTCATTTTCACACGGTTGACATTTGCTGAATTCCAGAAGGTTATGAGATACCACTGTCCAACCTTAACTCTACATTACCAACATTTTTTGTCACTGAATTTGCTTATAAACTTTGCCAAACTTTAACCATTTGCATTGAAATTTTCCATCCCAGGTGTCTGTCTCGGGCTGAATTTTTCAAGAAAATGGTTCAGAGATTTCTGAGTACAAAATTAAGGAAATTTTTTTTTGCCTATGTTAAAAAAATTCATAAAGCTGTTCTGTAGAGAAGCTCTAGAATAGTGATGGATAACCTGCGGCCCATCAAGGTAATTCGCTGGAAGGCTGCGAGACAGTGCTTACATTGACTGTCCGCAGGCACAGCCACCTGCAGCTCCCAGTGGCCGCGGTTTGCTGTTCCCGGCCAATGGGAGCTGCGGGAAGCAGCACGGACTGGCTGCGGCTTCCTGCAGCTCCCATTGGCCGGGAATGGCAAACCGTAGCCACTGCTAGCTGCAGACGGCCATGCCTATGGACGGTCAGTGTAAACACTGTCTCACAGCCTGCCAGCAGATTATCCTGACGGGCCATGTGCAGCCCACAGCTTGCCCACCACTGCTCTAGAACCTCCATGGCTTTGTAGCAAGGTCTTAGAATTTGGAGGTTACCCTGGGGTCAAAGATGTGCCTTTTGCTTTCCCTGTGAAAAGCTACACAAATGTAAACAAGTTATAAGCCTTGCGGGGGGGAACCTCACTTTTCATTCTCTCAGCGACTTGTTAAAGTTTGGCAGCTAAATTCTCAGAAGATTCTATCTGTACTGAGAATGCTTCAGCCAAGGGATGCAGTGACTGAGCAGGACTTTTTTCCATACAATTACTGCTTCAGGGGACCACTGTGGTGCTAGGTACAGGAACTGGGAGCAAGGAGACCGTTTCTCTTGTGTTCTCAATGCTCCCCCAGCAGGTGCCCAGATAGCATGGAAGAATGGAGGATAAGATGGAAGCAGCATGCCTAGGACTGGAATACAGAGGGGTGCGGGGAGCTGAGTCTGCTAGAATAGAAGGGGAGTGGAGCGAGATTTGGACAAGGAGCCTGATTAGGAAGAATAGACCTGGGAGCTTGGTGTGGGGCAAAGGAGGAGACTGAGAATGACCGGGCAAGGAGAGGGGCTGGAATCAGTGGGACAAGGGTGGAAGATGGATCTGACAAGGAGGTGAGGGTTGTGGAAGGTTGGAACTAGCTTGGCAAGAAGACTGGGGGCATGAAGCCAAAGGGGAGACTGAAACTGGGAGCCATGGTGGGGGCAGAAAAAATCAAATGTCAATGAGAAGCCTGCAGAGGAGACTAGGACTGGCTGATCAAGGAGGCTGGGATGAGGATGAGAAATCAGGGTGAGTGGAGACTGAGAGAGAAGGGACACAGAACTAGAAAAGACACAGGCAGAAGGATCTGTATCCACTACAGAATTCTTCCTTCCAGAGCCTGGAATGGAACCCAAGATTCCTCCAGGGTCTCGCCAGTCTTCTGCTGTCAGCAAATATCTGTGAAACCCCTGGCAAAGTGACAGGTTTCAGAGTGGTAGCCATGTTAGTCTGTATCACAAAAACAATTAATTGAATTGGCTCATTAGCACTGACCCCACACTTGGTAAGGCAATGCCCATCTTTTCATGTGCTGTAATATATATTCTGCTTACTGTATTTTTCACTCCATGCATCTGATGAAGTGGGTTTTAGCTAGGGTGACCAGACAGCAAGTGTGAAAAATCGGGATGGGGGTAGGGGGTAATAGGAGCCTATATAAGAAAAAGTCCCAAATATCAGGACTGTCCCTATAAAATCAGGACATCTGGTCACCCTAGTTTTAGCCCACGAAAGCTTATGCCCAAATAAATTTGTTAGTCTCTAAGGTGCCACAAGGACTCCTCGTTTTTTCCCTGGCAAAGTGTGCACCTCATCCCCATCTAGTGTTCAGAGGATGAAAATCTACTATTGTGGCCAGTTACTCCATTAGCTCAAATGGTAGAAGTCTGTGCGGTGGATATGAAGATTCCAACCCCATCATGATGCCACGTGACAGAATTTCTCTCTTTTCCGTTTGCTTTTTCAGAAACCCAAGAAATTACATATACAAAAATAAATTTAAAAAATTAAGGTTGCAAAATCAAGCACTCAAATGTTAGGAAATATCTGAATTATGGTTGCCCATGCAAAACTTTAATTCAACCCCCTTGCATATATGAATTACAATACAGTCTTTAATTATGATTACTTATTCCTCTTCCACATACGGATGGCCCACTGGCAGCCATTTAAGATTTTTATCTTCACTATTCACTAAGTGGCCTATGCATTTACTGCAAAGCATCAAAACCCTGCAGTGAATATAAAATTACTAATTTCCAAATGGGTTTTTCTATGGTGCTCTCATCATATTACTTTGGTGTTTTACAAACATTAATTAATTGACTTTTGATCCACTTCTGTGAGGTGAAGCAGTATTATTATCCCCATTTTATAGATAAGGAAGTGAGGCACAAAACTGTCAGTTAATCAGAGATGCCTAAAGCCTGATTTTTCAAAAGTTTACAGCACTTTCTATGGTCCAAGCACAGCTCCCATTGACTTCAGCTGCTGCCGAGGGTGCTCAGTACTTTTGCAAATCAAACCCAAGTGTCTGAAGTCAGGCACCCACAAAGGATTTAGCTGATCACCATATTTGGGGTCAGGAAGGAATTTTCCTCCAGGGCAGATTGGCAGAGGCCCTAGGGGGTTTTCACCTTCCTCTGCAGCGTGGGGCATGGGTCACTTGCTGGAGGATTTTCTGCACCTTGAAGTCTTTAAACCATGATTTGAGGACTTCAATAGCTCAGGTTAGGGGTTTATTACGGAGTGGGTGGGTGAGATTCTGTGGCCTGCGTTGTGCAGGAGGTCAGACTAGACGATCATAAGAACTTCAAGTCTATGAGTCTAAAATAAGGAACATAGAATTAGTGACCATCTGTGAAAAGTCTGGTTTGTGACATCCCCAAAATCCCACAGGAACTCTGTGGAAGAGGCAAGGATAGAATCCATTTGTCCAGAATAGCATGCAACTGTCTTAACCCTGAAACGCTTCATTCTCTTCCTGCATTCACTCCTCATTCACTATACACCTTCAACTTCTACAACAAATGAGGCAGGGGTCCTACAAACAACCTCCTTTACTATACACCCAATTCATTCCCAAAGCACTGTCCATCCTTGGACTGCATGACATAGGGGCCCTGTGGGAAAAATAGTATGCAAAAATGTAATTAAAGACTGTATCATAATGCATACACACTAGGGGGCAGTCAGGAGACAGGGGCGTGTGGATGGGGCAGGGGTCCCATGGAGGAGGGGGGAGATGGGGGCTGGGCCATGATCCCCTCCCCTAACCAGCCCTCCATACAATTTACAAAACCTGATGCGCCAAAAAGTTTGCCCACCCCTGTTCTGGAGGTACTATGACTAATTCCAGAGACAACCTGCAAGTTAGGCCCATGCACTTTCTGGTTGATGAAGGCCAGCATACTAACTCTCTTTTCTCTATATAGGTAATTTGCTGCTTATATGACCCTTATCACCACAGGATGAAGTCTATCAAGCCCCCGCTATCTATCAATATTGACAGTGCTATCACTTATCAACCTATGATCAATCTTCCTCTTCTGGGAAAGAGTTCATTGTGGCTGGGCAATTCTGGCAGTACCTAATGTCCTCAGATATCTTTCCCCTCAGTTACTTTTCAGGTATGGGCAATGTCCATGTCACAATGGATTAGGACAAAGTTCCTGTGCTGATTCTTTCCCATTTGCCTTTCATGCTGTTGAACATTAGGTATTATTTGCACGGGGGTCAGTGGAGTCATTTTAATGGCTCCTTTTCCTTCTTTGTGAAAGATCCCAGAGATTGGGATGACTGCTCTTCTATCCTGTGGGCTTTCTCCTATGGGGTTCTGCAGCATCCTATCTTCTCAGCCTTCCTGTTCACAGCGTACGGGGCCGGACAATAAGGAGGATTATTGAATTAATGTGGCTGCAGTGTCCTCAATATGCTTACACCACGCAGCTCTAGGATGCCCAAACCCAGCATTTGTTTCCAAATATGTTTAAGAGGACCTGGTCCTCATCTTTAGTATAGTGTCCCAAGAGATGCTGTGAAAGCCCACCAACTGCAATATTTACAATGATAAAACAGAGACAGTACTAGAAAAACAGATAGAGACAAACAAGTCTGAGGGTACGTCTACACTACGGGATTATTCCGAATTTACATAAACCGGTTTAGCAAAACAGATTGTATAAAATCGAGTGAGCGCGGCCACACTAAACACATTAAATCGGTGGTGTGCGTCCACAGTCTGAGGCTAGTGTCGATTTCTGGAGCGTTGCACTGTGGGTAGCTATCCCGTAGCTATCCCATAGTTCCCGCAGCCTCCCCCGCCCCTTGGAATTTCCGGGTTGAGATCCCAGTGCCTGATGGGGCAAAAATCATTGTCGCGGGTGGTTCTGGGTAAATGTCGTCAGTCACTCCTTCCTCTGGGAAAGCAACGGCAGACAAGCATTTCGTGCCTTTTTTCCCTGGATTGCCCTGGCAGATGCCATAGCATGGCAATCATGGAGCCTGTTTTGCCTTTTGTGACTGTCACCATATGTGTACTAGATGCCGCTGACAGAGGCGATTCAGCAGCGCTACACAGCAGCATGCTTTTGCATGACAGCAGAGATGGTTATCAGCCATACTGTACCATCTACCATACCATAAATTGGTAATAAGATGATCATGGTTACCAGTCCTTTTGCACTGCACCATTTGCTGCTGTCATAAGTGCCCCTGGCTGAGATCAGCCAGGGGCGCAAAAGCCAAAATTGGGAATGACTCCCTGAGTCAATCCCTCCTTTTTGGTATCTAAAAATAGAATCAGTCCTGCCTAGAATATGAGCAAGTGTACTAGAGAACCACTGTATCATAGAACCAGAGAGCACAGCTGCTCTGTGTTAGATCCTGCAGAAATTATGAGCTGTATGCTATTCACAGGGGGTGCTCCTGCAACAACCCCACCTGTTGATTCCGTTCTTCCCCCAGCCTTCCTGGGCTACCGTAGCATTGTCCCCCCACTTGTGTGATGAAGTAATAAAGAATGCAGGAATAAGACACAGTGACTTGTTAGTGAGAAATGAGTGGAAGGCAGCCTCCAGCTGCTATGATAATCCAGACAGGACATTAAGCAGTGTGGAGGAGAGGAGCCCAGCATCCCGCTGCTAGTCCAGGGGCAATTGAATCTTTTCTTTACACATGAAGGGTGGGGGCTGATGGAGCTCAGCCCCCTGTTGCTATGATTAAGACGGTTACCAGCCATACTGCACCATCTACCAGGAAAAATTAGGAGCAGGCGCCCTTGATCGACCTCACTGATGCTAATCGGCATGGTTACCAGTCCTTTTGCACTGCCCCATGTGCCAATAGGCTGATGATGACAATGTCTTATTGTACCATCAGCCACCCATGGCGGGGGGGAGCAAGGATGTTGGTGTTGAGTGCTGCAGCATCCCGTCTATCTGCAGCATTCAGTAAAGACAGGGTGACATGTAAAAGAGTCAAGAGAGGATTGTTTTCCCTTTCACTTCTGGGGGTGGGTGGGGGGGTACGTAAATTGCCGAGCTATGCCCTGACCTACCGCGGACACTGTGTTTGACCCTAGAAGCATTTGGAGCTCAGCCAAGAATGCAAATGCTTTTCGGAGACTGCAGGAACTGTGGGATAGCTTGAGTCCTCCAGTCCATGAGCGTCCATTTGATTCTTTGGCTTTCCGTTACGCTTGTCACGCAGCAGTGCTCTGAGTCCCTGCTATGGTGTCTGTCTGGAGATTTTTTAAAAATGATTTTGAATTTCGTCTTCTGTAACGGAGCGCTGATAGAACAGATTTGCCTGCCCTTACAGCAATCACATCCGCATGGTCCATGCTGGAGCTCTTTCTTTATTTTGATTTTTAACTGCATTGCCACACATGCTGATCAGAGCTCCATGCTGGGCAAACAGGAAATATTCAAAAGTTCGCGGTGCTTTTCCTGTCTACCTGGCCACTGCATCCAAGTTCAGATTGCTGTCCAGAGCAGTCAGTGGTGCACTGTGGGATACCACCCGGAGGCCAATACCGTCGATCTGCGGCCACACTAACCCTAATCCGATATGGTAATTCCGATACTAGCGCTACTCCTCTCGTTAGGGAGGAGTACAGAAATCGATTTAAAGAGCCCTTTATATCAATATAAAGGGCCTCTCAGTGTGGACGGGTGTGGCGTTAAATCGGTTTTACGCTCCTAAAACCGGTTTAAACGCTTAGTGTAGACCAGGCCTGACTATGGACTAGATTAACCCTATGCATCTTTCCTATCTCTAACCTTCATGATTCTGTTAAAGAAACAGAGGAAGGATAAGGAGCGACAGAGGAGGTGGAGAAGGAAATGGGAGATGCACAAATCAAGCCCATCTGCTGAAATGACTAAGAGAATTAGATGCCCATCTCCCATTGACTTTCACTGGGAGTTGGGTGCCTAACTCACCCAGGCCCTTTTGAAAATTCAGGCCTTTCCATTATCATTGAACAACTGGTGTGTATTTTAGGCATTTTTGAAAGTGAGCAGCTTGACTTTTTGATGAGGCAATTTGAAAATATGCCCAGACCTCACTACTGTCAAGTTCATTCCTCCAAGAACTCTTCACAGTGCTCTGGCAACCCTAACCCATCCTCACCACCATCTCTGCTTGGGACCCCATACCTGCCACCCCAGAGAATAAGATTCCTAAGGCAACCCAGATCTTCCAAGGAGAGTGTCAGAACAAGACATAGTTATCTCTTTTATTTCCAATTGTCAGAGGGAGCACTGTGTCCTTTAACTGTAAACCCAGCACCATGGGGCTCAGAACAAGGTGTTAGGGGAAGCACCCATTTTTCCTCAACAGCTTGAGTCCCCATTCCTGCTCACCTGTCAGTTGCAGTCTTCATCTCCAGGAAGTGACGGCGGAAGGTCACCACCTGCTGCCACAGGCTGAGAAGTCGATCATGTTCACACCTCAAGTACCCCTCAAAGAACTAAATGTGCAGAGACAAAAGCAAATAGCAGTTCAGCCACATGGTGCTGGTCCTCTGCACACCACTCACACCATATGAGGTGCCCTTTTCTCCCAGCAGGGAGAGAATCACCACCTCAGACACAAAGAAGTTTTTTGATAGCAGTCCCAGCCGAAAGGCCAAAGATGTACTCTGAGCATCCTTCCTAGGGCCACCACCTGAGCGCAACTAATAACAGGCCCAAATCTCAGCCACCATGGAGATTAACAAAATAGTCACTTAACAATCCTGTCTCACCCCGCAGAGATGTCCAAGAGCCAGTCTTGAGGGATGCTGATGAATATCTGCTGGCTAGCATATATATTTATATAATATTAATAATATGTATTATCCACACCATATAGATATATTTTAGTATGCATGAAGCACCAATATTGTAACAGTGATGTAGCTGAAACTGGACTATTCCATAAACCCGGTCACTTATGCTAAGCATTCCAGAACGCCTTGCATTTGCTGAAGTAAACATTTTGCATAAGCAGACACGAAACTTGTCAAAATCAAGATACATTCATTCAATGTCTTAGTATAAGCTAGGTGTTAGGAGGCCTCTCTTTCACCCCCTCCACTGGTTCCTGTCATGCAGGCAGAAAGCAGAAGCCCGAAGTGCAGACTATGCAATGTTTATTGGGTTTAGTTTCAAGCAAGCATATCCATAGCTCTACATGCCGGGAGAGTCTGTTTCCCAGTATTCCGTTCCCAGCACTGATACCGCAGAGCCTTTACCTGTGTCCCCTTTCCCAGCACCTGTCCCTTAAAAGGGGGTCTGTTAACTCTCCTTCTGACTCCAAACCCTGTAGTGCCAAATTACCTTTAACCACCCCTAATTCTAATTTACAATCCTCCAGTTGCCTTTGCTGGAGTAGCACCAAACTTGAAAGATTACTGGTAGCCTTCCATAATGCTGCCTTTACTTCAAACCTCTGAAAAGTGGACTTAAGTGCCTCCTTTCCTTGGAAGGCATCCTTCCCCCATGGGCATGTATCTCATTCCGCTACCCATTTACCAAAGAGGGTGGGCTTCTCAGCAAGCCCCCATCTCTCTGGGTTCCCTAACACAAGGGAAGTACTTTCATGGATCAGTACTTGGAATGCTAGTATCCAAAACAAAGAAGAGGAAGGAACAGAACAACAAATTAGGAAACCGAGACAAACTGACGGAATGGATTTTACTGACATGTAAAGAGATGTGTAGTTGTAAAATCATATAATACCAGCTGAAATGTGTAACTTAGGGAGCACACCTTCTGCATACGGTGAATGTAACATTGCTGCATGGGATTGCTCTTTGGAGACTGGTATTGTGTAGAACCTTTTTTCTGCACCATATTAATACACCTGAGTGACACTGGCCTCGAGTATATTTTATAACAAAATAATGAACCAACGTGTGGCCAAGCAAATGACTATATAATTTATCAACAGGACAGAAACAAATCCTTCAGAATCAGAGGTGAGGCACACTGGCAGGAGGGAAACCTGTGATGCTGCTGCCAGGGCTCCACCAGTTTTGGAGATACACAGTCCTCCAGTCTATAAACTGCTGATCCAGCATCTTGTCCGAGTGTAAATGCAAAACTAACTCCAACAAGGCAATAACCCAGTGTAACAGGACTCAGTGTTCAGCACAGATAGGGCTCAGCTCCCAGTGCCCCCCAAGTCCCAGCATTCACAATGATCTCGCTAATATTTGCCCCCACCAGCAGCACCGCCTTGCCTCATCAGCACCTTCCATCAATACAATCTGATCCCCTCCACTCCGCTAGCCAACATCAATCCATACCCAAAACTGCAAAAACTTCCACAAATTGTCCTGGCTGGAGGAAGAGAGAACCTCACTGTTTCTCTCTCCCCTGTCTTGCATCTTGTTCGCTGCTCCCCACCCCAACCCTACCTCACGTTCAGTGCGCCATTCGCTCTCCTTGAGCTCCAGTTCGTCCCGGGCCCTTGTCCAATCAACTGTCAGTTTTTGCACATCCTCTCTAAGGGCTGCATTCACCTCATTTGCTTTGCCCAGGTGCTCCCGGAGCAGGGTGTTCACTTCAGCTAGATTCTCACATCTGGGGAGGGGAGAGAACAGTGATGAGCACACCCAGTAAATAGCACCACAGTTGTGACTATGAAATCACCTGGGGATCAGAGAGTAACATCCCCGGGGCTACACTCTTGGATTCCACCACCACCATGTGGCTGGATTCCCTGAGTCATGACTGTCTCTCCAGGCTGAGAGGTAGCATGACCTCCCTTCAGGATCTCCTGAGCCCCCTGTCATTGTTGACTCCTTGCCCCGCACATCCACATTATGCCCTCACTTTCCCGTCTGCAAAATTCATCCTTTCCTCTCTACCCCCACTGCCAAGATACAAATCCACACTCAATTTCTTGTCTCAATGACTGCAGCCTTCTCCTCTCCAGCTTACATCACTCCCCTCTCTCCACATTTTAGTTTATTCTGTCTTCCTGCTCTCACCATCTCTCCCTCCACCCTTGTATCTCTGCTGTGACTTCTGCATGAAGTTTGAGTTTCTTTGCCCATGCAAAGCTTTCTATTACTCTGCCCCTGCCAACATTCCTGCCCTCTTCCTAGAACCACTTGTGCTCCAAACCAGGATGAGGACTGCAGTCAACAACTCAGCCCCTCTGACACATGGAATTATTCCACACAATGGTAAAGAACACAGAGACAGAGCTTTCTTGGAGGTCAGTTTAAAATTGTGGAATGAACTCCCACAGGCTCCAAAAACCAACATAGGCCTCATCCCTTTCCACTCCAAGTACCAGGCACACCTCTCCCACTTGCCCTCACTGAGAACACACACAGCACAACACATAAATATAAGGTCTTTTAAAATCCAAACACAACACTTTCCAAGGGGAGAGGAGGAGGAAAAGGAAAGGAAAGAAGAGAGTGTAATAGAGGCTAGTCACACTGCCAAATGCACTACTAGGAGGCACCCAGACAACGCAGTGTTGGACACAGCATAGGAACCTGAACAGAACAGAAACCACATCCATTCCACGAAGCACTCAAGATAATAGGCTTGATTTTCAGTCTGAAGTTGTGACCTGTTATTCATTTGGCACTGTCCACCACCATGTCCCATTATGCTGTTCACACTTATGGCATCACACAATGCAGTCATAATATTTCTCCGTTCAGGGTTATCTGCCCAGTTGCCCCACCAGGCTGAGCAAGCAGCACTGCTGGGATTTTCCCATCTCTCCACACATCATTCTGGGATATGCAGAAAACCCAGAATAATATGGTTTTTCCTCTCACCTCTGCTGCTCCTCCTCCAACTGGACCAGAGCCCTCTCCAGGCTGTGCTCCTCCTTGGCTTCCCACCTGTGTGAAATGGGCCCCTTAGAGAGACAGAGAGAGGACTTAATCAAACCATCTCAGCCCTTTGTGTTCCTCCTTCGCCCCTATACTCTCTCAGCACCACAGATTTTGTGGCTGCTACCATGGCACAATAATGCAATGACTGAGCAGAATGCGACACAGTCCGAGTGTGGCTCCACGTTCCTTACAGTTCCTGTTCCTTTGTGCAGTACACAACCCACTAGCCTGTGCTAGAACTGGAGCACTGCGGCAGCAGATGGTGCTGTTGGTGAGGAATGCTCACTTAGGCTTGGGCCCAGGAACGTGCATTCTATGGTTCTTTCCCTCTTTGCCTTCTAATTCTGCTCTCCGTGAAACAGGAGAAGTAACCAAAGTGAGCCACATGTTGAACATCTAAATGTCATACCCCTCAAAAGCCCTATGCTGTGACCAATCCCTATTTAGAGACAGGAGAGCTAGATCAGTCAGCTTAGCCCACACCAGGCTGTGGGGGGAGGGACCCAAAACAACATTATACAACCATGTTTAACCTAACTGTTCCTTTAAAAAATTAACACTCTGCTTGTTAGGATTTTTGGAAATGGTACCTGAAGAAGCCACTCTGGTGGTGGAGATGGAACAAGGCAGTGGAAGGAGAGAGAGACAGTGTCTTTTAAACTTCAGTGTCAATAGAAACATATTTCCCTCTGTTTTTGCTTTTTGGCTCTTATAAAAACATTAACTCACTCTGCACCTACTGTCCTCAGTGAGCTACCTGCACAACTCACCCCCCTTTCCGTTTCCAGCCTCTGTTGCAGCTCCCGACACCAACTCCGGTACTGCAGCACCTGGACAAGAAAGGAGACTCAGTAAGAGCCACTGATGCGTGCAAGAGTACTGGCACTTCATGCAATCACATGAAAAAAAAATCCCTGCCTACCTAAGATTCTATGACTATGCACAGTAGATTTCACAGTAACATTAACATGATCAGCAAGAAATTGTTAACCACACGCAAGAGTTTCAATTAGCTCACCATAAGGAAAGAATGAATCTTAGGCCTGGACTACAGTGAGGGGGAAGAATCGATCTAAGTTACAGAACTTCAGCTACATGAATGGCATAGCTGAAGTCGACGTACTTAGATCTACTTACCGTGGTGTATTCACTGCAGTAAGTCGATGGCTGACACTCTCCTATTGACTCCTCCTGCACCTCTTGCCCTGGTGGAGTACCGGACTCCATGGGAGAGCGCTCGGATGAGGGATTTGGTGTGCAGGAGGGGGCTCTGGGTTTGGGGGGGCTCAGGGCTGAGGCAGGGTGTTGGGGCTCAGGGTTGGGGCACGGGCTTACCTCCAGTGGCTCCCGGTCAGTGGCACAGCTCGGGGGCTCTAAGGCAAGCTCCTTACCTGTCCTGACTCCATGCTGCGCCCCAGAAACGGCCAGCAGGTCCAGCTCCTAGGCGGAGGCATGGCAGGTGGCTCTGCGCACTGCTCTCGCCTGCAGGTTCTGCCCCCACAGTTCCCATTGGCCACAGTTCCCAGCCAATGGGAATGCAGAGCTGGTGCTTGGGGTGGGGGCATGCGCATGGAGCCACATGGCCCCCACACCTAGGAGCCAGAGCTGCTGGCCGCTTCCGGGGCGCAACATAGAGCCAGGACAGGTAGAGACTAGCCGACTCTTAACGGCCCAGTTGGCGGTGCTGACCGGAGCCACCAGGGTCCCTTTTCAACCAGGTTTTCCGATAAAAAACCGGACATCTGGTCACCCTAACTGGAAGGGACATCAAGAGGTAATCTAGTCCAGTCCCCTGCACTCATGGCAGGACTAAGTATTATCTAGACCAGGGGTCTCAAACTCAAATGACCCCGAGGGCCGCATGAGGACTAGTGCATTGGCCCGAGGGCCGCATCACTGACACGCCCCCTTGCTGCCCCTGGCCCCACCCCCAATCCACCCCTTCCATGAGGCCCCGCCCCTGCCCTGTCTCTTCTCCACCTCCTCCCCTAAGCGCGCGGCTCCCCGCTCCTCCCCCCTCCCTCCTGGAAAGTGCTAAGCGCCACCAACAGCTGTTTGGTGGCTTGGCGGCGGGAAGCGCCTGGAGGTAGGCAGAAAAAAAATGAAGAGTAATATAGTAGTATAGTATTAAAATATAGTATGCTATTAAAAGTCAATTTATTAACTTTTTTATTAACTTCTTTAACTGTAATGTGAAACATCAGTGCTAATTTTGACAGTCATTTCATTTTTGGCCACTTAGCTGGCAGCATTTTGCATCAACCAGAGCATCAATATTAGGTTTGATATCCTGAGACGAAACCAATCTCAGTGTTGCTTGCAAATGTTCATCAGTGAGCCTTGACCTTAACACAGATTTGTTAATCTTCATGGAAGAGAAAAACTGTTCACATATATATGTACTTCCAAACATTGCCATTATCCTTGCAGAAGCAGAGAATAACATGGGAAATCTTTCTTGTGAAAGAAACCTGTAGAATTCTGGAATTCCAACATCTGTATACTTCTGCTTCAAAATCGTGTCACACTGAAGCTCCACTAACTCCATCTGCATTTCCTCTGCAACATTGTCAATTTCAACAGCAAATGGTGTGGAAAAAAGTTGAAAATGTGGTTCAAGTGCCTTGAAATCTTTAAACCGCACATCAAACTGTTTGTGTAAGTTAGAAATGATCTCTGCATATTCTTTCAAGGATTTGGGTTCAACTTTTCCTAAGGAATTCAGAGTTGAGAAATGGACCAAATTGCCAGCAGTCAGCTGTTTCCCCCATAAAGTAAGCTTGACTTTGAATGACTTAATACTGTCATACATCTGTGTTATCACCTGTTTTCTACCCTGAAGTTTCAAGTTCAGTGCATTCAGGTGATCAGTTACATCTGTTAGAAAAGCAA
The DNA here is from genome assembly GCF_016161935.1 of Mauremys reevesii. Taxonomy (NCBI): domain Eukaryota; kingdom Metazoa; phylum Chordata; order Testudines; family Geoemydidae; genus Mauremys; species Mauremys reevesii. Next base: position 17,305,171 of record NC_052635.1, on the reverse strand, counting down.
GGTTGCAGATAAAAGTGGAATCAGCAAGCTGTGGAACCTCCTTGTTTTTCATTTTCATGAAGGAATCAATCTCCTCTTTAAGTGCAAAAAAACGCTTCAAAACATTTCCACGACTCAGCCATCTAACTTGAGTGTGATACAGAAGTTCCCCATATTCACTGTCCATACTTGCTAGAAAAGAAGTGAACTGTCTGTGATTCAGCCCTCGTGCACGTATAAAATTAACAGTTTTAACAACTACATCCATAACTTCTTTCATTTGTAGACTTTTACTACACAGGGCTTCTTGGTGCAAAATACAATGTATACTGGTGAAGCTAATTCCTGGTATATTGAGGCTGTTCAGTTTGGTCTTCAATAATCCAACCACACCAATGTTTTCAGAGCACATTGATGGCGCACCGTCCGTAGCCAAAGATACGAGTTTGTTCCATGGCAGCGCAGCTTTTTCAATGCACTCTTCCAATCCTTGAAATATGTCACGTCCCGTTATGGTACCCTTCAGTGGCATTAAGTCTAGCAATTCTTCAGTTATATTCAAATTGCAATCCACACCTCTAATGAACACTGCACACTGTGCGGTATCTGATACATCTGTACTCTCATCAAGAGCAATTGAAAATACTTCAAAGTCTTTTGCCATTTGAATCAATTGTTTTTGCACATTATCAGCTAAATCCGTTATCCTGCAGGCAACTGTATTTGCAGTCAAGCTTATGCCTTCAAAAACTTTCTTCCTATCAGGACATAAAATTTCACTGGCCTTCATAAGACATTCTTTTATGAATAAGCCTTCTGTAAAAGGTCGCGATGATTTAGCTATCATTTCGCTTATCACAAAACTTGCTCTTACTGAATCTTCGCTAGACTTGTTAATTCCTGAAAATAAATTTCTTTGCTTGGCAAATGCTGCTTTAAGTTGCTGAACTTTTTCCTCTCGGATTTTTCCGGTGAATGCATCATATTTTTCACGATGCATCGTGTCATAGTGCCGACGCACGTTATACTCCTTGGGAACAGCAATCATTTGCTGACAAATAAGGCATTGAATTTTATCTTTTACCTCTGTGAAAAAATATAAATTCTCCCATTTGTCTTGGAAAACTCTCTTTTCTTCCATGAGTGTTCTTTTTTTTTGACGAAGTCATTTCCAAGCTGTTTTAATAAATATATACACTCAGTAATGCACCTCACTCAAAGGACAAAACACGCACTTAGATTTACTGCCTAAGGCTCTGGGAGGGAGTTTGGGTGGGGGAGGGGGTTTGGAGTACAGGCCCTGGGCTGGAGTTTGGGTGGGGGAGGGGGTCTGGAGTGTAGGCTCTGTGCTCGGTGCAGGCTCCAGGCTGTGGCAGGGGATGGGGGTGCAGGCTTTGGGACGGAGTTTGGGGATAGGAGGGGGTGCAGGGGTGAGGGCTGTGGGGCTGAGGGTGAGGGGTTTGAGGCATTGGAGAGGCTCGGGGCATTGGAGAGTCTCAGGACTAGGGCAGAAGGGCAGGGGAAGGGCAGCCTGCCCTGGCCCTAGTGAAGGGGGGCTCTAGGACCCTGCGGCAGCAGGTGATGCCGGAAGCTGGCATAGCAGAGGAGTGGAGTCAGCGTGAGCTCCCGGGCAGGCTCCCGGGCGGTGAGGGGGCAGCAAGTGGGGGCCGGGAGAGGCTGGGGGAGGTGCATGGGGTGGCAGGTGGGGCCAGGAGAGACCCGGCCCCAAACATTGGGGAGCAGCGCGGGGAGCTTAGTAACAGAAAATAACTCGGGAGGCGGGGTGAGGGAGTTTGGCGGTGACAGGAAGTAACTGGGGAGCTCAGGGCCGCCCAGAGGATTCGGGGCCCGGGGTCTTCGGCGGCGGGGCCCCTTCCGTTCGGGACCCGCCGCCAAAGTGCCCCAAAGACCCGCGGCGGGGGTCCCCGCCGCGCGAAGACTGGGCTGCGGTCCCGGCGGGCTGGGCTGCGTGGCGGCGGGTCCTCTTTCCCCACCCGGCCGGTCCGCTTCCCACCCGGCCCGGCGGGTCTCGCTTCCCTCCCCACCCCCGGCCCGGCCCGGCCCGGCGGTCTCGCTTCCCCCGGCCCGGCCCGGCGGGTCTCGCTTCCCTTCCCCGGCCCGGCCCGGCGGGTCCCGCTTCCCTCCCCACCCCCAGCCCGGCCCGGCGGGTCTCGCTTCCCCCTTACCCGAGCGCGTCTCGGCGAGGCCTGAGCTTCGTCCGCTCAGAGCCGCGTGGTGAGGTGGCGGGGCTGTGAGCTCCACGCCGAGCGGAGGCAGCTGCCCCGCCCCCTCCCCACACGACTCTGAGCAGGGCGGGGCTCAGGCCCCGTTGGAGCTCCCAGCCCCGCCCCCTCCCCACACGGCTCTGAGCGGAGCGGGGCTCAGAGGCCCCGGCGGAGACTCGGCACTTGATGCGCTGAGGCTCCAGGAGAGGGGCGGAGGCGGGAGCCTCCGCTTTTCTCTTGGGGGCCCCTGCGGAGCCCGGGGCCCAGGGCAAATTGCCCCTTTTGCCCCCCTCTCTGGGCGGCCCTGGGGAGCTCCGCGGGCCGCAGGGAAGAGCTCCGCGGGCTGCATGTTTGAGACCCCTGATCTAGACGATCTCTGAAAGGTGTTTGTCTAATCAGCCCTTAAAAATCTCCAATGATGGAGATTCCACAACCAGGGCAAACTTGCGACCAGGGCTAACAGGGAGTTTCACAAGGGAGTTTGGAAGGGGAGTGGGAAGGGGGCAAGGTTCACTTGCCGTTCTTTAAAACCTGTAAACTAAACTATATTCAAAACTTCTTGATTTAAACAATACCCTTTCATTAACTAGTTAGCTGTAGGAGAGAATGCAGGCGAGAAGCCCAGCAGCAGAGTGGGAGCTACCCAGTTTATTGCGCTGAATGCAGCATGTATGTTTACTTGCCCTGTGGGCGGGTGGCGTATGTGTGCATTCAGTGCAAGGAGCTCCTGGCCCTCAGAGACCGCATACGGGCTTTGGAGGCCAGGGTGGCAGAACTGGAGGAGCTAAGAGACGCAGAGAGGTATGTTGATGAGGCTTTCTGGGACACTGTAGAATGTCCCACCTCTGGTTAGACAGCCTCTGCGCTGTTAAGGAGGATGAAAGGTCCATGGAAGTAGAGCAGTCAACGGAACAGAGGGAAACCTTCCCATAGTTGGGACCCTCCTTCCAGATGGTGTTGGGGTATCCTCTCGCACTGAGGTTACCTCTCCGGAGGAGGGAACTCCAGTCACTAGGAAAAGGCAGGTGTTAGTAATGGGAGATTCAATCATTAGAAACATAGATAGTTGGGTTTGTGATGACCAGGAGAAACATATGGTGACTTGCCTGCCTGGTACGAAGGTTGCGGATCTCTCGAGGCATCTAGATAGACTTATGTGTAGTGCTGGGGAGGAGCCAGTGGTCGTGGTACATGTAGGTACCAATGACATAGGGAAGGGGAGGAGAGACATCCTGGAGGCCAAATTTAGGCTGCTAGGGAAGAGACTGAAATCCAGGACCTCTATGGTGGCATTCTCAGAAATGCTCCCAGTTCCACGCGTAGGGCCAGGTAGGCAGGCAGAGCTTCAGAGTCTCAATGCGTGGATGAGACGATGGTGTAGAGAGGAGGGGTTTACATTCCTTAGGAACTGGAGAAAAACTTTTGGGATAGGGGGAGCCTATACAGGAGAGATGGGCTCCATCTAAACCAAAGTGGAACCAGACTGCTGGCACTTAACATTAAAAACTGCTCTGCAACCTTTTTAAACTAAGAGATGGGGGAAAGCCGACTGCTGCAGAGGAGCACGTGGATCAGACAGAGACTTCTCTTAGAGGAGCGTCTATTGATAGATATTATCTAGGTTTTAGTCAGGAGGAAAGGATGGAAGAGGATAATCTAAGGGCCAGATCAGATGAGAAACATTCACATAAAAAAGAATCAGACACATCAGAAAAGGGCAGACAAATAAACAGTGACAATTTTTTTAAGTGCTTGTATATAAATGCTAGAAGTCTAAATAATAAGATGGGTGAACTAGAGTGCCTTGTGATAAAGGAGGATATTGATATGATAGCCATCACAGAAACCTGGTGGACTGAGAGCAATCAATGGGACACAATCATTCTGGGGTACAAAATATATCGGAAGGACAGAACAGGTTGTGCCGGGGTCAGGGGGCAATATATGTGAAAGAAAATGTAGAATCAAATGAAGTAAAAATCTTAAGTGAATCCACAGGTTTCATAGAATCTCTATGGATTGTAATTTCATGCTCTAATAAGAATATAACAGTAGGGATCTACCGGTATTATCGACCACCTGACCAGGACAGTGATAGTGATGATAAAATGCTAAGGGAGATTAGATAGGCTATCAAAATTAAGAACTCAATAATAGTGAGGGATTTCAATTATCCCCATATTGACTGGGAACATGTCACCTCAGGATGAAATGCAGAGACAAAATTTCCCGATATTTTAAATGACTGCTTCTTGGAACAGTTGGTACAGGAACCCACAAGGGGAGAGGCAATTCTCGATTTAGTCCTGAGTGGAGCACAGGAGCTGGTCCAAGAGGTAACTATAACAGGCCCGCTTGGAAATAGCGACCATAATATAACAACATTTAACATCCTTGTGGTGGGAAGAACACCTCAACAGCCCAACACTGTGGCATTTAATTTCAAAAAGGGGAACTATGCAAAAATGAGGGGGTTAGTTAAACAGAAGTTAAAAGGTACAGTGACTAAAGTGAAATCCCTGCAAGCTGCATGGGCGCTTTTCAAAGACACGATAATAGAGGCCCAACTTAAATGTATACCCCAAATTAAAAAACACAGTAAAAGAACTAAAAAAAGAGCCACCGTGGCTTAACAACCATGTAAAAGAAGCAGTGAGAGATAAAAAGGCATCTTTTAAAAAGTGGAAAACAAATCTTACTGATGTAAACAGAAAGGAACATAAACACTGCCTAATTAAGTGTAAAAGCGTAATAAGAAAAGCCAAAGAGGAGTTTGAAGAATGGCTAGCCAAAATCTCAAAAGGTAATAAAATGTTTTTTAAGTACATCAGAAGCAGGAAGCCTGCTAAACAATCAGTGGAGCCCCTGGACGATCAAGATACAAAAGGAGCGCTTAAAGAAGATAAAGTCATTGTGGAGAAACTAAATGAGTTCTTTGCTTCAGTCTTTACAGCTGAGGATGTTAGGGAGATTCCAAAACCTGAGCTGACTTTTGTAGGTGACAAATGGAATGAATTGTCACAGACTGCGGTGTCACTAGAGGAGATTTTGGAAATAGATAAACTTAACAGTAACAAGTCACCGGGACCAGATGGCATTCACCCAAGAGTTCTGAAAGAACTCAAATGTGAAGTTGTGGAACTATTAACTATGGTTTGTAACCTGTCCTTTAAATCAGCTTCTGTACCCAATGACTGCAAGATAGCTAATGTAATGCCAATATTTTAAAAAGTTTCTAGAGGTGATCCCAGCAATTACAGACCGGTAAGTCTAACGTCAGTACCGGGCAAATTAGTTGAAACAACAGTAAAGAATAAAATTGTCAGACACATAGAAGAACATAAATTGTTGGGCAAAAGTCAACATGGTCTCTGTAAAGGGAAATCGTGTCTTACTAATCTATTAAAGTTCTTTGAAGGGGTCAGCAAATATGTGGACAAGGGGGATCCAGTGGACATAGTGTCCTTAGATTTCCAGAAAGCCTTTGACAAGGTCCCTCACCAAAGGCTCTTACGTAAATTAATTTGTCATGGGATAAGAGGGAAGGTCCTTTCATGGATTGAGAACTGGTTAAAAGACAGGGAACAAAAGGTAGGAATAAATGGTAAATTCTCAGAATGGAGAGGGGTAACAAGTGGTGTCCCCCAAGGGTCAGTCCTAGGACCAATCCTATTCAACTTATTCATAAATGATCTGGAGAAAGGGGTAAAAAGTGAGGTGGCAAAGTTTGCAGATGACACTAAACTGCTCAAGATAGTTAAGACCAAAGCAGACTGTGAAGAACTTCAAAAAGATCTCACAAAACTAAGTGATTGGGCAACAAAATGGCAAATGAAATTTAATGTGGATAAATGTAAAGTAATGCACACTGGAAGAAATAACCCCAACTATACATACAATATAATGGGGGCTAATTTAGCTACAACGAATCAGGAAAAGATCTTGGAGTCATTGTGGATAGTTCTCTGAAGACGTCCACGCAGTGTGCAGCGGCGGTCAAAAAAGCAAACAGAATGTTAGGAATCATTAAAAAGGGGATAGAAAATAAGAAGAAAAGTATCTTATTCCCCTGGTATAAATCCATGATACACTCACATCTTGAATACTGAGTACATATGTGGTCTCCTCGTCTCAAAAAAGATATACTGGCATTAGAAAAGGTTCAGAGAAGGGCAACTAAATTATTAGGGGTTTGGAACAGGTCCCATATGAGGAGAGATTAACAAGGTTAGGACTTTTCAGCTTGGAAAAGAGGAGACTAAGGGGGGATATGATAGTGGTATATAAAATCATGAGTGATGTAGAGAAAATAAATAAGGAAAAGTTATTTACTTGTTCCCATAATACAATAACTAGGGGTCATCAAATGAAATTAATGGACAGCAGGTTTAAAACAAATAAAAGGAAGTTCTTCTTCACGCAGTGCACAGTCAACTTGTGGAACTCCTTGCCTGAGGAGGTTGTGAAGGCTAGGACTATAACAGCATTTAAAAGAGAACTGGATAAATTCATAGAGGTTAAGTCCGTTAATGAATATTAGCCAGGATAGGTAAGGAAGGGTGTCCCTAGCCTCTGTTTGTCAGAGGGTGGAGATGGATGGCAGGAGAGAGACCATTTGATCATTGCCTGTTGGGTTCACTCCCTCTGGGGAACCTGGCATTGGCCACTGCCGGTAGACAGGATACTGGGCTAGATGGACCTTTGGTCTGACCCAGTACGGCCATTTTTATGTTCTTATGTTCCCCCTGGGCAATTTATTCCAGTGCTTAACCACCCTGACAGGAAGTTTTTCCTAATGTCCAACGTAAACCACCCTTGCTGCAATTTAAGCCCATTGTGTCTTGTTCTATCCTCAGAGGTTAACAAGAACCTTTCTGCAGTACTCCTTCCTAGGCAGTGATTTCCCATTTTGTGTGTGCGCAATTGACTGTTCTTCCTTCCTAAGTGGAGTACTTTGCATTTGTCCTCATGGAATTTCATCCTATTTTCTTCAGACCATTTCTCCAGTTTGTCCAGATCATTTTGAATTTTAATCCTATCCTCCCTCTCAAATTGGTATTATCTGCAAACTTTACAAGTGTACTCTCTATGCCATTATCTGCCATAAATCACTGATGAAGATATTGAGCAGAAATGGACCCAGAACTGATCCCTGCAGGACCCCACTTGGTATGCCCTTCCAGCTTGACTGTAAACCACTGATAACTAAGGCTGCGTGTCTCTCACGGAGGTCATAGATTCCATGACTTTCCATGACCTCTGTGACTTTTGCAGCAGACGGTGTGCCTGGCTGAGGGGCTGCCCAAACACTTAGGCAGCAGCAGGGCCAGCAGCAGTTTGGGTGTGGGAGGGAGATCAGGCCTGAGGCAGGGGGTTGGAGTGTGGGGCAGCGTGTGGAGCCCCCCTGGCCTTCCCTCCCTCTAGGAGCTGCAGGGACATGCAGAGCCGGGTAAGGAGCCTACTAACCCCGTCAACCCCTATTTCCACCCGGGCCCCCGTCTCAGCACCAACCAGTGTCCTAGGCCCTGTGCCACCACCCAATCCCCCAGCGCCAGCAGGGATCCCAGGCAGCACACAACCGGCCGCTTCTCCCCTCCAAGCACCAGTGGGGGTCCCAGGCCACCCACCCCCTTCACCCGCAGTGCTCCCAGACTGCCCCCCCTCCCCCGGAGCACCCAGGAGACCCAGCCCAAGTTTTAGTTATGGGTAAATAGTACAAGTCATGGACAGGTCATGGGCAGTGAATTTTTGTTTATGGCCCATGACCTGTCCATTACTTTTACTAAAAAGACCCGTGACTAAAATGTAGCCTTACTGATAACTACTCTCTGGGAACAGTTATGCACACTCTTTTCCAACCAGTTATGCATCCACCTTATAGTAGCTCCATCTTAGGTTGTATTTTTCTAGTTTGTTTATGAGAAGGTCATGCGAGACGGTATCAAAAGCCTTACTAAAGTGAAGATATACCACTTCGCCTCGTCCACAAGGCTTGTTCCTGTCTCAAAGAAAACTATTAGGTTGGCTTGACACGATTTGTTCTTGACAAATCCATGCTGATTGTTATTTATCACCTTATCTTCTAGGTGTTTGCAAATTGATTGCTTAATTATTTGCTCCATTATCTCTCCAGGCACTGAAGATGGGCTCCATTCTCAGACACATTCAGCTTACCAAAAAGTAATTGTGGGATTGAGGCGAGCAAGAGAGAACTGGATAGCAGTGAAATAATGCCCACATACCTACCAAACTACAGTCAACTCAGCTGATAGCTAAAAAAACATCCCAAAACCTAGAAAAACCACTGAGCACAAAACCCCTATTAAATCCCAGCAATATCATATACAGGAATTAAACTCCAAAAAGTATACAAAGCAAACCTACAGATCCCCACTACAGCAAACTTAATACAACACACTAAATTATAATTAACAGCATGAGTGATGCCAGTCACCTACATGGAGCTAACAATAGAGAAGTAAACCAATGTAGCCACACAACCAGAAAAAGTACACACCATAGAAAGAAAAAAAGGGGAGAAGAGAGCAACAGAAAAAGTTATAAATATAATATTTTGATATATTTCAAAATATTATTGAAAGGGTTAAGAAAACTGTCTTAAAAACCACAGAGACCCCTGAACAGCAACCTACACAATTCTGAAGGAACAACAAACATTTTTATGTGGAAGGGTTGCCAAAATTTGATGAGGCAATAGACAGAAACCCTCCTGGACTATCTGGATGAAATATACTTATCACCTATTTTTTATTATTAGTGTCATTATTTATTCTCCAATAAATGCCCATAATGTGCTAGCTGCTATCCAAGCATACAGGACATCATTCTTATAAATCTGCGCTGAAGAGTTCACAATCTAAATTCTTCAATTTCTGGGGTATTAATCAGTGGGAGTGGTGCCTATAAATGTCCATGTTTAACCTTCCCCTTAGTAGCTTCCTCTCAGGTATTCATTTCAATAGCATCAGTTTTTTTCATATCTGCACCTTAAGAACATACCTTTTTCATATCTGCATCCCACAAAACAAGGTAGCAGCAATGAGTGTATTAAGATGTTCACAGATTATACTCTCATTTGGAATGCCCCAGAACAAGAACTCATGTCAGGCTTGTACAAGTTCTGCAGATTGCTAGAGACAATGGACTCAAATTGAATAAAGCAAAACGCCAATTACAGAAAAAAGAATTGTTGAATTTGGAGGAATTTCTCTCAGAAAATTAGGTTGCCAGATCCTGCAAAAATATAAGTTATCCAGAGGAAGCTCAACTACAGAAGACCACATCAGAGCAGACAATCTTAAAACATACAGCTATTTTTGTCATATCAGGTGTCCCTAAAATAGAGAGGGCGGACAATGGCCTCAGTTTGTTAGTAAAGATTTTAAGACCTTCACACCAGATTATGGAATTGAACATTTTACCTCCAGTCATAGACTATTAGGGTTGGAAGGGACCTCAGGAGGTCATCTAGCCCAACTCGCTGCTCAAAGCAGGACCAATCCCCAGATTTACCCCAGTTCCCCAAATGGCCCCCTCAAGGATTAAACTTACAACCCTGGGTTTAGCAGGCCAATGCTCAAACCACTGAACTATCCCTCCTAAATATCCACCAAGTAATGGACTGGCAGAATGTGGAGTTAAAATTGTTAAGTTGCTAAAAAAGGCTAGAAATGCAACGGACCCACTTATTGCCTTTTTTAACTACATGGCATCACTGTATGCTCCACTGCTGGCTCAATTTCCCCTTCCTTGTTACCCACATCACTCTACAGCTCCCACAGCCCTAGCTACTCCTTTCCCCATCTCCACCCCAACCTCCCCTCCACTATCCAACACCACCGTCTACACACACTCACAGTCCTCTTTGCCCTGCTGCACCCAATCCTTAAGATAGGTCCGGTCCTAGCCTCCATAATGACAGATTTTGTGGAAGTCCCCCTCAAACTCTTCAGCATTCGTGAGCAGGCTGCAGAGGCTTTCAAGCAAACATCAGGGCTGCCAGCACAACAGATAGTGGGGCTCTTATTTTCCCTATTCCTCTTTCCCTCTACGTTGCTTCCTACTTCCCTTTCCTTCTTAGTGATTTTGTTTTCATTTCTTCCCCCTTTATCCTTTTTCTGCCATGTTTGCCCTTCTCTATCCTACCTTTTTGCCTCTCTCTTTTGTAAACATGTAAAAAGGATGCAGAAGGAAATTAGCTGTCAGTTATAGTTATGCTCCTCACTCCTGACCCACAACACCCCTTTCTCTTCCACTCCTGGTCTTTCCACATCTCAGCCAATGTCTTTCACTCCTGATCCCTACCTCCCTGTTTCACTGCTCATGGACATACTTTTGCTTTACCTTTGCTTGTAGCTTCTGCACAAGCACTGCCTGCCTATGCTGTGCCTCTTGGGAGCTCTGCAGCTTGCGTTGATAGGATGCCTGGCTTTCCACCATCTGTTGACGAAGTGTCACTATCTGCTCCTCGGGCAGTAACGACAATGTCTGCAGTTTCATGCTGCTCACCTCCTGGTCTCCTGCCTCCATCTGAGGATCAAAGAATGGTATAATGGTAATACAGGAAGAGGATAATGCGTGCAGTAAGTCAGAAGCCTAGGCTGTTGTCAGAAGCAGGGAAGAGGATGAAGAAGACTCAAACTAATTAGATCTGCCTGCCCATTGGGTATGGCTGTGACTCTAGCAAGACATCCATAGTATCCAATCAGGAGGCTCCTGCACTGGAATAAGCTGAATGGAGCAAGCTACAGTGTCTGGTCCAGTCGATGTGAAGAAGAAGCATGCCCCGGAATAGCCTGGCACCTGATCTGGACCAGAGGTTCACCAGTATTTAGCTGCAAGATTACTCTAGGAGTAGGAGGCAGACCTATGGGCAGCAGTGCAAGGTGCAGCCTTCTCAGCCACTGCCAAATGTCCTGCAGAAAACTCCAGTCCTGAGAGCAGCTCACAGACATACCACCAGCTCCTTACTAGGTCCATGCAAGTGAGGGAGTGAAAGAGCCAGATAGAGGCGGGCGTGGGCAGCCCTGGACAGCACATCTCCCGCCTCTGACACCCACCTGGCCCCTTGGTGCGTCTTCTGACTCTGTTGACCCCGGCGTGTCTCCTGCCACCGTCACCCCCACCACGTCTCCCGCCTCTGTCCCCCGCCACTGTCACCCTCCCGACCCACCGTTGCAGCCCTACCCCACCACTGTCACACACATACACCCAGCATGTCTCCAGGTACTTTCAACCCCCGCTGCACGTCTCCCGCCTCTGTCACCCACCTGGCCCCTTGGTGCATCTCCTGCCTCTGTCGACCCCCCGGCGTGTCTCCTGCCACTGTCACCCTCGCCCCCAGCACATCTCCCGCCTCTGTCCCACCCCCCTGATGGATCTCCCACCACTGTCACCCTCCCGACCCACCGCGCCACTGTCACACACACACACCCAGCACATCTCCAGGCACTGTCAACCCACCCGCACGTCTCTGGCCACTATCAACCCCCCCGCTGTCCCCAAGGCATCTCCAGCCAGTGTCCCCGTTCCCCCTTCCCCCGGCGCATCTCCGGCCAGTGTCACCCACCCCCTCAGCGTGTCTCTCTGGCCACTGTCAGCCCCCCCAGCTCCCACAGCGCCTCTGGCCACTGTCACACACCCCCAGCCCAGCCCCCTGGCGCGTCTCCAGCCACTGTCACCCCATCCCCACCCTGCAGCGCCTCTGGCCACTGTCAGACACCCCAGCCCAGCCCGCCCCGGCCCATCTCCAGCTACTGTCACCCCACCCCACCCGCAGCGCCTCTGGCCACTGTCACACCCCAGCCCAGCCCCGGCCCGTCTCCAGCCACTGTCACCCCACCCCAACCCCGCAGCGCCTCTGGCCACTGTCACACCCCCAGCCCAGCCCCGGCCCGTCTCCAGCCACTGTCACCCACCCCCACCCCGCAGCGCCTCTGGCCACTGTCACACACCCCAGCCCAGCCCAGCCCGCCCCGGCCGTCTCCAGCCACTGTCACCCCACCCCAACCCCGCAGCGCCTCTGGCCACTGTCACACCCCAGCCCAGCCCCCGGCCCGTCTCCAGCCACTGTCACCCCACCCCACCCTGCAGCGCCTCTGGCCACTGTCACACACCCCAGCCCAGCCTGCCCCCGGAGCGTCTCCAGCTACTGTCACCCCACCCCACCCTGCAGCGCCTCTGGCCACTGTCACACACCCCCAGCCCAGCCCCCCGGCCCGGCGCGTCTCCAGGGACTGTCACCCCACCCCCACCCCGCAGCGCGTCTCCGGCCACTGTCACTCACCTCGCGCCCCGGCGCGTCTCCCGCCTCTTTCACCCAGCCGGCCCCACAGCGCCGCTCCCGAGTCCCGCCACTGGCAGCTCTGCGCCCCGGGGTCGGGTCGGCTCGGGGAGGCCCCAGGAGCGTCGGGCCGCGAGCTCAGGGCCGCCCCCTCCCGCTCCGCCTCAAGGGGGCTCGGCCAGGAGCTCCGCGCTCCCTCCCACCCGCCACCTCGGCCTCCCCCTCGCTGCCGGCCGGACCCACCCTTCGGCCCGAGCCGCCCCGGGCCCCAGCCCCGGCCGCGGCGTGCAGGCGATGCGCGCTCCAGCGGTGGGAGCCCGCGCGGCGCGGCTGGCAGGGGCCTGCGCGCGGCCGCGGCCTGGGAGCGCGTGTCCGGCGTCCCCAGCGGGGGCTGGCCGGGCCCGTCCCGGAACTCCGCGGGGTGCCCAGGCCGGGCACGTTGCTGGGCACCTGGCGCTGCCGCCGCTCAGTTCCCGCAGGCTGGCCCTGGCTGTGATGTGGCCAAGGTGCAGCTGTGCCAGTCGTGCCCACACGGCTGTGTCTACACTGCAGTCCGACACCTGCAGCTGGGCCGGGCCAGCTGCTTGCGGCTGTAACCTTGCAGTGTAGGGATTTGGGCTCTGGCTGCAGCTCGCTCTCTGCGGCCCTGCTGCGATGCTGGTAGATGAGGTGCCGGCGCTTGCCCAGGGTGTAGGCGTCAGCTCAGACCCGACCGATTCATAGCTGGAAACCAGACCAGCTCACCTGTATGTTAGCCTTGTTCAAGCTGGGAGCTCTGTTTGTAAAGACGTGTTTACGCTCTGTACAATGTTTGCAAGTTGGTGCATGAAAACCATTCTTGTAACGTTTATATCCCCTGCTAAAAGGTAATATTGAAGTTTTACTTTATAATGATTACAAATGCCTGCTCTGAACTTGTGAATGTGGCCAGGAGGAGTGTTTCTCCCACCCATCAAGAAGGACAATCAAAACTAGGCCCTTGTAGAACATCACAATACAAAGACTTAGCTAAGGGCCCTCTGTCACGGACTCACAGGTCGTGCCCACTCTTTGCCCCATATGGTCCCTGGGGGGAACCCCCTTCACTGTGACAGCATCCACTCTCCCTTGGGGGTTAGCCCCTCTGCCTTCTGATACTGCACCTCTCTGAGCCTTTAGCATGCCTGTCTCTGGCCAGGGGCCCCCTCAGGAAGTCCACTCGCTCTGGACCACCAGGGCCTCCATGCCAAGAGGAAATAATGCAACCCTGTTCTCTAGACCAGCGCAACCCTCAGTCAGCGTAAAACAGGAGGGTTTACGGAGGATCTGAATACAGCATAGGAAACTCTCAGGGCCCTCAGGCCTGGCCTCCCTCAGCACAGTATATCTAAGTCTCCCCTGCATCCAGGTGGGCTCTGCCTGCTCTCTCTGTCCAGTCCAGAGACCCCGTGCTTTCCAGATGGGCATCCAATATCACCTGCCCCAAAGCCGCACCTCTGTCCTTTGTCTTCTGTCCAGGTAAACAGGGTTGGGATGGAAAGGTCACCAGGGTCCTCTCTCTGCAGCCCATTGTCATCCCACTAGCCAGAACTGGCTGTGGCATCCGAGCTGGGCCTCCTGGTCACCAGTCCCTGGGGTATCCATTTTCCAGGCCATTGTACAGGATCTCAAGTTCCATTGCTAGTCCTCTATAAACAAACTCCCTCTCCCATCACCTCGTTAAACCAGTAACACCCAGGGAAACTGAGTCCCATCCCTTCTGCATGCAAACCATTGGGGAAAAAAACAAGAAAGTTCCCCACTTTATAACACCCATGAAGCTACTATGTGTAAGAAAATTTGTCCCACAAGCTTGAATTCTGGAAGAAGGAAATAAAGATAGCTGACACGAAAATTTTTCATCTTTGCTGTTTGAACTCTCACAGGGCTGGAGCTATAAAACAAAAACAAAGATCCCCAAGGTCAACCTGGGTTAGCCATAGAAGACATTCAGTGCTGACAGATTACTACAACTCTGCCACCTTTTGGAACCATATGTAGTAGTAGGATTTTATGTTAGTATTCTATATAATTTACAATGAAGGATAAAGAATAATAATGTAGCATGTATTAAATGTATTGGTGTATGATATGATCATATCCTGCCAGACACCCTTTTGAATAGCAGAAAGGAACAGCCTAACGGGCCATCGATAGAGATACCTCAGCCAGAATTTGTGTCTGGACTGATTTCAAGGCAGTAACAGACCTTTGAGGGTCACCAATTTGTTGTAGGTTTAGCATTTTAAAAAAAGTAAAAGAATGCCATGATTGTTTTCTTTTGCATTGCAACTTGATGTTCCTGTTCAAAATGTTCTGTGTAAATTAATTCTGTTTTGTGTGTGAATGAGGAATGTATGTGTTAAGAGATAAGTGTGAAGGCCATCGCTGAACCAGATGGTCTAGGGAGGAACCAGAGACAGACGCAAGGGCTCCAGGAGGCTGCAGTGTAACATGCCCCTATTGAAATGTCAGAGGAGGGCAGATTGACGACTCTAAATATGAGACAGGCACCTATCAATGGGGACAAGATAGTGGTGATCAAAACCAGCATGGGATAACTCTCTGAGGAACTTGATGAAAGAACAAGATAAAGGATGAATTTAGGATAAAGGATGAGAAGGACAATTTAAGAAAACAAGCACTCAAACAACAATTGATTATAGTATGACAGTGCAGAACTCATTGGTCCCAACGAAGGAAAATCACTGTATAAACAGGGTGCCTTGCCATGAAACTTTGGGTTCGTCCTGCCAAGACTTCCCCGGAGCATCGTGTCACGACCAACAGAACCTGGCTTCTCCCTAACCATGATCAACCTAGCTGGCCACTAGATTGACCCAGATTCTGCACTGGTAATGATAACATCGACTGGCAGGAGAGAGAGAGAGAGTGAGTGAGTGTGTGTTGTCATTGAATGCATATGCTAATTGTTGTATGTTCAATAAACACAGAGTATTGCCTTTTCCCATGAAAAAGATCCCATGTGCTTTTGGTGGAGAATTGCGAAAGGGGGAAGACATGCACTGGGATTGTTGAAAATACTGCTAAATATTGCTAAAAGGTATTCCATACATATAAAGTGATCGATCAATCAGGTGTGCACACCCCTGGTCGTAGAAGTGCCAGGCAATAGGAGGAGAATTAGAGTCCTTGCCCCGACCCATCTGTCAGGGAAAACTATACAGATAAGGTATATACAAACGGTCTAGGTATATACACCCCCAGTCATAGAGGTGCCGGGCCATAAGGGGGAGGATTAGAGTCCTTGCTCCTACCCATCTGTTGGGGAAATATTGCATTGGTGGGTGAATATACCCTCGGTCATAGCAGGATCAAGCCCAAAAGGATTTCCCCCTCCTGCTCTGTCAGGCAGAGTTTTTAGTGAGTATAGACTTCTGTGTTGTGTTTGTCCCAGCACAAGCATGGGCACAGAAGAGTTATAAAGGTAAAAGATTTATAAAAAAAAATATGTTTAGGCAAAAGGAGTCCCCTAAGGACAAAGCTCAAGAAGAGCAGAAAAAATTGCCATTCATAGAGGAAATAACTCCTTTTAAGACAAGTTTGCAAAAGTTTGGGCATAGCCCATGGACTAAACAAGCATTAGCCGATGTCCATACTATGGCTGATTTGGAAGACAGATTGGCAAAATATCTGTTGGTCTACAGGCCATTGACCCCGATAAAAAGAGATTCGGCTGCAGTCTGGCTATTGTGGAAAGCATGCAATGAGGCATAGAATCATAGAATCTCAGGGTTGGAAGGGACCTCAGGAGGTCATCTAGTCCAACCCCCTGCTCAAAGCAGGACCAAATCCAACTAAATCATCCCAGCCAGGGCTTTGTCAAGCCTGACCTTAAAAACCTCTAAGGAAGGCGATTCCACCACCTCCCTAGGTAACCCATTCCAGTTCTTCACCACCCTACTAGTGAAAAAGTTTTTCCTAATTTCCAACCTAAACCTCCCCCTCTGCAACTTGAGACCATTACGCCCGTGTTCTGTCATCTTCTACCACTGAGAACAGTCTAGATCCATCCTCTTTGGAACCCCCTTTCAGGTAGTTCAAAGCAGCTATCAAATCCCCCCTCATTCTTCTCTTCTGCAGGCTAAATAATCCCAGTTCCCTCAGCCTCTCCTCATAAATCATGTGCTTCAGCCCCCTAATCATTTTTGTTGCCCTCCGCTGGACTCTCTCCAATTTATCCACATCCTCCTTGTAGTGTGGGGCCCAAAACTAGACACAGTACTCCAAATGAGGCCTCACCAGTGCTGAGTAGAGGGGAATGATCAGATCCCTTGATCTGCTGGAAATGCCCCTACTTATACAACCCAAAATGCCATTAGCCTTCTTGGCAACAAGGGCACACTGTTGACTCATATTCAGCTTTTCGTCCACCGTAACCCCTAGGTCCTTTTCTGCAGAACTGCTGCCCAGCCATTCGGTCCCTAGTCTGTAGCAGTGCATGGGATTCTTCCGTCCTAAGTGCAGGACTCTGCACTTGTCCTTGTTGAACCTCATCATATTTCTTTTGGCCCAATCCTCTAATTTGTCTAGGTCCCTCTGTGTCCTATCCCTACTCTCCAGCGTATCAACTGGTATCAAACACCAGTTTAGTGTCATCTGCAAACTTGCTAAGGGTGCAGTCCACACCATCCTCCAGATCATTAATGAAGATATTGAACAAAACCGGCCCCAGCACCGACCCTTGGGGCACTCCACTTGATACCGGCTGCCAACTAGACATGGAACCATTGATCACTACCCGTTGAGCCCGACCATCTAGCCAGTTTTCTATCCACCTTACCGTCCATTCATCCAGCCCAGACTTCTTTAACTTGCTGACAAGAATACTGTGGGAGACTGTATCAAAAGCTTTGCTAAAGTCCAGAAATAGCACATCCACTGCTTTCCCCTCATCCACAGAGGCGGTTATCTCATCATAGAAGGCAATTAGGTTAGTCAGGCATGACTTGCCCCTGGTGAATCCATGCTGACTGTTCCTGATCACTTTCCCCTCCTTTAAGTGGTTCAGAATTGATTCCTTGAGGACCTGTTCCATGATTTTTCCAGGGACTGAGGTGAGACTGACTGGCCTGTAGTTCCCTGGATCTTCTTTCTTCCCTTTCTTAAAGATGGGCACTACATTAGCTTTTTTCCAGTCATCCGGGACCTCCCCCGGTCGCCATGATTTTTCAAAGATAATGGCCAATGGCTCTGCAATCTCATCGGCCAACTCCTTTAGCACCCTCGGATGCAGCGCATCCGGCCCCATGGACTTGTGCTCGTCCAGCTTTTCTAAATAGTCCCAAACTACTTCTTTCTCCACAGAGAGCTGGTCACTTCCTCCCCATACTGTGCTGCAGAGTGCAGCTGTCTGGGAGCTGACCTTTTCTGTTAAGACAGAGGCAAAAAAAGCATTGAGTTACACTAGCTTTCTCCACATCCTCTGTCACTAGGTTCCCTCCCTCATTCAGCAAGGGGCCCACACTTTCCTTGACTTTCTTCTTGTTGCTAACATACCTGAAAAAACCCTTCTTGTTACTCCTAACATCTCCGGCTAGCAACTCCAAGTGTGATTTGGCCTTCCTGATTTCACTCCTGCATGCCTGAGCAATACTTTTATACTCCTCCCTGGTTATTTGTCCAATCTTCCACTTCTTGTAAGCTGTTTTTTTGTGTTTAAGACAAGCAAGGATTTCACTGTTAAGCCAAGCTGGTCACCTGCCATATTTACTTTTCTTCTTCTTCGAGTGATTGCTCCTATGCATTCCAGTTAGGTGTGCGCGCCGTGCGTGCACGGCTCTTCGGAAGATTTTTACCCTAGCAACTCCGGCAGGCCGGCTGGGTGCCCCCTGGAGTGGCACCACTATAGCGCTAGATATATACCCCAGCCGGCCCGTCCGCTCCTCAGTTCCTTCTTACCGCCCGTGACGGCCGTTGGAACAGTGGAGTGCTCCGTTGACCTCCACAACCCTAGTGTATCTCCTTGTATAAGTGTATATAGTTAGTTAAGATAGTTAAATAGTTTAGTTAGTTAGTGTATTAAGGAGAATTGGGGGGGCTAGCCCCTCTTTTTCCACAACCGGTGCGGGCTCATGCCCAAGGCACCGGGGTTTAAGCCCTGTTCGGCTTGCCAGCGGCACATGCCGATTGGTGACCCTCACGACTCCTGCCTGCGCTGCCTCAGAGAGTCCCATCGACCAGATAAGTGCCCAATTTGCACGGCATTCAAGCCAAGGACAAGGAAGGAGAGAGACTCGAGATTGAAGCAGCTCCTCATGGAGTCGGCACTTAGCCCTGCAGGGCCGACCCAAGCGGCTCCAAAGTCCTCCTCGGCACGCAGCGTACCAGCGGTCCTGAGCCGGTCCGGCACCGAGACTGTTAAAACTGTACAGCCGGCACCGGCGTCCCGGCACCATTCCCTTTCTCCGACGAAAAAGCGGAAGACGGCGCAGACAGCCTCCAAGCCTCCTGTACCGGGACCACTCACCCAGCCGCCTCCGGCACAGACTGTGGTGGTGCACAGACCGGGCACGGTACCGTCGACTCCGGTGCCGCAAGAGCCGTTGAGTCCAGTACCGCCCTGCTCCCCGGTGCAAACCACGTTCGAGCTGCCTCTCCCGTCGACGCCCAAGACTTTCTCGACGGCGAGAGAGCTCATAGAGCTCACAGAGGCACCGAGCCTCCGGCCACCGGCACCGCTGGTGTGGGCTGTACAGTCAGTGGGCAAGCCGGCTATGATGAGGCCACCTTCCCCTGACAGACGGGATAGAAGGCGTTCCAGGTCCCGGTCCCGGTCCCGGTCCCGATCCCGATCCCGGAGACGGTCGCCTTCGCGCCGATCCAGATCCCGGCACCGATCACCATCCCGGTACCGCTCCCCATCTCGGCGCCGGTCGCAGTCCCGGTACCGCTCCGCATCGCGGTACCGGTCGCACTCCCGGAGACGATCCCGGTCCCGGTCACCCGACCGTCGGTACCGAAGGAGGTCCGGATCCCGGTACCGTTCCCGGCACCGCGACTCGCGAAGCCGCTCCCACCGACATCGGTCGAGATCGCGGTCGACCTCCCGGCACCAGCACGGTCGATGGTCCCGCTCTCGCTCCCGGCACCGTGACAACCGGCACCAATCCCCGGCACCGTCCAGGGGCAGACCGGCGGCATCGACAGCGCAGTCCCTGAGCGCCTCTGCCCCCCCCTGGCCTTTTCGCCAACCCTCGGTCGCCTCTCAGGCGGACAGCGGTGGAGATCTCTGGGCCGACCCCCAAGGGCAAGACCACGGTCCGCAGCAGTGGGGCTTTTGGGCCCCCTGGGCCTACCACGAGGCTCAAGGGCTCCCCTTCCCTCAGCGACCCAGGGGCTCTGAATGCAGGGTGCCGGAAGCCTCGGTCAGCAGGCCTCCTCCATCACCACCGGTTGAGGCTCCACCGCCACCTGTAGCGGCAGAGCATCCCTTAGCCGCCGCGGCTTCCCACCCCCTGGAAGAACCACCTCCAGAAGCCATGGTCCAGGGCCTGTCCTCTTCTTCGTCGCCGGATGAGGCGGTGGCGGGGGCATCTACATCGGACACCCCACCGATTGACTTGCTGGCCCACCAGGACCTCCTTCGCCAGGTGGCACAGGCTATTGACCTCCCCGTTGAAGAGGTCGCTGAGGATAACGACCCGGTGACCAGGGTGCTTGGAGCTGAGGCCCCTGCTGCGGGTGGCCCTACCCTTTATTCGGACCATCCAGAAAAATGCCACTACCATCTGGCAGTCGCCGGCGTCCGTTCCTCCCACCGCTCGAGGGGTGGAACGCAAGTACTCAGTTCCACCCAGCGGGTACGAGTACCTTTACACGCACCCAACTCCGGACTCCCTCGTAGTGCAGTCCGTGAATGACCGGGAGAGACATGGGCAACCCGCTCCAGCGCCAAAATCCAAGGACTCACGGAGAATGGATCTGTTAGGCCGGAAGGTCTATTCGGCCGGTGGTCTCCAGCTCCGGATTGCCAATCAGCTGGCTCTCCTTGGTCGCTACACCTATGACACTTTGGTGTCCCTTTCCAAATTTACGGAGTTGATCCCAACAGCCTCCCGACAGGAATTATCAGCCCTCCTTGAGGAGGGCAAGAAAGCCTCCCGGTCCTCCCTCCAGGCCGCTCTGGACTCGGCAGACTCAGGAGCCAGAACTCTGGCCTCAGGAGTGACCATGAGGCAAATCTCCTGGTTGCAGTCCTCCACCTTGCCGCCGGAGGTCCAGTACACCCTGCAAGACCTCCCTTTTGACACTAAGGGTCTCTTTTCCGAGAAAACGGACTCGAGGATTCAGACCCTCAAAGATGGTAGAATCGCCATCCACACCCTGGGTATGCACACACCGGCTATCCAGCGGAGGTCATTCCGGCAGCAGCCGTACCGGCCATTTAATCAGGCTAGGGCACGGCCTGATAATGGGCGCAGAGGCTGCCTAAACCACCGTAGATCATCGGGCAACCGGCGTAACCAGTCTCAGGCGCCCTCCAAAGCCCCTCAAGGGCCTAAGCAGGCATTTTGATGGGACGCCAGAGGACGGCCCATCAGGCTATTCACCAGATCCTTCCCCGTTATTTTGCAACCGTCTTTCCCACTTCCTCCCGGCGTGGTCCCAAATAACAACGGACAACTGGGTACTGCGTACAGTCGAGTATGGTTACCGCCTTCAGTTTGTTTCGCCCCCTCCCTCCCTCCCTCCCACCCACCTTCCCCGTCCCTCTTCAGGGACCCCTCTCACGAGCAACTCCTCGCATGAGGACGAGTCTCTGTTGAGTTTGGGTGCCATAGAGGAGGTGCCGAACGACATGCGAGGCAGGGGATTTTATTCCCGATATTTCCTAATCCCCAAGGCGAAGGGAGGTCTCCGACCTATACTAGACCTCCGAGAGCTCAACAGATACCTGCTCAAGCTCAAGTTTCGCATGGTAACCCTGGGGACCATCATTCCCTCCCTGGATCCGGGAGACTGGTTTGCTGCCCTCGATATGAAGGACGCGTACTTCCATATCGCGATCTACCCTCCCCATCGACGCTACCTGCGGTTCGTAGTCAACAACGCGCACTACCAGTTTGCGGTGCTACCCTTCGGCCTTTCCACCGCGCCGAGGGTCTTCACCAAGTGCATGGCAGTGGTTGCCGCAGCCCTCCGCCGTCGTCGCATGCACGTGTACCCGTATCTCGACGACTGGCTGGTTCGCGGGCCATCCCGACAGCTGGTAGCAAGTCAAGTGGCCGAGATCCTAACCCTGTTTCAGTGCCTGGGCCTTCTGATAAACGCCGAGAAGTCCACTTTAGCTCCATCACAAAGGGTGGAGTTCATCGGAGCAGTCCTGGACTCCAGTGTGGCCAGGGCCTGCCTCCCTCGACCTCGGCACCAGACGATGGTCTCCATCATCCGGGACCTACAATCCTTTCCCACAACAACGGTTCGGTCCTGCCTACGCCTCCTGGGCCACATGGCGTCCTGCACGTTTGTGACCACGTACGCGAGGCTGCGCCTTCGCCCGTTTCAAACTTGGCTTGCGTCGGTGTACCGTCCGCACCGCGACCCCCTGGACATGGTGGTCACGGTCACGAAACCAATCCTCGCTTCGCTCAGCTGGTGGCTGGACCCAGAGGTCATGTGTGCAGGAATCCCGTTCCGCCCTCCTCGCCCGTCCGTCACCCTGACCACGGATGCCTCGGCGTTGGGATGGGGGGCACACCTTGGCAACCAACACACCCAGGGTCTCTGGTCGCCCCGAGAGCTCTCCCTACATATCAACGTCAGGGAGCTGCGAACGATCCACTTGGCGTGTCAGACCTTCCACGCCCATCTTCAAGGGCGCTGTGTGGCGGTGTTCACGGACAACACGACAGCGATGTTTTATGTCAACAAGCAGGGCGGGGCTCGCTCCTCCCTGCTTTGCACGGAAGCAATGCTCCTGTGGGACTTCTGCGTAACCCACTCGATTCACCTGGCAGCGTCCTTTCTTCCAGGAGTGCAGAACACGCTGGCCGACCATCTCAGCAGGTCGTTCCTCTCCCATGAGTGGTCCCTTCGTCCAGATGTGGTGCACACAATTTTCCGAAGGTGGGGGTTTCCCCAGATAGACCTGTTTGCCTCCAAGGAGAACAGGAAGTGCCACCAGTTTTGTTCTTACAAGGGTCGCTCCCGAGGCTCCCTGTCGGACGCATTCCTCTGCTCCTGGACGGATCACCTCCTCTATGCCTTCCCTCCGTTCCCACTCGTACACCGGGTGCTACTCAAGCTTCGGAGGGACAGGGCCCGCCTCATACTCGTCGCTCCGGCCTGGCCACGGCAGCACTGGTACACCCTGCTGCTCGAGCTCTCCGTTCAGGATCCCATTCCCCTTCCGTTATGGCCGGACCTCATAACGCAGGACTTCGGCAGGCTCCGCCACCCGGACCTACAGTCCCTCCATCTTACAGCTTGGTACCTGCGTGGTTGACCCACGCGGAGCATGACTGTTCAGCGGCGGTGCAGCAAGTCCTGATGGAAAGCAGAAAGCCTTCCACTCGCTCAACCTACCTCGCGAAATGGAAGCGTTTCGCACTCTGGTGCGATCAGAGAGGCCTTAATCCTTTCCTGGTCCCTATTCCTACGATCCTGGAATACCTCTGGTCCCTTAAGGAACAAGGACTCGCGGTCTCCTCCTTGAAGGTACACCTGGCAGCCGTGTCCGCCTTTCATCCATCCATAGGAAGACGGTCCATCTTTTCCAACCAGATGGTTTCCCGCTTCCTTAAGGGCCTAGACCGCTTGTACCCGCTGATACAGCGTCCTGCCTTGTCCTGGGATTTGAACCTAGTTCTGGCCAAGCTTATGGAAGCCCCCTTCGAGCCCTTGGCCATGTGTTCCCTGCTCTATCTCTCATGGAAAACGGCCTTTCTCGTCGCTGTAACTTCAGCGAGACGAGTTTCCGAGCTCCGTGCCCTAACGGTTGGTCCACCGTATACCGTCTTCCACGGCGACAAGGTGCAGCTTCGACCACACCCGGCCTTCCTCCCTAAGGTGGTGTCAGCCTTCCATCTAAACCAGGACATTTTCCTTCTGGTCTTTTTCCCGAAGCCGCACGCCTCAAGTCGTGAGCAACAGCTTCACACCCTGGACGTCCGCAGAGCCCTCGCTTTTTATATAGAGCGGACGAAGCCCTTCCGGCGTTCGCCCCAGCTGTTCGTAGCGGTTGCTGATTGCATGAAAGGCGAGCCGGTCTCCTCTCAGAGGATTTCCTCCTGGGTAACATCTTGTATCCGGACATGTTATGAGCTTGCTCGTGTGCCAGCTAGCCGCCTCACCGCTCACTCTACAAGAGCGCAAGCCTCGCTGCCGCCTTTCTGGCCCATGTACCCATCCAGGACATCTGTAGAGCGGCCACCTGGTCTTCTGTCCACACCTTCACTACCCACTACGCGTTTGTGCAGCAATCCAGAGACGATGCAGCCTTCGGCTCAGCAGTCTTACACTCTGCCACGTCTCACTCCGACCCCACCACCTAGGTAAGGCTTGGGAATCACCTAACTGGAATGCATAGGAGCAATCACTCGAAGAAGAAAAGACGGTTACTCACCGTTGTAACTGTTGTTCTTCGAGATGTGTTGCTCCTATCCATTCCAGACCCGCTCTCCTTCCGCACTGTCGGAGTAGCCGGCAAGAAGGAACTGAGGAGCGAACGGGCTGGCTGGGGTATATATCTAGCGCTATAGCGGCGCCACTCCAGGGGGCGCCCAGCCGGCCCGTCGGAGTTGCTAGGGTAAAAATCTTCCGAAGAGCCGTGCATGCGCGGCGCGCACACCTAACTGGAATGGATAGGAGCAACACATCTCGAAGAACAACAGTTACAACGGTGAGTAACCATCTTTTCCTACACATCGGGATGGTTTGTTCCTGCAACTCAATAAGGATTCTTTAAAATACAGCCAGCTTTCCTCGACTCCTTTCCCCGTCATGTTATTCTCCCAGGGGACCTTGCCCATCAGTTCCCTGAGGGAGTCGAAGTCTGCTTTTCTGAAGTCCAGGGTCTCTGTTCTACTGCTCTCCTTTCTTCCTTGTGTCAGGATCCTGAACTCGACCATCTCATGGTCACTGCCTCCCAGGTTCCCATCCACTATTGCTTCCTCTACTATTTCTTCTCTGTTTGTGAGCAGCAGGTCAAGAAGAGCTTTTCCCCTAGTTGGTTCCTCCAGCACTTGCACCAGGAAATTGTCCCCTACACTTTCCAGAAACTTCCTGGATTGTCTGTGCACTGCTGTATTGCTCTCCCAGCAGATATCGGGGTGATTAAAGTCACCCATGAGAACCAAGGCCTGTGATCCAGCAATTTCTGTTAGTTGCTGGAAGAAAGCCTCGTCCACCTCATCCCCTGGTCTGGTGGTCTGTAGCAGACTCCCACCACGACATTACCCTTGTTGTTCATACTTCTAAATTTAATCCAAAGACACTGAGGTTTTTCTGCAGTTTCATACTGGAGCTCTGAACAGTCATACTGCTCTCTTACATACAACGCAACTCCCCCACCTTTTCTGCCATGCCTGTCCTTCCTGAACAGTTTATATCCATCCATGACAGTACTCCAATCATGTGAGTTATCCCACCAAGTCTCTGTTATTCCAATTACATCATAATTCCTTGACTGTGCCAGGACTTCTAGTTCTCCCTGCTTGTTCCCCAGGCTTCTTGCATTTGTGTATAGGCATGTAAGATAACTCCCTGATCGTCCTGCTGTCCCAGTATGGGGCAGGAGCCCTCCCCTCTTGCACTCACCTACTTGTGCTTTCTCCCGATATCCCACCTCCCCACTTACCTCGGGGCTTTGGTCTCCTTCCCCCAGTGAACCTAGTTTAAAGCCCTCCTCACTAGGTTAGCCAGCCTGCTTGCAAAGATGCTCTTCCCTCTCTTCGTGAGGTGGAGCCCGTCTCTGCCTAGCAATCCTTCTTCTTGGAAGACCATCCCATGGTCAAAGAATCCAAACCCTTCTCTCCGACACCATCTGCGTAGCCATTCGTTGATTTCCACGATTCGACGGTCTCTACCCTGGCCTTTTCCTGCCACAGGGAGGATAGACAAGAACACCACTTGCGCCTCAAACTCCTTTATCCTTCTTCCCAGAGCCACGTAGTCTGCAGTGATACGCTCAAGGTCATTCTTGGCAGTATCATTGGTGCCCACGTGGAGAAGCAGGAAGGGGTAGCGATCCGAGGGCTTGATGAGTCTCAGCAGTCTCTCCGTCACATCGTGAATCCTAGCCCCTGGCAAGCAGCACACCTCTCGGTTTTCCCGGTCAGGGCGGCAGATAGATGACTCAGTCCCCCTGAGGAGAGAGTCCCCGACCACCACCACCCTCCTCCTCCTCTTGGGAGTGGTGGTTGTGGAACCCCCATCCCTAGGACGGTGCATCTCATGCCTTCCAATCAGTGGAGTCTCCTTCTGCTCTGTTCCCTCAGATGTATCATCCACTCCACTCTCTGCACTAGTACCTGCGGAGAGAACATGAAAACGGTTGCTCACCTGCATTCCTCCACTTGGCCAGCTGCCAGGAGAAGAACGCCGCACTGCATGAGAAACTCAGTGTATCTGAATGAGAAACTGATCAATTGAAAATACTGGTCACTGGGGTCCAAAGCCAGTTAGACATTCTCAAAGATACCCTAAGAGAACTTAAAATAAAAGAGAGGGGATTATCTGAACAAATAGAGAAAAAAGATAAAATACAAACATAAAATCATACTACTACACATAGGCTAACTCATTTGTGTATATGTGTTGCCTGCTTTAACCTGTAAATAATTCTCATTTCTTTTTCCTAGTTAATAAATCCTTAGTTAGTTTACTATAGGATTGGCTACAAGCACTGTCTTTGGTGTGAGATTGGAGGTACAAATTAACCTGGGGGTAAGTGACAGATCTCTTGGGACTGGAAGCAACCTGAATGTTTTTGTCATTGTTGGTGCTTCAGTAGTTCACATTCATTATTGGGTTGGTGAAATCTAATTGTATATAAGGCTAAGATTTTGTCACGGGTATTTTTAGTAAGAGTCATGGACAGGTCATGGGTAATAAAGAAAAATTCATGGAAGCCCATGACCTGTCATTGACTTTTACTAAAAATACCCATGACAAAATGGGGAGCTCAGCTCCAGGGTCCCCCAGCTGCCATGGGCTGAAGTCACAGAAGTTGCTGGAAAACACAGATTCCATGACCTCGGTGAAAAAATTGTAGCCTTAATTATAGAACATACAACCAAGTTTGGGGTTTATGCCCTCCTTTTTGACAGCATGCCCTGAGGTCGGCACTCACAGTTGTGAACCACTCCAGACAGTATGACACCTATGAAGTAGGGAGGTCCCGGAGCCTGGGCTTCAGCCTGAGCCCAAACATGCTGTGACGGGTTCAATCACAGAAACCCCCTTGGGACTGTTGCCTGATGTGCTGCGACTACCTCTGAGCCAGTTTTCTCTGCCAGTTTGGGCCTCCAGAACCCTGCTTTGTTGAGCCAGACACACTAATCTGCTGCAACGCAGACCCAGGGTCTGACCCACGCTCCCAAAACTGCTGACTCAACTGAAAACGGCTTAGCACGTGCTCCTGTCTCTGGCACCCAGACACCCAGGTCCCAATGGGATCCAAACCCCAAATAAATCCATTTTACTCTGTATAAGCTTATACAGGGTACACTCATAAATTGTTCACCCTCTATAACACTGATAGAGAGATGCACAGCTGTTTGCCCCTCCAGGTATTAATTACTTACTCTGGGTTAATTAATAAGTAAAAGTGATTTTATTAAGTATAAAAAAGTTGGATTTAAGTGGTTCCAAGTAATAACAGACAGAACAAAGTAAGTTACCAAGCAAAATAAAACAAAACATGCAAATCTAAGCCTAATACAGTAGGAAACTGAATACAGGTAAATCTCACCTGCAGAGATGGTCCAATAAGCTTCTTTCACAGACTAGACTCCTTCCTAGTCAAGGCCCAATCCTTTTCAGACTAACGTTGTAGTTTATGGCCTGGGTCCAGCAATCACTCCCACCCCCATAGTTACTGTCCTTTGTTCCAGTTTCCTTCAGGCATCTCTTTGGGGTGGAGAGGCCATCTCTTGAGCCAGCTGAAGACAAATGGAGAGGCTTCCGGGGTCTTTTATATACTCTCTCTTGTGGGCAGAAACCCCTTTGTTTTTCTATGCAAAGTCACAGCAACAAGATGGAGTTTGTAGCCACCTGGGCAAGTCAGATGTCCATGAATGATTCCGTTTTTTGCAGGCTGACGCCATTGTTTGCATGTTAGTTTGAACGTTCCCAGGAAAGCTCAGCTGTGGATTGACGTCTCCCAAAGTTCATTGTCAGTTAAGTGTTTCGTGATTGGGCACTTACTGAGAATAGTCCTTTCTCAAGAAGCTGCCCAAATGCTTCACTGAGGCTACTTAGAATCAAACACATTGAGATACAACTACATAGCCAACATTCATAACTTCAAATACAAAAATGATACACACAGACAGACAGCATAATCATAACCAGCAAATTACAATCTTTCTATAGACATCTTGGTTGACCTCCTTTGTACAAGATTTAGTGCATCTATAGGATCCTGTTTGCAACAATGATCTACATGGTCACAGTTCATGTCAGTAACGTCACACCCTCCTTCTGAACTTACTGACAGAGACTTGGACACTGTCCATGGCGGAGGCAGTACATGTAAAATCCCTGTTTGTCTCTGGTCACACACCCTCCCGGTACCGTTAAACCCTATGATGTCATTCATAGGTGTCTTAGCAAAGTTCTGGGTTCCTGGTCTCTGGATGCCTGAAAGCATGTTGGGGTGCAGTATTGCTAACAGTATGCAGATAGCAATATCTGTTAAAGTGAAGGTGTCTTGGTATTTAGCCACCAATGCCATGGTGGGGGGGGTGTCTCAGTTTCCCCTTCCACACAGCAGCGTAGGCCTGTTATGCTTTTGCTGCTGTGCTAAACTTCCAGCCTGTTTACAGGTATAAGCTGAAAAGCAACATGCTTGTGGGACTGTCTTGTTACCATCCCTAGCATGTCGAATTTTTTTTTCCACAAATCAGGTAAGTCACGTCTTTAAAGTGTTTACCATTAGTATTAACGTCTTTGTCTTGACCCATACATGAAGTAGCAAAAGACACAAGATTAACAGCCAATTTATGACAAACAGACTTTGTTCACACAGTTTGGCTTGTTCCGTGTCTATTCCATTTTCCAGTCCTTTTGTGTACCATGTTAGGTGCTTTGAAACAGATTTTTCTGCTCTTTGGAGAAAGCTTTCAATTCAGGCATGTGTTTGAGGCTTTGGCAAGGAAAGGGTGCACCTGCAGCCATGCCTGCCCTTGGCCCCTCCCTCTGGAATTTCTTTGGGTTGGACCCCACCCCCTTGTGAAGCTTCCCAAAGGCAAAGTTTTTCTTCCCCCAGCCTTGAAGAGACTGTTATCTTTTACAAGGGTAGCAGGAATAACATTCTTTAATGGAGTGGTTTGGATTGGTAAGATCCCCTCAGTCACCCCACTCTCTGTTCCCAACAGGTCAGCTGGGTAGACTCTCCCCTCCAGGAGATCTGACCCCCCATCTTCCCTTAAAACCTGATCCTCAGGTGAGGGGTCTGGCATGTCAGATGCAGATGTTTTACCCACCTCCTGGGGAAAAGCCTCCCTACAAAAAGTGGGCAGACCCTCTTGTCCCCCTCACCTTCCATCAGGACTTCCCTCTCTGGGCTTCCCTCTGAGGCAGACACTCCTTTGTCCTCCAAAAGGTGACCCTGATCCAGCTATGGGCTCACAGCTACCAGCTATGACAGACCCTTCAATGGCCAGCAAACCCTCCCCCCTCCCATTGTCTCAGGTTGCATGGGCGCCAACTTATATGGGCTCCTGGGGTTAAAGCCCCAGGAATATTCAAAGTCAGGGGCTCTGCTCCACCAATATTTGGAGCCGCAGGGAGCCCAGAGCCCTTTAAATCCCAGCCGCGGCGGGGAATTAAAAGGCTCTGGGTTGCCCGCAGCCGCGGGGAGCCCAGAGACCTTTAAATCTCAGCTGCGGCCGGGAATTAAAAGGCTCTGGGTTTCCCGCAGCGGCGGGGAGCCCAGAGCCCTTTAAATCCCAGCCGCGGCCGGGAGTCAGGGGGCTCTGGGCTGCCTGCAGAGATTCCGAGCCCTGGCTGGGATTTAAAGGGCTCACGGCTCCCCGCAGCTGCCGGCAGCCCAGGGCTGTTTCAATCCCGGCATGCAGCCGCTGTTTGCCCCCTCCCCAGACCTCTGCCCCAACTGCCCCCCAGGACCCCCACCCCCTATCTAACACCGCTGGTCCTTATCCCCTGATACCCCTCTCCTGGGACTCCTGCCCGTAACTGCCCCCCAGGACCCCACCCCCTATCTAAATGCTGCTGCTCCTTGTCCCCCAATTGTTCCCTCCCAAGACCCCTGCTCCAACTGCCCCTTGGGACCCCAGCCCTATCTAAGCCTCCCTTCTCCTTGTCCCCAGCTGCCCCCTCCTGAGACCCCCCCAGCTTTCCCCCAGGACCCCACCCCCTACCTGTCCCCTGATAAACCCCTGGGACTCCCATGCCTATCCAACTGCTGCCTGTCCCCTGACTGCCCCCCTGAACCTCTGCCCCATCCAACCACCCCTGCTCCCTGTCCCTTGACTGTCCCCTGGTACTCCCTACACCTTCTCCAACCCCCAGCCCCCTTACAGTGCCACTCAGACCAGCGTGTCTGGCTCCATGCAGCTCCAGACACGCTGCTGCATACATCCTGCCGTGCTCCCCCACAGAGCCCACAGTCCCACCCCATCCCAGCACCTGCCTTCCAGATTTGAACACCTCAAAATTCAGGAGTGCTCAAGCTCAGTTTGGGCAGCTGTTACTTCATTTCTCCCAAATCAAATATACTGATCCACTGTAACTTGCTGTAGAAAAAGCAGGATAAAATTGAGCAAGAAATGCTTATTAGCACTGGAATTGCTATTTTCAACAGCCATTGCCTTTTTGTTTGTTTAAGGAAGACAGTGATATTGCATTGGCAAATTCCCCATAGAAAGAAAGAGTGGAACAAAAGAATAATAAAGGCACCTCAACTTTTCCTCATTTATGGAGGACAGTCTTATAATATGCATCCAGATATCTTCCAATCACACAAGCTGAAAATTGTTCCACTTTACTGCACCTCTGTAACCATATGGGAACCAATCCTGTCTGTGTTTTGTGCACATACAAAATTCCTGCTGAATGACCTGCCCTGGGAGCGTTACCAGTGACCCAGGGCTGGGGAGGCAGGAGGTGTGTGTGTGGGGGGGAGGAACTGGTGTGGGGGAGCCCAGGGCTGGGGCACTGGTGGGGAGGAAAAGGGGAAGTCCAGCGCTGGGGCGGCAGGGGGTGTGGGTCAGTGGGGGGAGAGCCCAGGATGGGGGCAGCAGGGAGGTACGGGGGAAGCCCAGGGCTGGGACGGGGGGCAGACAAATTTTTTTTTTGCTTGGGGCAGCAGAAAACCTAGAGCTGACACTGCCGGGTTCCCCCAGCCGCCGGAGCCCCGAGCCCTTTAATTTGACCCTGAGTGCTCCCAGCCACCTCTTCAGCTGGGAGCCCCCAGTTGATTTAAAATAAGGTATCACCTCCCCACCCCCAACCTTCCTCTCTCGGAGCATATTGTCTCCAGGGAAAGAAGCTTACACCTTCCTGGGTCTGACCTCGGAGCATTCAGCATGCCCTTCCACATCATGCACTTTCCACAGCGAGTCTGCCCAGGCGGGTCCTGGGGCAACCAGAGGTCCCTGCACCCCAACTCCGCAGTCAGATGTGACTCTCAGCCAGACAGTAAAACAGAAGGTTTATTAGATGACGGGAACACAGTTTAAACAGAGCTTGTTGGTACAGAAAACAGAACCCCTCTGTCAGGTCCATCTTGGGGGGTGGGGAGCCCAGAACCAAGTTCTGGGTCTCTCCCCATTTCCCCAGCCAGCTCCAAACTGACACTCCCTCCTCTGGCCTCTGTGTCTCTTCCGGACAAGGAGGCCACCTGATCTCTTTGTCCCCAACACCTTCAGTTGGCATCTTGTAGGGGAAACTGAGGCACCCACACAGTATTCAGAGAAAATATTAAGAACATTCCCACTTCATCACAACAGGTGCAACAAAATATAATACTGTATATTGAAGTAGGCAAGTGCTGCTTCTGACTTTCCACTTTTAATTGACCCTTG
The DNA here is from genome assembly GCF_016161935.1 of Mauremys reevesii. Taxonomy (NCBI): domain Eukaryota; kingdom Metazoa; phylum Chordata; order Testudines; family Geoemydidae; genus Mauremys; species Mauremys reevesii. Next base: position 17,273,414 of record NC_052635.1, on the reverse strand, counting down.
TAATCTTGTGGCACTGACGCGTTGTAGCTTCATTTTATATTGGCTTACAGGGCGGGAGCGGGGGGACCACCATTTTGGGCCCCACCAAAAATTATAGAAACCTGCCGCCTATGTCAGGTTGGGCTTGCTTCCAGCTATAGAATCCTTGGGATCTGTTCCCACTGCAGCAGTCACGAGGACCCCAACTTCCATCTCCAGGATATGTGTCTCTGTGCTCCCCAGGGTCGGACCTGTCCCCTGCAGACCTGCAACTTCCTGTCAGTCAGCAGCTGGGAAGGCCTCCCTGTTACAAGGTGGAACATTCCCCTCCCATAGGGAGATGATCAGGGGACAGGAGCTGGCTCTATCCAGCCCCTCCGGCAGGAACTTGCTTTGAGCCCCGGGGCTACAGGAAGTGATTATGACCATCCCTGCTGCTACCAAGGAATTAAAAAGACACTCTCCTATTTCTCCAGCAGCACTTGTGACTTTACCCTCCCCTCTGGGGCTTTCAGCACAAGATTCCTTCTTGCTGCTAACAAACCCTGGGACAGATTCTGCGACATCAAAAAAATCATTCCCCAGTAGAAACGGTGCAAAATTGTGTGCCACTGCTGTAACAGTCAATTCAGTCTGCAAATCACCAGTTTCCATGTATACCTTAGCTAAGGATGCAAGGACTTTGTAACCTCCCACCAATTCTAATTCTGCCCTTTTCCCTGGTAACAAATCTTTCTCATGGATCCACCCTCTCAAACCCCTTCTCCTGTTCGAGAGACAGGAGGGCGAATGACTGACCATATCTGAACATCAGGTGGAGAAGGTCCCAGGCCAGATAGAGGTTATTGAAGATGGTCTGGCCCAAAAACAGTGTAGGTCTGGTCAGGGTGGATTGTGTCTGCCAGCCTGGACATCAACTGTTGCAAGACAGCCTTTGATACAATTTTATAGCCTGTGCTGAGCTGCAATACTGGGTGCCAGTTCTTCATGTTGGCCTGCCCGCACAACAGGAAGGAGCATCTTGCGCCCCAGGAACTCAGCCCAGATAATGACAAGGTCTGGGTTGAGGTCTTCCCAGAACGTTTGGTAGCAATCCACAGTCAGCCCATCAATGTCTGGGGATTTGTTGGTGGGCATTTGATGGAGGGCTTCCTGGAACTTGGCCAGAGTGAGAGGAAGCTCAAGCCAGTCCTGGTTGCCTGCTCTGACCATAGGGAGTTCAACCCTCAGGAGCCCGAAAGCATTGGCATCAGGTGAGTCTGGGGAGAAAAGGTAGAAAGCCCTTGTTCTTTCCTGGATCTGTGAGAGGTGCCATCCTCTGCCAGGAGGCAGGTGATGTTTTTGACATCTCCTTCTCCAGGAAATAGATGAAGTGGGAACTGTGAGGTGTATCCAGAAAGAGTAAGATGAAGTCTCCCTGAGCCTTGCAGTCATCAAGGACCCAAAGCTTGTCCCACTTCTCCGGACACTCCAAGCAGAGGGAGAGATTCCCAGGCGAGCAGCCAGGCATCTCTCTAGCTCAAAGCCATCTCACACTCCAACTTCTATCACTGCCTCTCTCCACCAATTGGCCCCATGGGTGTAGTCATGGCAGAAGAGCCAGGCACTTACCCACCACCTCTGCACTAAGGGAAAGACGTGCCTTTGCCTGTGCCAACCTAACCAGAACTCCCCCAGAAGGACTGTATGAAGCCAACAACCAGCAGGCTGTTGTTGGAGGTGGGTTTGGTAGCGTTAGCAGCAGCAGAGTCCCCACCTCTGCCTGTTATCGGTGTTTAGGCAAAGGTGACAGTAGTGGTGGTGGCTGCTGCAGGAATGATGGCTGGGGGACAGAGCTGAGGGGATGCAGCAACAGTAACCAGGGGCACACCTCACTCCTTCGCTCCTCCCTATCCCCCATGGACGAAGCTGCTGGAACAGAAGCCTCCTCTGTGGTCGGGTCAGGGTCTGCCATTAGAGGGTAGGTAATGGGAACATCCCTCAGAAGGGCCAGAAAATGGAAGGGGGAGTAAGAGGAAGAAAAAGTAGGTTAACCACTCCTCCCCACTAGACTGTAGGGTGGGAAGGTGGGAACAAACAGAAAATGATGTAATTATATAATGAGAGAGAGAGAAATACCACATGTGGGGAGGGAGTACACATAGCTCCTAACTGCACTGGGAGTGAAGAGGTGTGGAGAACTTGGAAAACCTCTGATTTATTTTTATGAAAAAACTATGTGACTCAGTTTCCCTTCCTCTCCCAAACTTGTATTGTTACCCACTGTAAACTGGCTACTCACCGCCGCGGCGCCTCCCGCTGGTTTTTCTGGGGAATTAGCTCTTTTTCAGCCTGGAGCGCCCTCTGCTGGCCGGTGGGCTGCCTGTTTTCCTCTCGGCCCCGTGTCCCTCCCAGGATCCCGGTGCCCCGGGGAACCCCCACCCTGCTTTCCCCGCTTCGCCTCAGAATGGCTACTGCCCAGTCGTGCTCTAGCCCCAGCTCCTGGGACAGACTGCAGTATCCGCCTTCTCATCACAGGCAAAGGGGTTTGGACCTGGTGCTCTTCCTACCCCTGGGTCGCCCCTTGCAACCCCCAGTACCTGTGGCCTACCGCTAGGCTGCAGCCTGGGGTTTTTCTAGGCTGGAGCTCCCCAGCCTGTTCCCAGCCCTGCTTCACCCAGGTACTTTAGCTCTGCTCATAAGCAGCCAGGCCCATCCCTCTCTGAAGGCAGAGAGAGACTGACTGGGCTCTGGCTTCCCTGCCTTCTTATAAGCCCCAGGGCTTCAGTTTGGGGGCGTGGCCTCAGCTGTGGCCACTTCCTTACTCAGCCCAGCTTCCAGAGCCACCCCTCTCAAGCCCTGGCAGGCAGCTTTTCAAGCCCCTCTGGGCAGGAGCAGGGTCCACCCTGCTACACCCACCAACAGTGAAGAGGTTAATTTATTTTTCTTTGGGTACGTCCAGACTACCCGCCGAATCGGCGGGTAGCGATTGATTTTGCGGGGATCGATATATCGCGTCTCATCTAGACGCGATATATCAATGCCCGAACGCGCTCCCGAACTCGCTCCCGTCGACTCCAGAACTCCACCGGAGCGAGTGGCGGTAGCGGAGTCGACGGGGGAGCCGCGGACATCGATCCCGAGCGGTGAGGACGGGAGGTAAGTCGGGATAAGATACTTCGACTTCAGCTATGGTATTCCCGTAGCTGAAGTTGCGTATCTTACCTCGACACTGCCCCCCAGTGTGGGCCAGGCCTTTGAGTTGGGGAGATGTGATCAAATGCAATACCCTGGAAGTGGGGAAACTGCAAAGATATTATTCAGAGATGTGACAGACACTATGAGCACATGGGAGCATCACAGACTATTATATCTATAATGTGATGGGTCTTTGTGAGTTAGGGACCGTTTTCTAGCTCAGAAGGGAGGGTGACTGAGCTTCCTGCAGCAACTAAAATCCCTGGAGAGACAAACAACTCTGGGGAAGTATCACCTGAGAGGCACTGCATATGCTGGTTCAGAACAGGCTGAAGAGGCCCTGCAGACAAAGAAAGAATAAATAGCTTGAACTGACTCAGAGATTATCCTCACGTGATCCATGAACTGGTCTGTGATTTTACCACAATGGCAAAGCTTGCTGGGAGGGTGGGAAGGACTGGAACCTGCCCGGGTCTCCCTGTGGAAAATGGGTTACACTTGGTAAGCTAGTGTGTGGGGGCTGTTTGTTATTTTATGGTATGTTTTGTCTGTAAATGTTCTGTGCAAGCTGCCTTCATAACCCCTGGGAGAGAAAGAACTGCAGAATTTCACTCCATGCATCTGAAGAAGTGGGTTTTTTACCCACAAAAGCTTATGCCCAAATAAATCTGTTAGTCTTTAAGGTGCCACTGGACTCCTTGTTGTTTTTGTGGATACAGACTAACACGGCTACCCCCTAATACTTGACACCTTTGGAAAGAGATGATCTGAGATTTCTGTGGGTATCAAGTGGTCAGGAGCAGATATCACAAGAGGATGCTTTGAAAGGACTTAGGGGCTGGGGTGTCTCTGTTGCCAGCCTGGGCAAATTCAGGGCTGGCATAGCTCAGAGGAGAGTGCTTGAGTGGCTGACAGGCTGTTGGTGTTAGGGAGCTGATACCTAGCTGGCACAGGTGAGTCTTCCTCCCACTGAAAGCAGGTGGTAACAAGGTGACTCACAGCCCTGGGTGCTCCAAGAAGAGTCACAGAGCCCCTTCACACTAACGCAAATGGGAAGGCAAGGGGGTATAGAGGAGTAATAGGGGGAAGCACACATACCCATGTACACTTATGAGTAAGAGGGTTGCACTGGCACAGTCCCAGAGGGGAGGCCTAACTCCTACTGCAGGTGGAGCAGGGCAGGGCTGATGGAGCCCACAGACTCTCAGTAACCCTTTCTTCGCCAGGGTGGGGTTTGTACACCCTATCACCTTCCCCATTCACATAAGTGGAGCAAAACCTCAAGTTTCTGTTTGACACTGGAGAAGCTGCTGATCACTAGGAAACTTCATCCCTTGTTCTTGGGTGAGGACCTGGCCATAGCGATCCATACATCTGTCACCTGCAGGCTAGATCACTGTCATTCACTGTATCGGAAGCTGACGATGAAGCACGGGGTACAACGCAGCTGCTCACCTTCTGCATGAGCCAGGTCTGGAGCAGAGAGAGATTTGTGAGTGATCAGCATAGAGATGGTAGTTAAATCTGTGTTTGCAGATGAGATTACCCAGGGATAAGATCTAGAGGAAGAAGAGAAGAGGACCAAGGACAGCACTCTGTGGAACCTCCCCACCGGAAATTGGAGGGTTCTTCTCCGAAGACAGAATTATGAATTCCCTATTGGGCTTTTCTAGGGTGCTCATCACTAACATCTCAGTGCTTCACAATTAATTTATCTTAATACCCCCTCAGCTCCCAGAGGTGTTATGATCTCCATTTTACAGATGGGGAGAAAAAAAAAATAAGAGCAAGATTAAATTCAAGTTTCCACTGACCTTGACTGCATAATTCATGAAAAGAAGAAAGTGATTTTTTGGAGTATTTTATATCTGTCACACTGTGCTGTGAATGTATGACAATACCCTAATCAAACCTTACTGAATTAAGTTTAAGTATTTTAGGAGTTCATTGCATGAAAATGCAAATGTTTATGTACTGTTGAGGGATTGCATATATTTCCACGAGGGACAGAGACCACAGTCCTCCAGGAACTAAGAATAGTAAGGCAGATTCACTCAGGTTGTAACACTTCCAACGAGTAAGCCTCACCCAGAAGGAGGCTCACAGACCATGGTTCAAACTGGATTCTCCAAGGACCATTTGACAGGATGTTCTACTTCACCACTAGAATGGTGCCTCTTGGTTGTTCTGGGGAATAGCTCACAAGTCAACACTCCTTCCCATAGTTGTACACTGTCTCTCCACCTCTCTCTCTCTGGGTATGCAACACTTCTCTTGCTCAATGAGCTGCTGCAGCCCCTTTGTGATCAGGGGCGGCTCTAGCAATTTTGCCGCCCCAAGCACGGCGGCACACCGCAGGGGGGTTCTGGCGGTCGCCGGTCCCGCGGCTCCGGTGGACCTCCTGCAGACGTGCCTAGGGTCCGCTGGTCCTGCGGATCCAGTGGAGCATCCGCAGGCACACCTGCGGGAGGTCCACCGGAGCCGCCTGCCGCCCTCCCGGCAACCGGCAGAGCGCCCCCCGCGGCATGCCGCCCCAAGCACGCGCTTGGCGTGCTGGGGCCTGGAGCCGGCCCTGTTTGTGACTTACCCCTCCAGCCAGGTCGCTCTATGCCTTTTCCCATTCCAAGGTCCAAAGTCTTCCTGCAGCAGTCCTAGGCAGTCTTCCCAGTCACTGCCTTGTAGTGTGACTCCCTCAGTGGCTGGCAAGGGAACCTACTCCAGGTTCCAGCTCAGAGACCCTCTAGCTAGAAGTCAAAGTCTGCTCCCTTCTAGACCTTACTGCCTCTCCCGGAGTCCTGGGTTTGCCAGCCCAAACACACCTCCCTTCTCCCAGGGAATGACTACAGACTTTCCCAGCAGCCCCCCTTCTGCTTCCAATTTCCTGTCTTTATAGTCCTAGCCCAGCTCATTCCCCCTCGGCTGAGCCCCCGCCCTCAGTCAGGGGATTGCTTAACCACCTAATTTTCCTGAGCTGCGGCCTGTTGGGTTAATTAGTCTTCCTTAACCCTTTCAGGGCAAGTATGGGGTAAACACCCCATCACAGACCAACAGACAAAGAAAGTATTTTTGGCAGCTATAAAAATAAATGAATAATATGTAACCAATGGAAGAAAGAGGAAGTTGATACTAATGAATATAAACCAGAAGTTAGGAATTGTGGAAAATTGATAAGGGAAGCAAAGGGATATAATGACACCTTTGGTTTCAACCCAGACCAGTAAGGGTTTGAATCAGTGCTTACTCTGCAACTCTGGGTGCCTTAAATGCTATGCTGCTGTGTCTGTCAGCCCTGATGTCAACAGCAAGCCTACAAGCATTCAGATCACACCCTGGCCTCTACACTTTTTCAGACTGACTTTCCATCCTGAATTTCCCTAAAAAACCATCTGTGATGGGATCCCTGGGGTACAACTTGGAACTGTGGGATCACTGTGCCCCCATAACTCTCCAGCCTGGATTGTCTCTCATAATGCTTTGCTACTGACAAGCAGCAAACTCCTACAGGCACTGTTATCACTCAGCCACCAGCAAGCAGAGACACACCCAGCTAAGTTGCATAAATGCTCTCCAAGCCACTCATGAACTACACAGAGGGAGACTTCAGCAAATCCCCTCCAGCTCCCAGCCTTGCACCCCAGAAATCTTACACTGTTCAAGACCTTCCCTTGAACAGTGCAAGTTCATTAGTTAGTTCACCACTTCATCACAGGATAGCAGATATGCTATCTGAGCAGATTCCCCAAGCACTTTAGACAAACTCACTGGTTTAAAATAAAACATTAGAATAAGTTTATTAACTATAGAAAGATAGATTTTAAGTGGTAAACATAAAAGGTCAGAGATATTTATTTAAGAAAAGTAAACATGGGTTCTAAATCCTAAACTTTCAGGCTAAGCAAGATTTGAATCAAACAGCTTTTCTCACCCCACTGGATGTTGCAGGTAGGTTACAGTTCTTAATACTGTGACAAAGTTCCTCCTCTACCTTGGTGGGTCCTGCGCTTATTGGCAGATTTGCTCGCCTCAGAGATCTTCCCCACAGTCTGGGTCAACTCCTCCTGTGTCTGATCAGGAGATGGGAGGTTTGGGGGGAATCCAGGCCCGCCCTCTACTCCAGGTTCCAGCCCCGGGGCCCTGTGAATTGCAGCTGTCTATAGAGCCTTGTGTAAAAGCTGGATGACAACTACAACTCCCTGGGCTACTTCCCCATGGCCTCCTCCAAACATCTTTTTTATCCTCACCACAGGACCTTCCTCCTGGTGTCCGATAACGCTTGTACTCCTCAGTCCTCCAGCAGCACAGCACAGCACAGCACAGCACAGCTCACCCTCACCCTCACCCTCACCCTCTCAGCTCCTTGTGCCTGTTACTCCCAGTTCCTCACACGTGCTTCCTCTCCTCTGGCTCCCTTTAGCCTGACTGGAGTGAGCCCTTTTATAGTATCAAAGGGACCTTAATTAGAGTCAGGTGCTTAACAGCCTCACCTGACCCTTAGCAGGTTAATTGGAGTTAGGTGTTCTTATTAGCCTGGAGCAGCCCCTGCTATGGTCACTCAGGGAACAGAAAACTGCTTCTCCAGTGGCCAGTAGATCTCCCTTCTACTCCTCTGCTGGTCCCAACTGGCCTGGGTCTATCACAATACACATGCTGAATTTCCTTCTCAGCCTGGGACCAGTGTCCTCAGTTCAAAGTCTTTATCTTCCCAGCGCTCTTGTTGCCTTCAGAGTAGGTGGAGAGGAAAGAGGTGATCTCATGATGACACTGTCCCTTATTTTATACTCTCAGTTCATGCCCCAGGGAAGATACTGGCCCAGACGTGTCCTGGTGGGCCTTGTTGAGTCACAGAATTGAGCAGTCTCCATTGTATGGTGCTTGTGCAACTGAGTCATAGAGTTGAGCAATCCTCGTTGTGTAGTGCTTGCACTACTGTCTCTCACAGAATTGTAAATCTCTTGTTTACAATTCCCCTGATGGTCAATGGCTCGTGATGGTTGCTTAATGCCTGTTTGAGTGTGGGTCACTTCCTTCGTTGCCACTGGAAAGCTAGCTATGGGTGTCTCCTGGACACACAACAATTTCAATTACAACCATATAGCAGAATATCATCATTCCATATACAGTGATAATATATATTATGACAGAACAATAAGTTTGATACCTTGCAAGGCATGCTTTGTATGAAATGTCATAACCACATACCAGTGATGAATATGGTGGTTACAGGGTTCTACTTTGAGGTACAGTGCATCACACCAGGTCCCTGAAGTGTCCAGCCCTCTCACTTACCAAAGTTTGCTGCTTCTTTAAAGAGACAATACATTGCAGCTCATTAATTTAACTGCTATTTGACAAATACTATTATGTCAATCACAGCACTGTACTGGTTAATGGTAAACGTAAAACAAGTTTATTTAACATGTAAGCAGAATCAGGATGAGCCCCACCCTGACATCTGGTGGTAAATTATGGGGAGTGCGGAAAGTGTTGCATTGGTATTTCGGTTATTTGCATGGGCACTCCCACCCCACTTAGCATACCGCAAAGCAGCATGGGATGGTTATTTTCGCAGCTGTGGGAGCCCCAATTTCGTTGTTATTGGGGCAGGAGGAATGAAATGTTGTCACCCTGATTGGGTAAATGGGGAACTACAAAATTGTCTTGTGATGGGGGGTTTCATTGTCAGCTGGATAGCGCTTGCTAGATGGGGCACATGGGTTCCAAAACCCATTGGAAAGAGAGAGGCTGGGGACAAAGATCTGTACTTGGCGGTGTAGGCTCTTTGTGTGAGCCAGAAGCACCAGTTCCATGTATGCCTCTCTCCACTGTAGAATGTCAGAGTTAATTTTTGATTCCCTTAAGAGTCTAAATGCAGGTTACTGAGCTGATTTCACTGGTACTGAGGCTCCCCTACTAAGAGCTGGAATCACTGAAGAGCTGGACTTGCTGAGCTGAGCGCACTGAGTACTGTGCTAATGAGTGGGGGAGCCTGAAGCCATACCGTGGAGCAGAGCAGAGTGGAGCCAAGCAGCTTGTGAGGACAGCTGAAGTGGCTCACAGGACAGCTGGTGGACCAGAGCAGCTGGCAGAGCGGAGCAGTGCACAGAGCAAGCGGAGCTGAGCTGTTTGCAGAGATGACTAGTGGAAGCAGAACCCCATGAAGAGGCAGGGCAGTTGGCCCCGAAACCACATAAGGTGCCCCTTTTCTACCCAGGCTGGGGAGGGGGAACCTCTGCAGAGAGACTCTTGAGCTCTGGGGCTGCACTGACCCGGGACAGAGACTTCTGGATTGTGGGACTTTGGGGACTGTGGGTGATTTGGGGGGTTGCTGGACTCAAGGGCCCCGAGAGAAGGACATGGCCCAATTTGCTGGAGTGGGTCTTTGCTCACGGTTTGACCTATGAACTCTAGCTGAGGTATTTTCCCAGTTTAATGCTTGTTGTTTGTCATGTAATTAAACCTTTTCTGCTACACCAAGACTCTGTGCTTGCGAGAGGGGAAGTATTGCCTCTTCGAGGTGCCCAGGGGTGAGTGTAAGATTTTCCCAGGTCACTGGGTGGGGGCTCGAGCTGGTTTTGCATTATGTTGTGGGGAAGGGACTCCTATGTATTGAACCCGGCCCTTGCTGCTATCGTTTTGGCCCGGCAGAAGAGTTACAAACAAAAAGACACAGGATTAACTGATACCAAGTATAAGGAACAACAATAGTAATTGTTACAAGTAATCAAAAGTAAAAATACATGTCTAAGACTGAACAATTGAAGCAAGTTACAACCTTTGCCTAAGCAGATTTCTCACCTAAACTCAGTTCCAAGGGACTTCAACCCTCTTGGTTGAAGGATTCGATGTTCTGTGATTTCAAGAGCTCTGGAACCTTTAATCCCTAAGTGATGAATACTAAAGTAGCTTTCTGTTTAGATCTCCCAAAGTTCATTGACCCTGTTACAAGAGACAGGAAGGCTTCCTGCTGTTCTTCACTTCCTGTTGACTTCCTATTCCCCTGCTGATTCATATGTAAATGGGGCTTCCATTGTTTTGATTCATAATGCTTAATATACATTGGAACTATACTGTCCATGCTTGACCTATTCTTTACCTCATCTCTACATTCATAACTTATCTTGTTGTAAATGGTCGGACTCACCCCTGCGGCGCCTCCTACTGGTGATCCTGGGGAATTAGCTTGGTTTCCCACACGGAGCGCCCTCTGCAGGCCAGTGATCCACCTGTTCCCTGGCCCCGAGTCCCTCCCTGGACCCCAGTGCCCTTTTACATGGGGTGCTGCCCCCCGGCAGTAACCCCTTCTCTCAGGGTCTCTGTAGCAGGGTGGCTACCCGCTCCTGCCCTTTGGGGCTTTAAAACAGCCCTGGGAAGGGGCTTTTGGCTGGGCTGATTAGGGAAGTGGCTGCAGTTGGGGGCCACGCCCCAAACAGAGCAACAGGGCCTTATAAGAAGGCAGGGAAGCCAGAAAGTCTCTCTCTGTCTGTAGAGGGAGATGGGCCTGGCTGCAGGGAGCGAGACCAAGTACCTGAGGGAAGCAGGGCTGGGGACAGGCTAAGGAGCTGGGGAGCTCTGGCCTGGAAAGCCCCAGGCTGTGGCCTAGCAGAGGGCTAAAGGTACTGGGGGTGGGTAAGGGGCAACCCAGGGGTAGGCCAAGGCAGCAGGTCCAAACCCCTTTGCCTGTGATGAGTAGGCTGATACTGCAGTCTGCCCCAGAGTGTGGGGCTAGAGAATGACTGGCAGTAGCCACTACTGAGGCAAAGTGGGGATAGTAGGGTGGGGGTTCCCCTGGGAGGGGGAGACCCAGTAAAAGGGGCACTGGGGTCCTGGGAGGGACATGGGGGCCAGGAGAAGACAGGGGGATCACCGGCCTGCAGAGGGTGCTCCAGCGCTGGACAGAGCTAATTCCTGGAGTCACCAGCAGGAGGCGCCGCAGGGGGGAGTCCGACCATCTACAGTCTCCCCTCCCCAGGGAACCCCCACCCTCTATCCCCACCTTGCCTCAGTGTATGGCTAGTGCCAGTCATTGTCTAGCCCCACGCCCTGGGGCAGACTGCAGTATCAGCCTACTCATCACTGGCAAGGAGGGTTTGGACCTGCTGCCTTGGACTACCCCTGGGCTGCCCTCTGCAACCCTCAGTACCTGTTAGCCCAGTGCTAGGCCACAGCCTGGGGCTTTCCAGGCTGGGGCTCTCCAGCTCCTTTGCCTTTCCCCAGCCCTGCTCCACTCAGGTACCCGGTCTAGCTCCCTGCAGCCAGGCCCATCTCTCTCTGAATGCAGAGAGAGACTGTCTTGGCTCCTGGCCTTCTTATAAGGCCCTGTGGCTCAGTTTGGGGCATGGCCCCAGCTGCAGCCACTTCCCCAATCAGCCCAGCCTAAAGCCCCTTCCCAGGGCTGTTTTAAAGCCCCAAAAGGGCAGGAGCGGGTAACCACCCCGCTACACTTGTCCATTGGTATCTAGTTCATAGTAAATGATTCTGTGGGTGTTCTGCCTCTTTTCTTAGCTGGATCAGGCATTCTGTCTTTTTAGCCTACTGACCTATTTACTGATCTATGTTGCACAAATGTTCTGTTTTCAGCCTAATGATCTGTTTACCTCCCTAATTCTCACTTCCAAGAAGTGATGCCTCTCTCCATGTGTTAATTACTCATGTCAGACCAGGCCTCAGCTACAGATAGCTGCCATCCCTCCAGTCTAGGAGAAAACCTGTTTCTCCCTCTGTTTGGTCATAGACTTTAAAGGATAATATCAGTGAGTCTCCATAATTCCTCATGTAATGTTAATGCAGACATTTCACAATGATCTCACTCACCAGTGTGTCACAGGCTTTCATAAAAGTCCTTACTCAATACGATTTTATAATACAGTAATGTTGTATACCATCAGTTGAGGTTCCTTTGAGGTTCAAACACCCTGTTGATAGCCCAGTAACCCTTTGAAATGTATTCATTGAAAACAAGCCCAGACCAAGCTTCTCTTGACTGCTGGGATGTAGATGTGATAATGTCATCCCAGAGTTCATTGATCCTGCTTCAAGAGGCAAGAAGACTTCCTGGGGGTCCATTCCCTCATTGAGATTGTTAAGTATTCCTCTTTCCCTGCTTGCTCTCCTGATGGCTTCGTTTACATTGCATGTAAATATACTTTTCTTTGGTTTTGGCCACACCCTTCCTAATTTACATTGGAGACACATCCAAGCAGGTGGAACCACAATCCTTTGTCTGGAACAAACATGGCTTAGGCACTGCTTGCCACACACATTTTAAGAACACATTTGCAGCACATATCTCCATAGTCCTCTGTGGGCTTACCATACATACAGTAGAACCTCAGTTATGAACATCAGAGTTACGAACTGATTGGTCAACCATGCACCTCATTGGAACCAGAAGTATGCAATCAGGCAGCAGCAGAGACAAAAAAAAAATCAAATACAGTACAGTACTGTGTTAGATGTAAACTATTAAAAAAATAAAGAGACAGTTTAAATAAAAGATTTGACACAGTAAGGAAACTGTTTATGTGCTTGTTTCATTTAAATTAAGATGGTTAAAAGCAGCATTTTTCTTCTGCATAGTAAAATTTCAGAGCTGTATTAGGTCAATGTTCAGTTGCAAACTTTTGAAAGAACCACCATAATGTTTTGTTCGGTGTTACGAACAACCTCCATTTCTGAGGTGTTAGTAACTCTGAGGTTCTATTGTACACAGGGGCGGCTCTAGACCCCAGCGCGCCAAGCAGGCGCCGGGGCGGCATTTGGCTCGGTTGAGCTCGCATGCCTGCGGCAGGTCCACAGCGGACCTGCCACAGGCACGACTGCGGCGGGTCCCGTGTTCCCGCGGCTCCGGTTGAGCTCCCGCAGGCATGACTGTGGCAGGTCCACTGGTCCCGGGCTCTGGTGGACCTGCCGCAGGCATGCCAGCAGGAGCTCAACAAGAGGGGACCCGCCGGGACCGGGGAAGGGCGGCGCAGCGCTCCGCGCTGCTTGGGGCAGCCTACTTTCTAGAGCCGCCCCTGATTGTACATCACACATTGATTTTCAGGACTAGCGTGTTACAAGTTTGTATATGATACCTACATGACACCTTTTAGATATAGTTTATGACAATAGTGTGTTAGGTACAGTGAGTTTGTCAGGCCCAACGACAGAGTACTGAACCACCAATGGGCCTCTATATGTCACAAACACAAGAAGAAATCTATAGTCAGCAGAGTTAAGGACAAGAAGAAGGAATTTTTAAATGTATTAGGAACAAAATAGTCCTGACAATGATATTGGTCTATTACTAGATGGAAATGGTAGAATTACTAGTGTAGAAAAGGCGGAAGAGTTCAATACATATTTCTGTTCTCTATTTGTGGAAAAAACAGATGATATAGTCTCATCATGTGGTGATAATAACACTCTTTCCATTCCAGTAGTATCTCTGGAAGATGTTAAACAGAAGCTACTAAAGTTAGACTTAAAAAAAAACAAAAACAGGTCCAGGTAACTTGCATCCAAGAGTTTTAAGAGAACTGGCAGAGGAGCTTGCTGGACCATTAACGTTGATTTTCAATAAGTCTTGGAGCACTGGGAAAGTTCCAGAAGACTGGAAGAAAGCTAATTTGTGCCAATTTTTTAAAAGGATAAAATGGATGACCTGCATAATTATAGGCCTGTCAGTTTGATATCAATCCCAGGCAAAATAATGAAGCATCTGATACAGGACTTAGTTAATAAAGAATTAAAGGACGGTATTGTAATTAATGTAAATCAACATGGGTTTTTATGGAAAATAGATCCTGTCAAACTAACTTTGTCTTTTATTGATGAGATTACAAGTTTGGTTGATAAAGGTTACAGGGTTGATGTAATAGACTTCTGTAAGGCGTTTGCCTCGGTACTGCACAACATTTGATTGAAAATAGAATGATAGAAAATTAAAATGGCACACATTAAATGGATAAAAAAAGCTGGCTAACTGATCAGTCTGAAAATGTAACTGTAAATGGGGAATCATCATTGGGCAGGCATGTTTCCAGTGGGCTACTGCCTGCGTCTGTTCTTGGCCCTAAAATATTTAACATTTTTATCAATGACCTGGAAGAACATATAAAATTGTTACTGATAAAGTTTGCAGGTGACACAAAAACTGGGGAAGTGGTAAATAATAATCAAAATGACAGGTAACTGATTCAGAGTGATCTGGATTGCTTGGTTAACTGGGTGCAAGCAAACAATATGCCTCTTAGTACAGCTAAATGCAAATATATACATCTAGAAACAAAAAAATGTAGGCCATACTTACAGGATAGGTGACACTATCCTGGGAAGCAGTGACTCTGAAAAAGATTTCTGGGTCATGGTGGACAATCAGCTGAACATGTGGTCCCAGTGTGATCATAAAAATCATAGAAGATTAGGGTTGGAAGAGACCTCAGGAGGTCATCTAATCCAACCCTCTGCTCAAAGCAGGACCAACTCCAGCTAAAGCATCCCAGCCAGGGTTTGTCAGGCCGAGCCTTAAAAACCTCTAAGGATGGAGATTCCACCACCTCCCCAAGTAACCCATTCCAGTGCTTCACCACCCTCCTACTGAAATAGTTTTTCCTAATATCCAACCTGGACCTCCCACACTGCAATTTGAGACCATTGCTCCTTGTTCTGTCATCTGCCACCAATGAGAACTGCCTAGCTCCATCCTCTTTGGAACCCCCCTTCAGGTAGTTGAAGGCTGCTTTCTTTTCTGTAGACTAAATAAGCCCAGTTCCCTCAGCCTCTCCTCATAAGTCATGTGCCCCAGCCCCCTGATCATTTTCGTTGCCCTCCGCTGGACTCTCTCCAGTTCGTCCACATCCTTTCTGTAGTGGGGGGACCCAAAACTGGACGCAATACTCCAGATGTGGCCTCACCAATGCCGAATAGAGGGGAATAATCACTTCCCTCGATCTGCTGGCAATGCTCCCACTAATGCAGCCCAATATGCCATTAGCCTTTGATACCAGTCAGCTCTGTGTTCTTAGGGAACCAGGGTGCAGTATCCAGCCTGATTCATGAAAGACATCCCCCACCCCAGCCTCTG